>NW_008237087.1:526264-528301 GCF_000691975.1 Corvus brachyrhynchos | reverse complement strand
AGGGGGCCAGGGGCCAGGGGGGCCGTACCGGTGATGATGTCCTCGATGGTGCCATCCTTGCCCTCGTACATGGGCCGGTGGTCCTTGGCCTGGCGCCGCCGCAGCTCCGCGATCAGCTCCTGCTGCTGCCACTTGTTCCGCTGCAAGTGGGGCAGGGATTAGGGGCACGGGTGTTCCCTCTGTGCCCCCTACTGCCCAGCCCACCCCATGCCTGCCTCCACTAACCTTCTCCTGCTTTTTAGCCTCCTGTGCCAGCAGCTTCTCTCGCATCACCTCCTCCTGCTTCTTCCGTGTCTCGTTTTCCTGCTCCGCGTCCTGCCAGGGCACGCAGGTGGGGAGCGTCAGCTTTCCCCCCCCGTGGGGTGACCCCTGGACCGTGTATCCCCTCCCGGCCCCACCTCACCTTGTAAGAGTGGATGAACCGCACAAAGACTGGGAAGAAGACGGACGGGGGGGTCGTCTTGGGGCTTTCACCAAAATACCTCACCACGGTGTTGTAGGCGTCCTGGCACAGGAGCGGTGGTCAGGGATGGGCAGTGTCCAGCATGGGGCGAGTGCAAGGCATGGCGGGCATCACACATGAGCAAAGCAAGGCAGGAGTGCAGAAGAAGTGTGCAGAGCAAGGTGTGTGTGACAAGGAATGCACGGGGAGCGTGCAGAGAAAGGGCAGGAGCACACCAGAAGTGTGCAAAGCAAGGTGTGGATGACAAGGAATGCACAAGGATCGTGCACAACAAGGTGTGGATGAGCAGATGTGCACAAGGAGCGTGCAAGGCAAGGAGTGGAACCAGATGTGCATGAGGAATGCACAGAGCAAGGTGTGGATGACGAGGAATGACATGGAGCATGCAAAGGAAAGCAGAAGTGCAAGAGGAGCACGCAGAGCAAGGTGGATGAGCAGATGTGCACAAGGAGCGTGCAAAGCAAGGTGTGGATGAGCAGGTGTGCACGGGGAGCGTGCAAAGCAAGGTGTGGATGAGCAGGTGTGCACGGGGAGTGTGCAAAGCAAGGAGTGGGACCAGATGTGCACAGGGACCATGCAAGGCAAGGTGTGGATGATCAGCTGTGCACGGGGAGTGTGCAGAGCAAGGTGTGGCTGCGCAGGTGTGCCCGTGGTCAGTGCCAGGCCAGGTGTGGGCCACCCTCACCTCGGCCGTGCGCGCGTCGCGCTGCAGCCGCTCGAGCTGCCCCTCGCTGCCGCCCAGGAAGCCGCGCAGCACCGCGCTCTCGTGCTGCCCACACTCCCGCCGCAGCAGCTCCATCCCCCGGCCCAGCTCCTTCACGTCCAGCAACACGTTCTCCAGGGACACTGCAGGGACACGGGGCGGGTCAGGGGCTGCATGGGGTTGGGACAGCGAGGTGGGGCAGTGGGCACAGGTTGAGGGCCCCCTGCCTCTGCCTTCTCCACAAAGTGCAGCTCCTGCCAGAAGGTTGCCAGCTCTGGGTACTTCTCCCGCACTGTCAGCGCGATGAAGTGCAGCAGCGTCATCTTCCTGTCTGTCGACTTGGTGTCCAGGAGCTGCAGGAGGATTTGGGGAAGGGGTCAGTGCTGTGGGATGGGAGCCCCGGGGTCCCAGGGAGCCGGGGAGGTGCTGCCCACCAGGTCCAGGCTCTGCAATTTGAAGCCGTAGACTGCACCGCGTTTGCTGCTGTTCATGTAGTTGCCCAGGGCCAAGATGATCTGCAGGGGCAAAGCAGCGGGGTTGGAGGGTCAGGAGGGAGCGAGACCCCCACAGGATCCCCCTCACCCAGCTACGGTGAGGTGGGAGTGCAGGACCCCCACCCGGCCCATCCTCACATCCCCACCTCCAACATGTGCTTCAGCTTCTGGGACGACTTGACAGAGGCTGAGGCTGCGATGATGGCGTTGAGCTGCTGCAGGGGGACAGGATGGGGGGACTCAGCCGGGCCTCGGGGTGCAGGGACCCCCCTGGTGTGTCCGGTATCCCCCTCCCCAGCTCCGTCCCGGCGTCAGCATCTGGATGTTCTCGGCGAAGTTGCCGAGGAAGGCCATGATGGCCATGCGCTGCGGCAGCC
>NW_008237087.1:525630-526150 GCF_000691975.1 Corvus brachyrhynchos | reverse complement strand
AGGCGCGCCACAAAGTCCACGGGCAGCGTTGCCAGCTCAAACCTGCCCCGCACCACAACGCTGGGGAGCAGCTCCCAGCCTGCGAACCCTGGATCCCAGCCTGGCTCCCTGCAACCTGCTTGGCCACCCTGAACCTCAGCCAGACCCCCTGCACGCTGCCTGAACCTCTGTTCCCTGCCTGGACCTCCTGAACCCCAAGCAGACCATGTGCCCCCCAACAAGCACCTCGACAAGCCCTTCTGCGTTGTGCCTGCCTCTCCTGTACCCCTATGGACCCCCCTTCCCCTGGCCAGACCCCTTGCAGCCCAACAAGCCCCCCTGCATTCTAGACAGTCTTTCTGCACCCTGCCTGGCACCCCCAAATCCCAAACAACTCCCGCTGCACCTCTGCCAAGACCCCCTGTACTCTGCCTAGGTCCCCTGAACCCTACGCATTCACTCTGCCCCCCCAGCTGAACCATCTGCACCCCACTCAGCCCTCTCGAACCCTGCCTGTCCCTCCTGCATCCCAACCAGGCCT
>NW_008237087.1:523968-525063 GCF_000691975.1 Corvus brachyrhynchos | reverse complement strand
CCCCTGTCCCCCCAGCGTGGGGCCATACGTGTGGATGGCCCGGCAGATCTCGTCGGCGCTGCGCCCGGCCTTGCGCAGGGTGATGGCCAAGTTCTTGGCACGGTTGGCCTCCAGCAGGGTCACCTTGGTGGCCACTTTCTGCGCCGCCTTGCTCTTGGCACACACCAGGTCCAGCGCCGGGCCCTGCGCCTTGGTCTTGAACAGCTCCTCAAAGCGCTCCAGGTCCAGGTCCTGGGGGGACGAGGAGGGTCAGAAGTGGGGGTGGGGGTGCCCATCACTGGGGAGGGGCTCCTGGGCTCACCTCCAGCACACGCTCGTCGTCCAGCTCGCTGAACACCGTCCCGCTGATCTGGCTGGGCTTCAGCGCCGTCCAGTTGAACACAGGCAACCGGAATTTGGTCTTGATGGGCTTCTTGATCCGGATGGCTGCCGGCGGGGTGGGAGCCAGCTCAGCACCCCCGGGGCATGGGGACATGTCCTGTGCCCACCTTGAGCCACCCCAGCCTGGTGTCACCATCCCCTGGGCCACCCCATCCCTGAGTGGGTGTTCCTTGGGGATTGCAACCCCAACACCCTGGTGCCTGCAACCCTTCCCTGTCCCTGTCCCCACAGTTCCCACGTCCTCGCTGCCTGCACAGTCCCTACACCATCCCCGTCCCCATGGTCCCCACATCCATCCTGTCCCCTGTCTCTGTCCCCACTGTCCCAGTCCCCACGTCCTCCCTGTTCCCTGTCCTCACAGTCTCCACATCCTCCCTGGCCTCCATCCCCATCCCTGCAGTCCCCACACCCTCCCTGTCCCCATCCCATGGTCCCCCCTCATCCCCACTGTCATGTGGAGGCACAGGACATGTCCCCACGTACCTGAGAGCCCGACGGTGAGGGCGATGGAGGGTGAAGCCCCGGGCAGCGGCGGGGCCGGGGGGCACTTCCCTGCGAAGCCATCAGAGGGTGAGACCCCAATTCTGGGGACCGCCCAGCCCGGGAACCTCCCTGTTTGGGAGCCCTCCCACCCAGGGCACAGCTCAGCTCGGAGATGCCCCCGTTTTGGGGTGCCCCGGGGGCTTCCCCTCCTCACCTGGGAGCGGGGGCGCG
>NW_008237087.1:521831-523696 GCF_000691975.1 Corvus brachyrhynchos | reverse complement strand
GGACCCTTCCCCACTCCCTACAGCCCCTACGGCCCCCACAACGCACCTTGACCACCTCCAGCTCCTTCTCTCGCTGCAGCAGCTGCTTCTCCAGTTCCGCCACCCGCATCATGTTCTCGTTCTCCAGGTCCAGCAGCTTCTCCATTAGCTGGGGAGGGGGACACGGCTGTGACAGCAGCCCAGGGACCCCCCCCGGTGTCACCGCAGATCTCCCCGCGACCCAGCAAGGAACGTCCCTGCATCCCCCTGTGCTCACATACGTGGGACAGGTGCTCCTCCAGCTCCTCCACCTTCTCCAGGGCCACGTTCTTGGTCTCGGCATCCTCCAGCAGCCCCCCCACGTCGAAGACATTGTCCAGGTACGCCTGGATCTGCACCTGCAGCTTCTCGCTCTCCGTGTGCCTCGACTTCTGTGGGCACGAAGGCGGCGTCAAGGATGGGGGAGCCCCCTGGCACAGCTCCCCTGACCCTCGACCCCCCCGTACCTGCAGGAACTCCTCCAGCCCCAGTTTGGTGAACTCATACTGGAGATGGACGCGGAAGTTCATGTCCTCCACCGAGTGCACCACGATGTTGATGAACTGCATGCAGGCCACCTGCAGGCAGGGCTGGTGTCACTGGGAGCTCTCCTGCCCCCCAGAGACCCTCCTCCTCGCCCAGGACAGGGTGTCCCACCATGAAGTCGATGCTGCTGTCCTCGTTGCGGAAGTATTCCATCAGCCGCTCAAAGCGGTGCTTCTCCTTGCACACCTGAGCAGGCAGAAACGGGGTTAACCTGGCGTGGCCCCCCCAGCCACTGACTCCCCCCATCTCCTGGACTCCACTTCCCTAATCCCAGTCTGGTCCTGGTGCTCCCAGACCCCCTATTCCTCATCCTCCCTCATCCCTCCATCCCCTTCACTCCAGACTCCGCATCCCAGCCTTCTCCTGGGGTTTCCCCTCATCTCACATTGGTCCTGGGGTCCCCAGTGACCCTATCCCAGTCTGGACCTGGGGTCCTCCCTTCCTCCGTTCCTGGGGTCCTGTTCCCCAATCCCAGCCTCTCTCTGGTGCTCCTGTTCCCCCCATTTGGGGCTGTTCCTGTCTCCCCTCTTTTCCCCCCCAATCCCAGTCTGGTCCTGTGTCCCCCCATTCCCACCCCCCAGCCCAGACTTGCAGTTCCCACTCCCCTCGTACCTCCTTGAAGTTGTCAAAGGCAGCGAGGATGATCTCGTGGCCACCCCTCACCAGGCAGACAGCTGCCAGCAGCTCCAGCACCAGAGCCTTCATCCTGGGCACAGCATCACCATCAGCATCAGCAACACCCCCAGCCAGCCCCAGGACCCCTGTCCCACCCTGCCAGACCCTCCCTTACCTCGGGTTCTTGTTGTTGAGGCTCAGGGCGATCTCATTGACAGCGTGCGGGTGAGACATGACCAGGTTGAAGCCGTACTGTGGGGACAGAGCAGGGACGGCGTCAGCCGTGGTGGCAGTGGTGACAGCAGTGTCCCCACCGCAGGGTGACAGTACCTGGTAGTTCATGATGGCCCGAAGACACATGATGCAAAGGTGGACATCATCCTTCTGGCTCACCAGGCGCGAGTTCTTCAGAGCCCTGCGGCTGGGCAGTGTCCCCTGGCTGCAGGACACGGCACACAGTGAGCGGGACCGTCCCCCACCGGTGCTGCACCGCCAGCGCTCACCCGGGTGGGAACCGAGGGACAGTGTGGGGACAGTGTGGGGACAGCAGGGATTTCGGAGGGGCAAAGGCAGAGAGAAGCGGTCGGAGGGCGAGAGGGACAGAGTCTGCAGACGCGGCACTGGGCTGGCCCCGGACAGCCAGTACTTACCCGGCGGGGGGGCGGGCGGCGAGGTGGGCACGGGGG
>NW_008237087.1:521048-521258 GCF_000691975.1 Corvus brachyrhynchos | reverse complement strand
CTGTAAAAGCCACGGCAGGACAGTGCTTGGCACGGCACACACCATGTCACACACACACCACGGCACGCCGGCACACACCATGGCCAGCAGCACAGCAGGCGGCAAGCGGCAGCGCCGTGGCCAGCAGAGCCCTGAAGCAGGACGTACCCCCATGGCAGGACGTCCCCCCACAGTGGGACATCCCCTGGGCACGTACCGTAGGGCGGGCTG
>NW_008237087.1:517917-519551 GCF_000691975.1 Corvus brachyrhynchos | reverse complement strand
GTGTGGGGCTGGTGACAGGACCCCACCGCCCCCCCGGGACCCCACACCCCATCCGGAACTGCGCACCCCACTCTGCGGCCCTGCAGCCCTGGGCTGGACTCCACTACCCCTCCCTGCGACCCCATAACCCCCCCCAGGACCCCACACTCACCCGATGTGGTTCGTCCTCAGGCTGATCTCCAGCTCGCGCAGCACCTTGGTCGACTCCTGCACCCTCCTCCTGAACTTCTGGGGGCAGAGCGAGGCTGAGCCGTGCTCCCCCAGACCCCCCAAACTCCCTAAGGCTCCCCCAAACCTCCCAGCCCCTCACCTTCCGTGTGACACCTGGCTCCAGGAAGCTGCGCAGCTTCTGGATGTAGGCGTGGGGGGGACTCTTCACCTGGAACCGCTCCTGGGAGGCACAGAAGGGTGTTGGTGACACTGGGACAGCAGCACAGTGTCCCCCCCCGACCCCCATGGACCACCCAGCCCCCACCTGGTCACAGATGAGGTCCCACTTCTTCTCGTTGTCATACTGGCGCAGGAGCCGGGCTTTGTCTGGGGGCAGGTTCATGGAGCTCTGGGGACAGAGGGGGGGTGTCACCCTGGGGGACATGGGGACAGTGCCCCCCAAGGGGCACCCAGACCCATGGCACAGCCTGGGTGCCCCCAAAAAGCACCCCCAGCACAGCCAGGGTCTCCTCTAAGGGCACCCTGACCCATGACATAGCCAGGGTAGCTGGCACCAGGATGCAGCAACAGGCACAGATGTGGCACGGGGACAGCAGTGCCACTGGGGCCATTTGCCAGCCGCCAGCAGCACCAAATCTGCCTATCCCTGACGCATCCTTCCTGTCTGCACCCACTTCCGCGCGACAAACCGCAGCCTCCACTCCTGACCGCGGCACGAGGCCAGGCACCGGTGCCAGCTCACCAGGACACCGGACATGAGGCCCGGCACTGGGACACTGGGCACAAGTCCCAGCACAGGTGTCTGCTCACCCGGGCACCGGGCACAAGGCCAGGCTCTGGTGCCAGCCCGTCGGGTCACTGGGAAGAGCCATGGGGGGACCCCAGGATCCTCTGTGCGGGGTGGGGCACAGGACAAATGGGGTGCCACAGTGGGCACCAGGGATGCCAGAGGGTCATGGGACTGGGACTGCTCTGGTGGGCAATGCCACCCCAGTGAAAGATGCCAGCCCAGGTGGGTGGTGCCATCGTGCTGGGCGATGCCACCCTGGTGGGAGATGCCAGCCCAGCGCATGATGCCACCCTAGTGGGAGATGCCACCCCAGTGACGCAGCTCGGGGCAGCCCCACTATCAGGAGCCGCTCACCAGCGCTGCTCCACCCACCCCATGTCAGCTAAAGTTAGCCTTCCCCTGCTCATCCCGATCCCACGGAGCCGCAGGAAACCGGGACAGAGCCTGGGCGAGGCCGAGCACCCCTGGGTGGGGGTCCCGCTGGACCCGCAGATTCCCACGGGACTGACCACCAGCACGGGGCCGCTAAAACTGCCACCAAAAGGGGCACCATCCCCTCCCCAAAGCACTGCGGTTATTCCCCCGTGGCCACCAGTAAAATCCCGGCCCCCCCTGGGAATGGAGGCGGAAAGGACACACAGAGACCCCGGGTGGGGTCGAGGGGCACCCGCGG
>NW_008237087.1:516608-516925 GCF_000691975.1 Corvus brachyrhynchos | reverse complement strand
GTGGCACCGGGGTAGCCACCGCCCCGGCTGTGACAGCGGACCTGGGACCGCGCAGAGCACCCGCGCCCACCGGGAACCACTGCATCCACCGGGAACCGCCGCACCCAGAGGGGAATCCCAGCCCTGCGGTCCCCCGCACCCACGGAGAAACCCAACTCCAGCCCCGCGCGCTGCCCCGACGGGACTTTCCCGGCTCACAAAGTTCCCGGGCCTCAGGAGCCCCCGCGGTGGCACCGGGAGTGGCGTCACCCCCCGGGGCTGTCCCGGGTGGGGTGTTCCCCGCGGCCCCGCGGCCACTGCCCATCCCTCCGGGCACC
>NW_008237087.1:515209-515476 GCF_000691975.1 Corvus brachyrhynchos | reverse complement strand
CCGAGGGGTGTCACCCCCGGCGGGGGCTGTCACTCCCCTGTCACACACACCCCCGCCGCCACACCCCGGCGGGGACTGTCCCCATGGCCGCACCTCCTCCCTTGCCTTGCCCTCTGACCTGGGGCTGCCCCAGGGCCTCGTGGCACCAGCCCAGGGGTGACACCGGTCCAGTGCCACCCCATGCCACTGTCCCAGTGCTGAGTTGTGACCTGTGCACCCCTGGGCCGTGCTGGTGTGGCAGGATCGGGCCCTCCGCCCGGCAGCCAC
>NW_008237087.1:512996-515145 GCF_000691975.1 Corvus brachyrhynchos | reverse complement strand
GACAGGGGGCTCGTGCCACTGGCTGGGCAGGTCGGGCTCTGGGAGGTGCCAGAGGGGACAGAGCCGGCCGAGCCGGCTGGACGAGGACAAGGAGGAGGGCGAGGGAGAGGAGAAGGAGGAGGGGGCCCTGCCGGGAGCCTCCCGCTGCCAGAGCCACCTCTGGGGACGTCATTACAGGCACTAATAGTCACCTGGCACAAAGACGTTTCCAGCTGCCGGCAGGGCTCCCACAGCACCGGGCACTCTTCAGGGGCTCCCCTGGCCTCACAACAGCCCCATTGTGGGATCCCCGAGGGCCGCCCTGGCCTTGCAACAGCCCTGCAACACCCCGGGGGCCACCCTGGCCTTGAAACAGCCAGCAGTGCTTGCACCAGCTGGACAAGGAAGGCTCCGGAGCCCCGGCAGCTCCGCAGCTCCTGGGCTCCCACCCGGCTCCTGGGGGAAGTTTGGGAGCTTTGGGTAGGCTCCAGATCCTTCCTGACCCCGCTTCCCCTCACAGCTTGCACCCCTGTGGAGCGGCCGTGGGCCCATCCCAGCCTGGCACCATGAACGTCTTCGACCGGAGCATTAACTTTGATGCCCTCTTTAAGTTCTCCCACATGTGAGTGACACACAGGCAGGGTGGGGGGCCTGGGGGGCTGCGCCAGCCCTCCCTGACCCCCTCACCACCCCGTCCTTGCCCACAGCTCAGCCTCCACCCAGGAGCACCTGAAGAGGGTCTATGGCAGCTTCGCCATCTGCATGTTTGTGGCGGCTGCAGGCGCCTACATCAACGTGGTGACCCACCTGTTCCAGGTGAGGGGCCTTTGAAGGGTCACAGGTGGCACCCCAAGCCCTGCACCACCCAGGTGAGGCAATGCCCAGCCCTCATCTGTCTCTTCACTCTCCCAGTTCGGGCTCCTGACTGGCCTGGGCGCACTGGGGCTGATGGTTTGGCTCACGGCCACCCCGCACAGCCGCGAGACCGAGCAGAAGCGGCTGGGGATGCTGGTTGGCTTCGCCTTCCTCACAGGTAGGTGGGCACCACAACTACCCCCCGCATCCCACAGGACCCCAAATCCTGTGGAGGGGCCGGATGGAGCCCCCAGAATGGCTCTGGTGACAATCAGTTCTGTCCTTCCAGGCATCAACCTGGGACCCCTCCTGCAAATGTGCATCTCCATCAACCCCAGGTAGGAGATGCTCCCACAGACTCCGTCCCCCACCTCCAACTGCCACACAGATCCTATTCCCCACCCCCAGCTACCCCCCAAGCCCTGCTGATGCCCCCCAGCTGACCCCAAAACCCTCTGACCACCTCTTTCCCCTCCCAGCATCATCCCTACTGCCTTCCTGGGCACTGCCACCATCTTCGCCTGCTTCTCACTGAGCGCCCTGTACGCCCGGCGCCGCAGCTACCTCTACCTAGGAGGTGAGAGGGGCTTTGGGGAGGACTCTCAGGGGGCTGGGGGCTCCCTGTGGGGCGTGGGGGGCTCCCCAGACCTGGCCCTCACCCCCTGCCCTCGCCCTGCAGGTTTCCTGCTCTCCGGCCTCACCCTGATGCTCCTCTCCTCCCTGGTGAACGCCTTCGTGAGATCCACCTGGCTCTTCACAGTGAGTCCCCTTCCAGCTGCTGGGACCCCGCTGAGGATGGACAGACAGACAGGTGACACCAGCAGGGGACTGTCCCCACCTCATGTCCCTCTCTCCCCTGCAGGCCAACCTGTACGTGGCGCTGATGATCATGTGCGGCTTCGTGCTCTTCGACACGCAGCTCATCATTGAGAAGGCAGAGAGCGGCGACAAGGATTACATCTGGTGGGTGCTGGGGACACAGGGGGGGTGACACAGGGGGCAGGGTGGCCTACCCTGAGCATCCATCCCTCCCTCCCTCCCCCAGGCACTGCGTTGATCTCTTCCTCGACTTCGTGAACATCTTCCGGGAGCTCCTGATGATCCTGGGCATGTCCGAGGTAGGTGAGGGTCCCCGGGCAGGGCAGGGGGACAGAGGGATGGAGCCCACGGTGACCGTGGCCACGTTTCCTCTTGCAGAACAAGAAGAAGGAGAAGAAGTGAAGCGGCTCTGGGCCGAGGTGGAGCCACCCCTGTGTCCCCATGTCCCCTCCCGTCCCTCTCTGTCATTAAAGGGGCTGCGGTTTGCTGCCGAGGA
>NW_008237087.1:512469-512955 GCF_000691975.1 Corvus brachyrhynchos | reverse complement strand
TTTTCCCCCCCTGTGGTTTTTTCTCGTTTTTCTTTTTTTTTTTTTTTTTTTTATTATAAACCAGTCAATTTGTGGATCCTGCTGGAATTTGGCTCCCCCTGGTTTTCCCCCCAGCCTGTGGCCCTTGGAGTGGTCACCCACTTGTCCTCTTTCCTCCGAGGTTTGTCCCCAGCCCCACCGGCACCCAGGGTGTTACCCTTCCCCGGGAGGCTGTAAAGCCCCAAACCAGCCCCCGGGGGGTCGTTGGTGCGACCCCCCCTCAGCCAAACTCATTGGTGGAGCCTCCCCTTGAGCACCAGTGCCAAGAAACGAACGTGTGCTGGGAGGGGGCCGCGGGGACATCGCATTCCCAGCGCTCTCAGTCCCGCCACCTCTGCTCTTTGTACACCGGGATGATTCAATAAATCGCTCAGACTCCAAACTCTCGTCCCCCTCTTTCCATCCCCCGCGTCCATCCGACCCTCCCTGGAGCGCAGGGACACAGCG
>NW_008237087.1:511642-511951 GCF_000691975.1 Corvus brachyrhynchos | reverse complement strand
CTTCTCCATCGCCACAGCATGGCCAGGAGGGTCTGGGGTCCCTGTGCTGGGGTTTGGGGATTTTGCTTCAGAGTTCACAGGCCGATGCAGCCCCTCCAGCCCCCCGGGGGGGCACACGAAGGGGTCAGCAGCACTGCAGGCTTTGGCATTGGGGAAGGTCCAGTTCTTGCTCGGCTGGACGTGCCGCGGCTTCCGGGCGTCCTCCCCGGTGTCTGCGGAACAACGGGGGGCCAGCGCTGACCTGCAGGGCCTCCACACCCCCAGCCCCCCACCGTGGGGCCGAGCCCCTGTTGCACCTGACCGGGGGGG
>NW_008237087.1:507175-509393 GCF_000691975.1 Corvus brachyrhynchos | reverse complement strand
CTCGGGGGAGCCAGGGGAGGCCGGAGGGGGCCCCAAGAGCGGGTCTGTCTCCTCCAGCTTGCGCAGCACCTCCAGGATTTGGGCTTTCTTTTTGAAGAAGGGGGACAAGGCATCCAGGGGTGGGGCACCAGGGCTGAGCCCAGGGCTGCCTGATGGCACCGGTGGCAGCACCTGCGGGGACCAGGCATAGTCACCCTGTGGGCACCTGGCACTGAGCCCCCTGGTACCAGAGGGACACTCTGGAAACACAGAGAGGTGCACAATAGGCTTTGGGATGGGGACACAATGGGGACAGGGACATCTGGGGCAATGGGTTTTGGAGCCAGAGACATCACAGACGGAGGGGCTTGGGGAGGTGGACACCATGGAACTGGAGAGGTGACACCACAGGGAGCACAGGGACACTGCTGAAAGTATGATGGCACAGGCACATGGATGGGGACACCACAGATCCAGGGAGGGAGACAGGACACCGTGGGCCTGGAAAGCCACGTGTCACAGGCCTGGTGACACCACACACTGGGAGAAGACAATGGGGAAGGGGGTGACACAGCCCGGAGAGGGGGACACTAAAACAGGAAGGGGTTGGGAACACCGGTACCCACCTCAGGCAGGGGCACACAGAGGCTGGGGAGCAGCGGGGGGGGCTGCTGCTCAGCAGAGCCTGGCTGGGGGGTGACCGGGACATCTGGGGCTACTGGCACTGGGTGCAGCGGCAGCTGGAGAGGAGAGAGGTGGTGGGTTAAGCTCTGGGGGAGCTCTTCCCCATGCCCACCCCCCAGCTCCGATGCAGCCCTGGGCATACCTGGGGCAGGGACCCAGTGGAGAGCTGCAGCTTCTGCTGGAACAGGTCGCTCAGCACCTGGTTCTGCCGCTCCAGCTCGAAGACACGCTTCTTCAGCTTGATGCACTCCTCACGCAGGTCCTGAGCGGGGATTGTGGGGGGTCAGCCAGGACCCCCCGAGCCCCTCAACATCCTCCCGAGCCCCCCAACACCCTCCCGCCCTCCTGCCACCCACCTTCTGGTTGAGCAGCGCCTGCACCACGTGGTTGGCAACCTGGGGAGCAGAGGGGAGGTCTGGGGTGGGGCACATGGGCACACACGGCCTCGTGCCCCCGCACACGCGTGTGCATGTGTGTACCACGTGTGTACCCCGTGTGTGGCTGTGTTCTCCAGTACCTCGTCCAGGCAGCGTTCGTACGTCTCCCGCTGGTTCTCATTGGCCTGGGCCAGGGCTGAATTCTCTGCCTACAACAGAGCAGGGACAGCTCAGGGGACACCGTGGACATCCCCATGGCACCAAGCAGACCCTCTGTCTCCTGGTGGCACTCAGGGCCACTCATGGCAGGATGGGGCTGCCCCAGGAGCAGTGGCACACAACGGCCGTGGAAAGCTGGACAGTGCGACCCATCACCATGGAGTCCAGACTGTGGGCTCCCTGGCACTGGCCACAGCTGGCTCTTGCCACTGGCTGCATGGTGGCCATGGCCATGGATTCACAGTGGCCACAGCTGCCTGGTGGCACCAGCCACAGCTGCCCAGTGATCCCGTGTCCTGGTGGTCCCATTCCTGCATACCTCCAGCTCCCGCAGGCGCTGCAGCAGCTCATGGCTGGTGCCCGTCTCACCCAGCGCTGCCGGGCTCCCGGCTCCCGGTGCTTCGGCCACACTCTCCGACATCACTGCTGCAGGGGATACGTGTCACGATGGGGTCCCTGCCGGCCCCTGGCTGGTGGCACCTGGCCTGAGGCACCCTCAGGCCCTGCACAGCCCGGCCCTCCCTTACCTGGCTTCGGATGTCCCCAGCCCCGTCCCTGTGCGGTGTCACCTGCCGGGGAGAACTGGGCTGAGGAGGGGGAAGGAGCCTCAAAAGACCCCCAGGGCCGAGTCCTGACCCCACTGGCACCAAGAGCCGCAGGGACCCTTCCTGCTGCCCACCTCCCTCCCGGTGGTACAGGGGAACCTGAGCGGCACCAGGATGCACAGCACACCTGGGACCGGGACCGGAACCAGCCCTGGGGCACCGGGATGTGCAGCACCACTGGGACGGGCACCGGCATCAGCCCCGGAGCACCGGTACGCCCCCAGGACCAGGACCGCCACCGGCACAGGGTCACGAGGATGCGCAGGACCACTGGGACCGGAATCGGCACCAGAGCACCGGGATGTGCAGCACCTCCGGGATATTGGGATATGCAGCACCCCCGGTGCTGACCCC
>NW_008237087.1:504925-506193 GCF_000691975.1 Corvus brachyrhynchos | reverse complement strand
GGCCCCCCCAAGCCCCCGGTGGGGACAGCCGGGGGGGCCCCGACAGATGGACAGCGCGGCCATCCCCTCCCCCAGCGTGGGGCCCCGCGGGGGCAGCGCGAGGGTCCCTGTGGGGAGGGGGACACGGCTGTGGCAGCGCCAGGGCCACCCAGAGCCCCCCTCCCCTCCCCAGTACCCCCCAGTCACTTGTTCCCCGCTGCCCCGGGCACTGTGGACACATGGCGTGGGGGCACGGCACGTGCCCAAACCGCAGCCCAGGACATGCCAGCGTGGCTGTGACGGGCTGGCCCTGGCCTGCCCCACAGCAGGGCCCCCACTCCGAGCCCAGGGACGTGGGATGACAGCCCTGAGTGCCCCCAACCCTGCTGAGCTGCTCTGGGGACAGCCAGGACACACTGGGGACAGTCCAGGGATGTGGGATGACAGCCCCGAGTGCCCCCAACCGTGCTGAGCTGCTTTGGGGACAGCCAGGACACACTGGGGACAGTCCAGGGACATGGGGTGACAGCCCCGAGTGCCCCCAGCCCTGCTGAGCTGTTCTGGGGACAGCCAGGACACACTGGGGACAGTCCAGGGACAGCCAGGATGCACCAGGGACGGCAAGGACACCCTGGGGACAGCCGGGATACACCGGGGACAAGTGGGATGTGCTAGAGAAACAGCCTCGGGGTGCAGGGACACATCGAGGACAGCTGGGACTCGCCAGGGACACGCAGGGACATCCAGAGATGCGGTGGGGACACTGGGAACAGTCAGGATGTGGTGGGGACAACAGAGACACACGCAGGGGGCAGCTGGGGTGTACTGGGGACACTGGGGACCGGCGGGTGGGATGAAAGACAGTGGGGGACACCCCAGGGACAGTCGGGATGCAGTGGGGACACTGAGGACACCGCAGGGACAGTCAGGATGCGGTGGGAACATACCAGGAAGAGTCAGGATGCAGTGGGGACACCTGGAATACCCCACGGAGAGTCAGGATGCACTGGGGACACTGGGGACACCCCAGGGAGGACAAGCCGGGATGCAATGGGGACACTGGGGACACACCAGGGAGAGTCAGGATGCACTGGTGACACTGGGGACAGCCGGAATGCACCGGGGACATTGGGGACACCCCAGGAACAGCCAGGATGCAGCGGGGACACCTCAGAAACAGCCGGGATGCTCTGGGGGGACACCGGGGACACCCCAGGATGCACCGGAGACAGCGGGGAGAGCCGAGGACACAACGGGGATGCACCGGGGGGCAGCAGGGGAACACCGGG
>NW_008237087.1:501641-504363 GCF_000691975.1 Corvus brachyrhynchos | reverse complement strand
AGGGGCCACAGCCCCCAGGGCCCCCCCGGACATCCCCCCGCCCATCCACCGGCTGATGCACAGACACAGGGACACCGAGCGCCCACCTCCGTCACTTTATTGTGGGGGACCCCGTGGGAAGGAACCTCTGTCCCCTCAAAACGTTACAGGGCCACGTCACCCCCCCCCGGGGCACATCAGGGCGTGGCAAAGGATCCCAGAACTTCCGTGGTTTCTCCCCCTCTTCTCCAGGTCTTCTGCGGCTGCTCCATCCCCAGAGAGGAGGGGAGGGTCTGGAGACCCCACACTGGGGTTTCAGGGGTCCCTGTGGCTCCAGGAACCAGTGGAGGAGCCGGAGCTGCAGCTCATCCTGGCACGGGAGCAGGACTCCAGCACCCGAGTCCCCCCCATATCCCACACTGGGGGTCCCCCGGGTGTGGAGACCCCGGAGCTGCCAGGCTCAGCTCACGGCCCCTGGCTCCAGGCTCCCGTTGGCAGCTGCTCCCCGGGCCGGGGTGGACGAGGCTGTTTCCTGTGGCTGCTGCTGCTGGTCATGCCGGGGCCCCGGCTGGTACGGGAGGTGACCCTGCTGGGGACAGGACAGGGACGGTGTGTGTTGGCTGTGGTGGGACACAGCTGGGGACAGTGTCGCTCCCACACGAATTGGCTGTTCCATGGGATGGGAGCACCAACAGACCGGGAGACGCTTCCTGTGGGCTCCTGCTTGAAACCAACGGCTACAGCAAACCGGGGGTCTTCAGTCAGAGCCTGGGCTGGGGTCCCCCCCACCCCAAAACTCGGCTCTCATGACAGAGGAGGCAGGACAGGGAGGTGGGTGACATCACCAAAGAGGACACTCTGTGGGGAAATCCCAAAGAAGCCCCAGGCTCCAGGCAGGAGGACAGGAGCAAGTTTCAGTTATTCCAGTGAAAAGTAAGACTCCAAGGAAGAATGGAGAACCCCTGGCCTGGGAAACAACTCCCCTAAAAACCCCCAGCTGGGATTAAGAGGTTCCAACAGCAGGCAACCCCCCTGGCCAGACACCCCCAGTGTCCCAGACATCCCCACCCAGGACAAGCGTGGCACTGAGCCACCCACGGAGCCAGCTCGGGGGCCAGGCTCTGGCTGCCACCCCCACCCCGGCACTCCTAATGCCATCCAGACCACGGGCACACCCAGGCTCTGGAGCTGCGGGGTGGAAGAGGAGCCCCTCCTGGTGGGAAGAAGGGCGGGGTCTCCTGCTGGGAAAAACCCATCCCGGGGTGGGTGATGGGTCCCACCCGGCCATACCTGCGCGGGCAGCTCGGCCGGAGGGATGAGCGGAGTGGAGGAGCTGCCCCTGTCTGTCTCCTCCAGTGCCAGGATGTCGATGGGAGCCTCGGCCATGTCCCGCAGGGATGGATCGAGGGTCACAGAAGGGTCAAAGAGCAGAGGGGAAGGGGGGCACTGCATCCCATCACCCACCACGTCCAGGTCCTGGCAGGGAAAACAGCGCAGCAGCTCATGAGGAGGGGTCTGAGGAGACTCCAGTCCTCTGAAGCAGCAGGAAATGGAGGAGAAGGGCAAGGGAGGAGGAGGAGTGGGTGCCATGCCCCTGGGACCCCTGGCCAGCAGCCAGGAACACACCCCAGGAACCCCCTCCTCCTCCTCCTCCTCCCTCTGGAATGCCGTGATCCTGGCTAACACTGCTGAGGACAAGGTGTGGGACACACCACCTGGAGCCCAGCGTGATGTGTTGTCCCCAAAATGTCCCTCCAGCACCTGGAATGGCTTCGATAGGGTCTAACCAGGCCCTTCTGGGGACCCCCAGAGCAGTCCCCTGTATCCAGCACGTCACAAACATTCCTGGGGACCCCCGGATCAATCCCTGCTCTCCAGGATGTCACACACATTCCTGGGGACCCCTGGAGCAATCTCTGCTCTCCAGGATGTCACACACATTCCTGGGGACCCCCAGATCAATCCCTGCTCTCCAGGTTGTCACAAACATTCCAGGGGACACCTGGAACATCCCCACCCTCTCCTAGGATCTCACACCTCCTCCGCTTGCCCTGACACCACAGATGGGGACGGACAGGCTCTGAGGACTCCTCCATCTGCCCTCTCCCTGACGAGGGGAGAGGCTGGGATTTGTTTTGGCTCCAAAGGGGGTTTGACACAAGGGCGAGATTCCTGTGACTCACGAGTGGCACTTCCCCAGCCTGGCACGACGTGAGACACAACACAGATGCCCCCCAGCAGCTTCCACAAATCCGCAGCGCTCCAGAGGGAGCTCAGAACCCTCTCAAAGGACAGGATGAGGGAAAACAGTCCTGTTTTTCCTTCCTAACCCAAAAATCCCACCTCCTGTTTGCACAGAAAGGGGCTGGGATCTGATCTGAGGCGGCTCCTGCTGCTGGAATCCTTCCTCCATCACCAAACCCCAGAGCGCATCCCAGCTTTGCCTCCAACAGCAGGGCTCGGCAATCTCGGGAGCATCCAAACACGGAGGGGACACCTCGCTCAGAGGAGCAGCTCCCACAGATCCTGGGCCTTTGCTTTTGGCTAAATGCATTCCTGAGGCTTTGAAGTCTCTTGGCTTCAATGCAGGATGCCACAATAATCTGGGGATTAAAATCTTCGTCTTTTCCTCATGTGAGAGAAAATGGGGGGGGAAAAAAAATCCTCTTTCTAAGAGGCCCCTGAAAGGATTTCAATGAGCACAGCCATTCCAAAGGAGCAGCCACCAAACCTTCCACATTAC
>NW_008237087.1:490426-501600 GCF_000691975.1 Corvus brachyrhynchos | reverse complement strand
AAATCTCCCAGTGTCAACCCCTCTGCCAGGAGCAGGGACACCTTTCACTATCCCAGGCTGCTCCAAGCCCTGTCCAATGTGGCCTTGAACACTTCCAAGGATGGGGCAGCCACAGCTTCTCTGGGCACCTGTGCCAGGGCCTCCCCACCCTCACAGGAATTCCTTCCCAATAGCCCATCTAACCCTGTCTCTGGCAGTGGGAAGCCATTCCCCCTCATCCTGGCGCTCCATCCCTTGTCCCAAGTCCCTCTCCACCTCTCTGCAGGCACTGGAAGGGGCTCTAAGGTGTCCCTGGATCCCTCTCCTCTCCAGGTGAGCACCCCCAGCTCTCCCAGCCTGGCTCCAGAGGTGTTCCAGCCCTTGGAGCAGCTCCGTGGCCTCCTTTGGCCTCGCTCCAGCAGCTCCTCCTGCGCTGAGCATCCCAGACCCAGATGCAGCATTCTGGGCGGGCTCTCAGGAGGGCAGTGTCCCCGTGGGACCCACTTACATCGCTGAATTCCAGAGGCAAACTCTCCGTGGGCTGGAGCTCGGCCGCGCTCAGGTACAGATCGGTGGGAGCAGCTCCCAGCTCCTGGGGGACAGCCAGGACCTGCTCGGGGACGTACATCTGGGGGGGCAGGCGGGGGGGCAGGGGGCAACAGGGCTCCTCAGAGAGGCTCACGGGCACAGGCTTGTTGCATGGAACTTCCTCTGAGCCCTGGCACGGCTTGAAGAGTGTCTGGTTTGTATCCTGGCAGATATCTGGGAAGAGGCAGTCAAGGAAAGCAGCAGAGGTACGGCCAGAAACACATCCAGAAGGATGAACGCTGAGAAACGCTCCCAACTCCCCCACAAATGGTGTTAAACTACCCCCCCATTTCTCCCAGATCAGCAATCCAGAGCCTAGAGCTGCACCCCAACTGCCCAGGGATGTGGGTGACATAATTTCCATGATGGAAAACTGGGACAGCAGCCACAGCCCCCCCCCCCGTGGGGGCTGGGAGATGTGGCTGGATCCCTGTAAACCACTCACAGATCCTCAGATGGATGGCACAAAGGCACGGGATTAACTTTTGTTTGCAGACATCCGTGGAAAACGATCAGCTCCAGCCCCACAGGCAGGGAGATCCCAGCACACACAATGCCTTTCCCACAGCCAGGAGTTTAGTTATGGTATTTCCATCTTCCCACTGCATTTTCCTTCCCAATGGAAAACCTGTTCCTGCCAGAGGTGTAAATGGGATTTCCTGCCTTTAATCTCAAACTCTGCTTCAACTGCATCACACTTGCAGAGAAATCCAGAGGCACAGAAGCTACAGATCAAACCCCATCCTGCTCTGATCCTATCACCTTCCAAACCTTTCCGCTTCCCACCCCTTCTTTCTCTTCCCACGCCCATCCTTTTCTTCCAAGCCCCATTCTCTTCTGATGCCATCCTCCTCTTCCAACTCCTTCCTCCTCTTCCCACCCCTCTCTCTTCTGACCCCATTCCTCCTTTTCCACCCTTTTCCTCCTCTTTTAATCTTTCTCTTCTTCCTATCCCTTCCTCTTTTCCCAATCCCCATTCACTTCTTCCAGCCTCTTCTTCCAACTCCTTCTTCCTCTTCCTCCTCCTCTTCTGATCCCCATCCTTTTCTTCCAACCCCTTCCTCTTTCTTCCCCCCTTCCTCCTCTTCCATCCCCTTCCAACCAGGATCATCCCAACTGCTCTCCAGCTTTGGGGGGGTTCACGCTGCAATTTCCTCACACACCACACACAGTGTGGGAGAGGGGAAAATATTCCCAAACTCACACAAACTGGGAAAAGACACCATGTTTACATCAATTTCTTCAGCTGTCTAGGTTTGAGATTCACCCTTCTCTCCTCCCTGCTCCAAGGATTTCTCATGAATCCACTTCCTGGCAGAGCCATAATCCAGGCTGGCAGCAATGTCAGAGCCCAGCCCAACAGAGACAGACCTGGGACACCCAAGGGCAGAAGTGGTGAGGGACCAGGGGATGGGGAAGGCAGATTTTCATCTCCTGGAGCCAACTCCCAGCACCGACTTAACTGGTAGCCAAAAGCACAGACTGCCAAGAGGACAAAAATCCCAGGCTCCATCTGGAGCCTCCCAGCCTTTCGCCATCCCTTTAGTGCCCTGTCACAAACAATCCAGCTCCTGAAAGCAAACAGAGCCCAAGAGCCTCCCAAAAAGCCGCAGATGTTATCAATGTTATCAGCTGCCCGAGGAAAAGCTTGTTTGTGTCAGTGAGGGTCAGCTGAGAGCTCCTGCCAGACCCAGCTCTTCCCCTCCCTCCCGGGAGTGGCAGCTGCCAACAGCAGCTTCTCCAGCTGTTTTATGGGATTTCTCCTCTTTATTTTGAGGTCTGTGGTGGTTAGAGAGAAACAAAGGCAGCTTCCAGCTCCTGCTCCCTGCACAGGGCTGGGGGAGTCTGACAACTCCAGGGACAATGTGAACCCAGGGGCTTTCAAAAATCCAGAATCTCCAAAAAATCTGAAAGCTCCTCCAGACCCAAGAGCTCCCAAAAACTCATAAGCTCCTCCAGACCCAGGAGCTCCCACAAATCCAGAAGTTCCACAAACCCAGGAGTTCCCACAGACCCAGGAACTCTGATAAACCCAAGAGCTCCCACAAATCCAGCACCTCCCCCACAAACCCAAGATCTTCCACAGATCCAGAAGCTCCTCCTCACCCAGTCCTGGGACCCAGTGCCAGAACTTGTCCTGACTCACCCCACTGCTCGCTCCTGCAGCTCCAACCTGATCCAAATCTGGACACATCCACCCACTCCCACAAGAGTGGATAGAGCTGATGCACCCAGGGCAATGCTGGAGTCAGGGATCCCATACTGGGGGTCATCCCTGAGCTGGGTGATCCTTGATCCCATGCTGGGGGCTGATCCCTGAGCTGAGGGATCCCAGTGGAACTTGCAGTGCTGGCTCTCCAATAGCTGAGGCTGATTTGGGAAGTGGAACAGCTCAAAGCTGTTCACACACACACGAGAACTTTCCCAGGGGTCACAGAGACTGAGGTGGGCCACAGCAGCTCCAAAAAGGCTCGGAACTACCCTTCCAGACCCTCCCAAAAATCCCCAAGGCCACGCTCTGGTGTGTGTGTCCTCAGGTGGGGGACAGGCTCTGCTCCCAGGCAACAAGGGACAGGACAAGAGGAAACAGCCTCAGGCTTTGCCATGGGATGTTCAGGAATTTCTGAATTCATCAGGAGGAATTTCTTCATGGAAAGGGTGGTCAGACATTGGAAGGGCTGCTCAGGGAGGTGGTGGAGTCTCCATCCCTGAAGGGGATTCATGCACATCCCTCACAGCTCGGGATCTCTGCTTCCAAGTGAAATGCCCACCCTGTTTGGATGCTCTGGACCCAAGAGGCCACGGCAGGACCACCCCTGGGACCAGCCCAGCCCTTTGTTGCTCCCTCACGAATTGGCTGTTCCACGGGATGGGAGCACCAACAGACAGGGAGACGTTTCCTCTGGGCTCCTGCTTGAAACCAACGGCTACAGCAAACCGACGGCCTTGATTCAGGGCCAGAGAGGGACAAAGGAGGCACAGCCACAGGGCAAACTGCTGGCAGACAGCTGGGAACAGTGTCAGGATCAAAGGATACGTGTGAGGCAGTGCCGGGTCATGGGGAGGGACTGGTTGGAGCATCGGACGTCATCAACAAAGGCCAAGCAGCGCTGGCTGGAGCGGGTGGTGTGTGCCTGAAATCATGGAATGGGTTGGGTTGGGAGAGACCTTAAAGCTCCTTAAGCTCCTGCTCCCAAGGGCAGGGACACCTTCCACTATCCCACGGTGCTCTAAGCCACATCCAACCTGGCCTTGGACACTTTCAGCGAGGGGACAGCCACAGCTTCTCTGGGCAACCTGTGCCAGTGCCTCCCCAACCTTGCAGGGAGGAATTTGTTCCCAATATCCCACCTAAACCTCTCATATCTTAGCTTAAAACCATTCCCTCTTGTCCTGTCACTGCCTGTCTATGTAAAAACTCCCTCTCCCTCTTTTTATTAAGCCTCCTTTAGGCACTGGAATGGACTCACTCAGACCCAGGAGCTCACATAGACCCAAGAGCTCCCAAAAACCTGAGAGCCTTGACAAACCCATGAGCTCTCACAAACCCATGAGCTCCTACAGACCCAGGAGCTCCCAAAAATCCCCAAGCCCACAAATACCCTGAGCCTCCTTTTCTCCAAGCTGGGCCCCCCCAGCTCCCTCAATTACTCAGTTTTCCAGCCCCTTATCTTTGTGCTCCAGTCCCTTCCCCAGCTCCGCTCCCTTCTCCAGACTTGACCCTCGGTGTCTTTCTTGCTGCAAGGAGCCCAAAACTGACCCCAGGATTCAAGGTGTGGACACCAAGAGCTCCCACGGACCCGAGAGCTCCTGCAGACCCAGGAGCTACCACAGATCCACAATCTCCCGCAAACTCCCCCAAGCCTCAACAAACCCAGGAGCTTCTCCAAACCCGCGAGGGTGACAGCCAGGGCTATCCTTGCAGGAAGGGGAAAATCTGCCAGGGCCTGGGATCAACTCCCAGAAAGACACAAGAGGAGACACCCATCCAGGATGTCCCCACGGACCTGCTGGGCCGCGCCGTCGGTGGCCAGGACCCTGCGCTCCCGGAGCTGCCGGTGCAGCAGAGCCTCCACCCCGTAGCGCTGCCGGTAGCGCCGGAGGCACTTGAGCCGCTTTAGATTCTCCCTCTCCTTGGCCATCAGCCCCTCGGGCCCTGTCAGGAGGCTGCTCCCTGCAGAAATAAAAGAAGAGTCAGGAATCTCCACCCACCTGCCCGTTTTTTTTTTTGGCATCGAGAGCCCGAATCAGCCGTCAAGGGCTCCATCCACAGGACCAAGGGGAAGCTTTGGGTGCCGTGCCTGGCGGTGCAGGTTCCATCCCAAAATTTATCCCGACCTCTCACCATGCACCAGGAACGCTTGGGCCCACAGAGTATTTTTAAAACCTCCTTTAAAAATAATTCAGCCGCTCCCATCCGTTGTGATTTCAGCAGCAGAACAGAAGCTTGTCAAATTCCAGGTCGCTCCTGTGCGAGTTCTGGAAGCTTCCCGCCAGCATTCCCAGTGTAATTACAGGGCAACGCTCAGGATCTGCTTTTCTCTGACTCGATTGCTAAAAAGAGTTCTGCAAAATTGGTATGTACCAAACTCCTGGTTATTTTTACTTGAGCCTGAGCTGAATTATGGCGTTTTCCAGGATGAGCTATTAAAGGACGATGCTGGAAAAAAAAAAAGAGTCCTTTGCTCTGCACTACTTGGGATCAGTTATACAACTCGGTTTTGCCTCTGTTGAACTGGGAATTCCTGCTCCCAAGAGCATATTCTGCACAGGGAGAACGTCAGCAGAGGCAGAGGGAAAGCTGCATCCATGCTAAGGAGGAATTTGCCAGTGAAGCAGCACTGGTGTTACTGGAACCAACTCCTGTCCACACACCAAGGGCCTTATGGATGAATATTTTTTGTTCGTAAAAGGAAAAAACAGGAAATCCCAGTACAAAATAAGTGCTTTTGTCTCAGAATTAACATTACAGCTCATTTCCTGCCAACGCTGCAAGCTCTGAAGAGCAAAGAAAAGCATGAGCTTTGGAACTCTAATGATATGGATCTCTGGGCATGGGACCAGCACAGAATCGTGGACTCAGAAGAGCTCTCCAGGATCAGAGTCCAACCTGTGACTGATCCCTACCTTGTCAGCCAGACCAGAGCACTGAGTGCAATGTCCAGTTGTTCCTTGAACACCTCCAGGGATGGGGACTCCACCACCTCCCTGGGCAGTTCCAATGCCTGACCACCTTTTCCCTAAAGAAATCCTCTTGATGTCCAACCCAAACCTCCCCTGGCACAGACTGAGGCCATTTCCTCTTGTCTCATTGTTCTGTGGGAGCAGATCCTGATCCCCATCTGGCTGCACCCTCCTATCAGGGACTTACAGAGAGTGAGATGGTCTCACCTGAGCTTCCTTTTCTCCAGGCCTTAGGATTGTAGCTTTTATGTTTTTCATATCCTGTAATTCTTCAGTGTATAATTCTAAACTCCATATAGACTGTTAGCTACTGTTCTCCCATTCTGGTCAGGCAAAACAATTCCTCTCTAGGCCTGAAGCTCAAGGACACCTCACTGTCTCAGGCCCCGAGAAATGTAAACAACAGTGAGTTGGAGGGGAGCAAACTTGGGAGTAAATGACTTCATTACCTGAAGCTGTAATTGAAGGATTAACCCCTGATATGCAAATGGACGAAACTTATAAAAAAGTATGAAAATCCATGACCTGACATCCATTTTGGGTGTAGCTCCTGGGGGCTTTGACTGCCCTAATGTACCTGAAGGCCCTTCAAGAAATAGAACTGCTTTTATCCTCTTAATTTTGTCTAGCCTCTGTTTTCAGGTAGTCCCAAAAAGGCATCAGGCTCAGCCTCTCCCAGCTCCCTCAGTTCTCCAGACCCTTCTCCTTGTGCTCCAGCCCCTTCAACGAAACACCTGCTCCAAGTGTGGAACCCTCCCCTTACCCTGCTCTGAAATCTGCCTTTAGAAAGGCCCAAACCCCCATTTTTTAGCAGATTTTTTTGTGCACGCCCTCAGGCAGGAGGTCCCGGGCTCACCGATGGCCTCGTGCTCTCCCTTCCGGCTGTGCAGGAAGCGGCGCTTCTTCTCCTTCAGCAGGTGCTGGAGCCGCTTGAACTGGTCGATGTAGAGGGACTGGAGCCGGATCAGCTTCTCCCGCATGATCAGAGCCACCTCCTCAGCCGTGTACACGCCGGCGTGCCTGGAAAACCCACACAAGAGGGTCTGGCTGGGAGGGTCCCTGGAGACTGATCCCCCCCAAAGGGTGTGGGGATTGATCCCTGAAGGGTGTGGGGAATCCTATGGGATTTTTCTGCTGAAGAGTCTGGGGGTTCCTCAGGGATGAACCCCCAAAGGGTGTGGGGGTCCCTTGGGGCTGTTCTCCAAAAGGGTGTGGGGGTCCCTCAGGGCTGATCCCGCTCAGGGTGTGGGGGTCCCTTGGGGTTGTTGCCACAAAGGGTGTGGAGGTCTGTCAGGGCTAAACCCCAAATGATGTGGGGGGGTCCCATCGGGCTGTTCTCCTGAAGGGTGTGGGGGTCTCTCAAGGCTGAACCCGCCAAGGTTGGGGGCAATTCTCTCAGGATTATTCTTCCAAAGGCTGTGGGGCTGCCTCAGGGTTGATCCGCCCTCCCCCAACAATACTGATGTTATTAGGAAAATTCTGGGTTACACCATCAGCAAGTGATGAGCTGAAATACTCAATTTCAGACTTTAAGAGAAGGGATCACCCAGAGAAGCTGCTGAGCGATCCACCCCACTGTGGAAGAGGATGAGCAGCAAATGTTTCCCAGAAAACCCCAGCTCCAGGACAGCCAACAAACCACATGGGCACAAATCCATGAAAAACCACTGATGTCATCACCTTTTTAACACAACCTCCGTCCCCTGGAGCCAGAACACGTAACACGTGTGTCGAATGTACCTCAGTGAGCCCAGAACATACAACACGTGTGTAGCAGGCAGCAGCCACCACGGAATCCCAGAGGTTGGAGAAGCTCTCCAGGACTAAGTTCCAACCTGTGACCAACCCCCATCAGAGCCCTGAGTGCCACATCCAGTCAATTCCTTGGACACCACCAAGGATGGGGACTCCACCACCTTCCTGGGCAGTTCCAATGCCTGACAACTCTTTCCATGAAGAAATTCCTCCTGATGTCCAACCTGAACCTCCCCTGGCACAGACTGAGGCCGTTTCCCCTTGTCCTGGTTTCTTGGGAGCAAAGCCTGACCCCCACCTGGCTGCAGCCTCTTGTCAGGAAGTTGTGGAGGGCCAGAAGGTTCCCTCTGAGCCTTTTTTCCAGGCTGAGCCCCTTCCCCCCAGAATGTAACACAGATTTAACTCCCCAACCTACTTGAGAGGATCCTCCTGGTCGCTGTCGATGCTGTCAGCCTCACTGTCAGGGTCCCCACGCCACGTCTGCTCCACGGTGACAGGGTCCTGCTCGCAGTCACTCCAGCTGTCCTCATCTGCAGGACACAGCACCGGGAGTCACAGGACACTGTCCCACATCCCCGGATGGCCAGGGACACCCCGGAGCTCGGCCCCATGGAGCTGAGCCGGCTCTGCCTCGTGCCAAGAGGGAATTCTCCACCCCAAAACTGTGAGTGATGGACATGGAGCAGGAAACAACAGGAAACCTCCCAGCTTGGAACTGCCAGAACACACTGGGAGCGATGCTCCAGCCCTCCCAGGAACCACGGAAATCCGGTGGTACTATCCAGCAGCCTCACTAACATTTCCATGCTAAACCTGCAGGATTTGGGTCTGGCAGCGTGATTTCTCTGCAGGTGAGACACACCAGGCTTAACAAAACCCCAGCTTTTACTTCCAGACCATGGGATCTTTTTCCCACTGGACTTAAGAAGGGATGTTCTTGGCTTTCCCCCACAGAGCAGCCCAGCACTGCTTTTGGGTTCAGTCCTTACCCAGGATGCGGCTGGCCTCGCTCCGGCTGCTGTCCATGCTCTGGGAGCCCAGCTCTGCCCGGGCATAGGAGCTCAGCTGGCACAGGAGGGTCTCGCCCACGGGCCCGGGGTTGGATTTCTTCACCTGAGCCTGGAGCGCCAGCGCGTTCCGCCGGGCGTGCTCCGCGCAGAACGAGGTGCTGAGGGACAAACCACGAGCTCGTTATGACCCCCGGCCCTCAGCCAGGCAAGGAAGCGTGGAATAGTTTGGGTAGGGAGAATCTAAAAGCTGATCTGAGTCCCCTCCCAGCTCCTGCTGCTGGAATCCTTCCTCCATCACCAAACCCCAGAGCGCATCCCAGCTTTGCCTCCAACAGCAGGGCTCGGCAATCTCGGGAGCATCCAAACACGGAGGGGACACCTCGCTCAGAGGAGCAGCTCCCACAGATCCTGGGCCTTTTGTTTTGGCTAAATGCATTCCTGAGGCTTTGAAGTCTCTTGGCTTCAATGCAGGATGCCACAATAATCTGGGGATTAAAATCTTCGTCTTTTCCTCATGTGAGAGAAAATGCGGGGGGAAAAAATCCTCTTTCTAAGAGGCCCCTGAAAGGATTTCAATGAGCACAGCCATTCCAAAGGAGCAGCCACCAACCCTGGAACAGCTCCCAAACCTTCCACATTCCTGCATTTTCACAGAATCTCAGGATGCTTTGGATTGGGAGGGAATGTAAAACTCATCCCATCCCAGCCCCTGCCATGGGCAGGGACACCTTCCACCATCCCAGGCTGCTCCAAGCCCCCTCCAGCCTGGCCTTGGGCACTGCCAGGGATCCAGGGGCAGCCACAGCTGCTCTGGGCACCTGTGCCAGGGCCTCCCCACCCTCACAGGAAGGAATTTGTTCCAAATATCCCACCTAGCCCTGCCCTCTGGCAGTGGGAAGCCATTCCCCCTCATCCTGGCACTCCATCCCTTGCAAACAATCTCTCCATCTTTCCTTCAGCTCCTTCAGGCCCTGGAAGGTCACAATTAGGTCACCTCTGGGCTTCTCTTCTCCAGAACAATCCCAATTCTCTCAGCCTTTCCTTCCAGGAGAGCTGCTCCATCCCTCTACTCAGCTTGGTGCCTCTCTAGACTCGCTCCAACAGCTCCATGTTTTTCCTGTGCTGGGGACAGGGCTGGAGGCAGCTCTGGGTGCAGGGTTTCACCTGAGCAGGGCAGAAGGGCAGGGAACACCCCCCGGCACCTGGAATCTCTCATAGAGAGCTGGCTGCAGGTCCAGCCTGGGAATGCTGAGAGCCCACTCAGCACTGTGGGAAGGTCACCTCTGGCACCGGCAGCAGGCAGAGAAAAGAGCTTCCAGTTAAAGCCAGTGAGGTGGGTGAGTTTTTGAGCTCTTCTGCTTCCAAACATTCTCACTGGACTCTGCCTTCCCCACATTTTATGGCACAGGGACCAGGATGGAGACAACCAGTGTCCACATCCCTGTAAATCCCTGGAAGCAATGCTCCTGTGAGGAATCTGTGCTCTATCGCTGTGTCCGTAACTGTTCCATCCCCTTCCATCCCCAGCACTTGGAGCATTTTAAAGAGCTCAGGACAGCAGCAGCACAACCAGATCAAAGCTCCACAGGGACCCGAGTGGCTGCACTGGGGATTATCCACTGGCACAGGCAGTGGGAAGTGCTGGGATGAGGGAGGGACAGCACAGATGGATCCAGTGTGGGGCCTGGAGCACTCCAGCCACCTTCTGCTTGGCCAGGGCACAGCCCACGGTCCCAAAACGACTCCATGGAGTCTTTTTCCAGCTTAGAAACACTTTAGAAAAAGGGAGATACTTCTCAGAGGTAACCCAAGTGCAGCAGCTGAAGGAGAAAAATCATGGAATAGACTGAAAGGGACCCACAAGGATCACCAGGTCCAAATCCTGGCCTTACACAGGACATCCCAAAATCCCACCATGTTCCTGGATGCATTATCCAAACACTCCTTGGGTTCTGGCAGGGTCGCTTGCGAATGTGACCACTGCCCTGAGGAGCTGTTCTGGTGCTCAACTGGGGGAAGAACCTCTTCCCAAAATCCAATATAAACCTCCCCTGACACAGCTCCAGCTGTTCCTTCAACAGGGAAGACGAAGAGAAAAACCTCCCCCTGCCTCTTTTAATTCCATAGGGTTTGGAACTGGAAAACCAGGAGGCAAAGCCACTCACCCATCCTTCTTCTCAGGTTTGGGAGCGGCGTTGGGACAACGCTTCCCGTTCTTTGTGGACACGTAGCTGCACTGCTTGAAGGGAGCATTCCTGTCCTCGAGGATGTGCTTGATGCAGAATTCCTGCCCTTCCAGGCGGGGCTGGGAGCAGGGCCGGGGGGCGAAGGCACAGGCCAGGGGCTCCTGCGGCCGCGGCACTGGGGTCAGGCGGCCTCGGCTCGTTGGCAACACATGGATCCGGATCCTGTTCATGCCGACGCTGCAGGAGGGATGCAGAGCAAGGAAAGAGAAATAAATAAACCGGTGATAAAATGAAAAGCAGCAGCGGGAAATTAATTTGAATAAAAGTCTGACCCCTATAGCAGAAGATGAGGCTGCTCCTAAGGAGGTAATTCCCAATAATGTTCGAGGGAACTTTTAGCCCTGCAGAAATCTGGGTGGGATCCTCTTCTCCCAGTGCACCCTCAGTGCATTTCCTGGATGCTCCCAGTGCC
>NW_008237087.1:488259-489531 GCF_000691975.1 Corvus brachyrhynchos | reverse complement strand
GGGGGAGCGGGGGGTCCGGGGGTAGTGCCGGGGGGGTCCCCGGCCCGGTAATCGGGGGGGGGGCAGGCCGGGACCGGGTGTGAGCTCGGGCTCCGGGTCAGGAGACGCTCGCGGTAGGCCCGACTTGGTCCCAGAGCACCAGCACGGGGGTCACGAGCTCCCCTGGCATCACTCGGTTCCCTCCCGGTCTCCCGGGCCGACATTGCTCCCCACCGCGAAGGGCAGAGCCTCGACACCCCGGGAGCAGCCGCCTCCAAGAGGGGCTCCAAAAGACGGAGGGGAAGCAAGGGATGGGCCATGCCCAGAACCTGAAATCTAAGAACTGGTCCCAAAACTGGACCAAATCGGTCCCCAAATCCTTGGAGGGTGTTTGGCAGCAGCAATTCCTCCTAAAAACAAGCTAGATGTGGAACAAGAGTTTCTCAAAACCATCCAGAGACCACTCATTTATTGAAGGTCAGAGAAGTCAAGTCTAAGAAGAAAGGAAATAGGACTTTCCCAAATATTCAACCCAAACCCCTGGCAGGTCCCCTGGCCCTGGGCCGAAGTTCCAGTAGAAGCTGCTTCCAGCTCAGCTGGCAACAGCCATGTGCCAATGGGATTCCCTGGAAGAGCTGCCCCAGGCACAGTGACTGCAGGACCAGCCTGGCACTTTCTCATCCCACATCCCACTGGCAATGTACCCCCCGAGTTCCCTGGTCCCCCCAGGGTTTCCAGTGGAAATCCCAGAATCTGCAGGAAGGGAGCAAGGGATGGATATCGGATCCCAAACCAGAACAGATCCAGGGGCAAGGGAACAGGACCCATAGGAGGGAGAACAGCTCCCATCACCTGGGATTCCCTCAGCCCCCCACATCCCTCCATCCCCCAAAAACTCCTGAACACCAACACCTCGAGTGGAACCTCCCCAAAAGCCCTCCTGGGCTCTACCACAGCCCCTCGGAATTAAAAGGAACCAAACCACTAAGATATAAGTTAATGCTTAAATTATTTGTAAAACATCTTAAATTTTCTGTGACATATTTTAAATATCCCCCATGTTCCCCAGAGAGGGGTCAAAGCCCAACACTAACTGGGAGCCTATGGGGGAAAGGGAGGAATAGAGAAAGGGTTCCTTATCCTTTCACAGCTTTAACAACTAAATATCAATAATAAAAGTTATATTATAATAAAATAAGTTCTTCGTGAGGCAGTGGAGATCAAAAAGCCCTTAGAAAAGCCCAGCAGGTTTGGGCTCGGGCTCTGGACTCAGTAGTAAAAAGGGGGTTATTT
>NW_008237087.1:487272-487881 GCF_000691975.1 Corvus brachyrhynchos | reverse complement strand
TTTGGCGAGTGGTGGTTGTGGTGGTGGTGGTGGTGGTTGGATGAGTGGCCCTTGTGCTTCTCTTTGTACTCCCGGCTCTTCCCTCCACTCTCATCCGCGGAGCTGTGTCTGTCTCCGGGACCCGGCACCTTAATCCGCATCTTGATCTCCTCCTGCTTGGAGGGGATCGGCCTCTCCCCACCTCCACCCACCGCCGGGATCCTCATCTTGAGAGCTTTGTCACCCTTGTCGGCGCCGGGCAGGCGCTCGGGGTTCTCCGGCCCCGCGATGGGGATTTTCAGGATGATTGGGGAGGGGTTGCTGTCCTGCTGCCCTTCCCTCTCCCGCTGCTGCTGGACCAGGAGGTTCTGTGCGGCGTAGGCGTACTGGGAGCGCACGTTTGCTTCCATGTTTTCCAGCTGCCGCTTCTGTGCCGCCAGTTCCTCGGCGTGCTTGGCCCGGTACTCCTTGAGGGACACCTTGGCCGATGGGGCGTTCTTGGTACTCTGCTTCGGGTAGGCAGCGCCGTCCTGCTGTGGGTGCTCAGCGGCCGACGAGCTCTCGCTAGTCCTGTGGATGTCCAGCTTGGCCGGGGGATGCCAATGATCCGCCTGGGACGGGTCGGCAGCG
>NW_008237087.1:479259-487106 GCF_000691975.1 Corvus brachyrhynchos | reverse complement strand
GCTCTGCTCCAGCAGTGGAGGACGTGGACATGCTCATGAGCCCAGCGATGTTCATGTCCGAGCTGTTGTTCCTGGAGATCATGTTGAGGATTGTCTGCTCTGACAGGCTCTCGTCCTCGCCGTGGTCGTCAGTCTTGGATTTCCTGGCTGCTTGAGAGGCCTGGAATGAAACAGATCACCGGGTGTTTACTTGGGGTGTCGCTGGAGCTGGTTTAAATCAAGCAGCTCACCAGGACAGGGCAAGGTCTTCTTTACAGACAGATCCACTTTGCTCCCATCCCTCCTTGTGGGAAAATTCCCAACCCCTGGAAGAAGCAGGGCTGCTAGTGCAGCTGGAAAACCAAAGTTCTGTACAAGTTAATTCACAACAGATGAACTTGAGCACCACAAGCACCATACAGTATCCCAATTCCACACACACCTCCCTCCCCTGCTGTCCTGCATTGGGATTCCCAAAGGAATCACAGCCCGTGTCCGAGTTTCTTACCCGCCAATTCCGGATCCGTTTCAGTCGGCTGGGAGTTTTCTCGAGGATTTGCAGGAATTCATGGGTCAGTTCTGCAGAGGAGACACAAACCCAAGCGGGAGAGTCAGAGCAGCCCCAGTCCATGAGGACAACCCCCTCATCTGATGGATGGAGCTACTGGTGGGATGGAGCTGCTCCAGGAGGGGAATTCTGACAACTGGAATCACTGACCCATTCAAACTCATTTCTCTGTGCTGCTACAGAAGCTGCTGCTGCCCTGGAAAACCTCAGCAAGCCCTGAACTCCTGGAGCCCGTGAAGTGGTGTTGGAACATCAGACCCAGGACCAGCGATGCCAAAATAATTTAAGAGCCTTTTGCAGGGGAAAAACCTCGCTCCCAAACTTACCATCTAAGAGCTCCAGAGTTACAGTGCCATCAACGTATTCCCACCAGTGCTTCCCGTCCGTGGAGACTGGGATCTCCCAGTTGGACCACTTACAGGCCAGGTGGATACAGACGCAGGCCACAACGGGCGGGGTGTACTGCAGGCTGAAGGTGGTCAGGTGCAGGCTGACGTCACCGGGAGAGAAAACAAAAAGCCATCAACTCCCACGCCTGAGCTGCAGATCCACGCGGGACATGGGGGGGAACGTGGGGGTGGCCCTCTGGACCTCCCCAGGAAGACCCTGGGGCACAGCCAGCTCCATCCCGCTCCAGCACAGCGGGGCTTCGGGACCGCTTCGCTTGTTCGGGCCTGGTTTGCTACAGGGAATTTGGGTTCTCCTCCATCAGTTTTTGTTCAGTTTTTATACAGGTAATTTGGGAGCTTCTCTGAAGAGGAAAGCCACTGGGGACCTGCCAGCCCCACCTGTGCTCTGAAGAGAAACTCATCCCTGGTTTGCTACAGGAAATTTGGGATCTCATCCAAAGGAGGAATATCAGTGCTGAGGTCACCTGCCAGCCTCTGCTCTGAGGAGAAGCTCAGCCCTGGTTTGCTACAGGAAATTTGGGATCTCCTCCAAAGGAGGAATATCAGTGCTGAGGTCACCTGCCAGCCTCTGCTCTGAGGAGAAGCTCAGCCCTGGTTTGCTACAGGAAATTTGGGATCTCCTCCAAAGGAGGAATATCAGTGCTGAGGTCACCTGCCAGCCTCCGCTCTGAGGAGAAGTTCAGCCCTGGTTTGCTACAGGCAATTTGGGATCTACCTCCACTGATAGCCCTGTTTATCCCTGTTTTGATGTGGAAAATTTGGGATTCCCCTCCAAGCAGGAAAGTCACTGGGGAGCAGAGAAATTTGTCCGGTTTTTTGCTCACCCCTGTTTTGCTACAGGAAAGCTGGGATTTCCTCCATCTCTGTTCATTCCTGGTTTGCTACAGGAAGCTTGGGGTCTCCTCCACTGGTTGCCTTGTTCATCCCTGTTTTGCTACAGGAAATTTGGGATCTCCAAGGACGGAAGTCAGTGCTGGGGTCACCTGCCAGCCCCACCTCTGCTCTGGGGAGGAACTTCCAAGCACAACTCCTGGATGGCATTCAAGGAGCAAACCTGTCCTTTTCAGCTTTAGGAAGGGTCTGATCTTTCCCAAAGGATTTTTAGGAATACACTCTATGCTGGAGTGACTCAGGAAAACCTGAGCCAGGTGACCTATCACGTATTTTCATTAATAAATTGATTTTCCACGTGGCAGCTCAGCCATCAGTGCTGGGGGGTGTGGGCAGCACCAGGACCGGGAGAACTGAGGGACTACGAGGATCCTGCAGGAACATCAGAGCTTTAGGAAACACAGAAGCAAGTCTTGAGTGTGGGATTTGCCCACTCCTGAACAGGCCCTTTGGGAATTATGCCACCAAGCCCTCACATGGCACCATCTCCCCACCACCCTATTCAAGATTTTTCCATCGGTGAGAAGTGGAGAGGCAGAAGTTTGGCATCTACATCCAAAAATCCTGAAGTTTCGTGGACACTGGGTTTATCCAGGGGAAGTCAAACCCAGGGAATTCAGAGCCTCGGCAGAGCGAACTCAAGGATAACAAAAAGCCTCAACTCTGCCCCAGAACGAAACCAAAGGGAGCACAAGGATAAATGCAGTTCATCCCAGAACTGGCTCTCTCAGACAAAACTGAGGCTCTTCTTCATACTTTCTGCCTGGATTTCCCTCAATTACAGCCTTAACTCCTAATCCCGTGGCTTTGAAATTCTTGCTGCAGGGATAAAACAGGTTTCAGGGCTGTGTTTACCCAAACATCACCAACACCACATTCCCAAGGCCGGAAATCCACAGGGTGCCCTTTGGAGCCCGAAACACCTTCAACAAACAGTGCAGGTGAGCAGGCAACACCTCCCAGGTGGAAAAGGGAAACCACGTGCCCACAGACATTCCCAGCCAGGGCTTGGAGGCATCTCTGGCCCTGCAGCTTCACCTGTGCTGGCACCCAAACCACTTTTCCCTCCCTAATTTCCCAAAACCTCAATGTTTTCCATGTCCACGATTTTTTTTTTGTCTGTTCCAAACATTAACTCCGTGATTTGTCTGAAGCTGAAAATCCAGGAAATTGAATTTAAAAATAATCCCAACAAAAGTGCTGGCATCAGGCTGGCAGTGAAAATTTAGGGACAAAACGAATCAGAGGAAGAATCTGGAGATGATTTTTCTTTCCAGGGAAAACTTAGGGGCAAAACAACCCATACAAAAAACTTGGGGTTGATTTTTCTTCATTTATGCCCTAAATCAGCCTTTTTTGGGGTACAAACCATATTCAGGGCCAATTTCCACAGCACCTTGTTGAGTGAAAACACTCCAACACCCAAGGAGTAAGCAAGGAAAAATGTATGTATCCATTTCCCCTCCATCTTTTTGGTTAGTTTTGGGGTTTTTGGCTTTTTTTTTAAACTTTCACAACTAAATTCCTATCAAATAAGCAGTAAAGCTCCTGAGGATTCCATCTGCCTTATTTTCCAGCTCATTTTACCCAGCAGCTGGCAGGAAAAAGGGCTGGAACCCTTTCTTAAGGCTCTTCCTGCGGGATCCCCAGCTGCTCCGTGACTGAACGATGCCTCTGGGGTCACAGGCAGCAGATAAATTATCAATTATAAAATTATAAAATAATAACCTGTTTGTAGCCATGAAATAGGAAGTTTGTGCCAAGTCCTTGCTGGCTGCAAGAAAAAAAAGAAAAAGGAAAAATCAGGGTGTTATCTGCATATTTTCATATTATCAATATTTTCATATTATCATATTTTAGTGCAAGAACCACAGGCCACCCACGGATTGAGCAGCTGCAGGCCACAGCCACGAGGATTTTGGGAACTCCTGCTCATGCTCACTGAGATTTGTGGGTGGTTCAGCGGAGCCAGAATCATCTAAAACTGCCTCTGTTTTGAGAATGAGAGGGATGGAACAGCTCTCCTGGGAGAATAACCGAGGAGATTTGGGATTGTTCAGCCTGGAGAAGGCTCTGGGGTGACCCTGTTGTGGCCTTTCAGGTTCCAAGAGAGCTGAAATGGGACTCCAGATGGGACCTGGAGTGGCAGGGGGAGAAGGAAAGGGGGTTTTCCCCGGGGCGAGATTTAGATGGGACAGTGGGAAGAAATTCCTCCCTGTGAGGGTGGGGAGGTGCTGATTGCCCAGGGAAGCTGTGCCTGCCCCATCCCTAGCAGCATCCAAGGCCAGGTTGGAACAACCTGGGCAAGTGGAAGTTGTCCTTGCCCTCCCAACCCAAACCATTCCAGGACTCTGGGAAGCTCTGGAGCAATTCCAGCTGGACATTCCCCCGTATTTCCCCAGCCCTTTCCTCCCAATTCCCTCTCACCTCGGACAAGCTGGGTGCACTTCACCACGTGGGTGTGGGGATGGTCAATAGTGATCTCAAACCCTGGAAGGACACAGAGAAAGGACCATCAGAACCAGCAGCACAGCCCTGGATCCACATTTCCTGCACCCCTTCCCTCCTACAGCCCTGCTTGGAGCTGGGCAGGAATAGAGGAGCCCATTTTCCTGCATCCAGAAGCCTCAAGTTCTCCAGCTACAAACCCAGAAGGTCTCTGGTGCTCCCAGACCTCCCAACTTCTGAAAGGCCTCACTGGAAACAAAACAACTATTAAGGATTTTAAAAATAGCAGGACAAAGCCCCTTGAAGCAGCTGGGAGGAAGGCGAAGACAATGGCATCTGCTCCAAGGAATTTCTCTCACCCAAAAAGCTGAGAGGAAGCAGATTGTTTTCCCTTTGAACGGGCCTAAAGCACTGAGGGCATCTGAGTTTAATCCTCGCTCCTGTTTCCTCCTCAGTTTGGGAATTATGTTTGAAAGGGAAGAAAGGATTCCAGTTGGTCCATGTGTGCAGCAGATCTGCAGAATGTTCTGGGAGAACTGGGATGTTCAAAAAGGCCACTGGAGAACTGAGAGGTTGCAGAACTGGGCTTGGTTTAGCCACAGGCTTGTGGCCCACAACACCTCTGCCCCTACTGAAGGAGGGACATGGGGTGTTTGCTCTGAATCCAGTCAGGAGTAACAAATCCTGCTCTTTTGGAGGGAAAATCTACCTACAAACTGCCTCTGAAACAGAAGATTTGTTAGTGAAAACAACTTTTAACAGTACATTTGATAAAGAAACAAGGCACCAGCTCCACCAGCCACAGCCCTACATGGAGACTACTTCCAAAAACACCCAGAAACTGCTCCTGGTTTGTTGAGTTCTGGGGATTTTCCCCCCTTTTAATTATTTGACCAAAATATTCACTTTCAACATTTTTTTAAGACATCTCTCAGTACAAACTGCTTCCTGCAACAGAACTGGAGCATTATGGCCTGGAATTGGATGGTCTTTAAGGTCCCTTCAAACCCAAACCATTCCACGATTCTATGATTGAGCTGGAAAGCACAACCCAGGACAGGGGCCGATGTCCAGGCAGCACAAATCCTGGATTTTTTAGGGAAGAAAAAAAAAAAAAAAAAAAGAGATAAACCACACTTAAATCTCTCAGCACTGAGCCTGGCACAAGTTACACCTGAAAAATTGATGTTAAAACAGGAGTCGGGCTGAAAAACGGGGTTTGTTGTGTGGACTCTGTGGAAGGGGTGAGGCTCTCCAGCCTGTGGAATTCTCCTGGCTCTGGGATTCGTGTGGCAGTCCGGCCGCTTCGAGGAACTTACCCAGGGTCTGTAGGATTATGCTCTCTAGAATGACCAGGTCTTGGGCTTGTTGCAGGTAAGCCTGGGGTTGAGAGGACAGGCAGGTTACTCACGGAGAGGCACTCGGATCAAGCCTGCACATTCCTAACACCCTTCTCTCCGGGGCAAAAACGGGAATCTCCCTGCACAGGGGGACTGGCACAGATTCCCTGGAAGTATTCAAGGCCAGGCTGGATGGAGCTCGGAGCAACCTGGGCTAGTGGAAAACGTCCCTGCCCTTGGCAGGTGGGTGGAATGGGATGGGATTTAAGGTCCTTCCAACCCAAACCATCTGGGGATTCTAAGAAAGAGGGAGCAGAGTGTTGGGTGGGCCCTGGGTGCTGGTCCCCCACTCTCCTGGGGTGGCACACGAGCAGTGCAGGAATCAGCTGCTTTTCCTGTCTTTTTTTTTTTTTTTTTTTTTTAATTTTCTGCAAGTTTCCCTGGAAACAGCTGCCCCTTCCAGCAGGACTGGCTGCTTAGCTCCAGGTAAAAGGGGCTGTCTGGACAGATGAGGGATCAGCAACGTTTTTAACCCACTGAGAAAGGTGTGGGGACAAACTTCTCCCACAGTGGAGCTCCTCTGCTCCACACCTGCGTCCACACCCTCCTCGGCAGCATTCCAGGGACAGTGGCACACAGCACACCTGGATCCAGGTGTGCAGCAGAAGAGAAAAGGGTTTGCACAGAGCGGGGAAGCCCAAATCTCTCCGTAGCAGGAGTGGTTGGATTGAGAAGCTGCCCCTGAGCACCTCGGGAGGGTCGAGGAGCCACCGGAGTCGCGCAATTCCGGATGCCATTCCCACTCCTCGGGCCTCCAGCGCTCACAGCACATCCCAAGGCTCCATCCCCACACTTACCTCACTCTTGGTGTCAAGCAGAGGCTCCTGGGGGTGCAGACAGGCATGTGCCACCTTGATTACATGCTCCAGCTTCCGGGGCTGCTCCTCCACCTTGGCTGCCAGGAAAAGCGCTGCTGGCACCACCGACTGTGGAGGAAAACACTCTGTTTGCTTAAAAAGTCACTAAATTCACGATTAAAGCAAATAAATCAGGTGGATTCTCAATATTCCTTCAGGGAACGAAGGCTGTTCAAGTCCAGCCACCACCAGGAGAGAGAAGAGGGTCCCTCTCCCTTCCCAAACCCCTTCCCAAGGTGGGCCCCCCGCCCAGGCAGCGACAGGAGTGGATTTGGGGTTCCCAGCGCCGCCCACCCTCCCCAGATCCCAGCACTTACGTTCCTGTGGAACTGGGTGAAGGACTGCACCATGTAGAAGCGGTGCATGTACACGATGGCCGTGTTGATGGTGAGCTGGGAGCTGGGAAGGGGTTAAGGAACAGCGCAGCCGAAGCAGAGACCCCCGGGCAGGCTCAGGGGAGCCGCTGGAACAGATCCCACAGGCCAACAGCACCAGGAAGGGACGGGCTCTCCTCATTCCCAGGGCAGGTCTTCCCTGCATCCCGGCACAGCTCTCCCCACTCCCAAAACGAGCTCTCCTCGATCCCAAAATGGGCTCGGCGCTCCCCATTCCCAAACCGAGCCTTCCCGACACCCCAGGAGAGCTCTCCCTGCTCCGAAAATGGGGTCTCCTCCATCCCAAACAGGCTCGGCTCTCGCTGCTCCCAAAACCCTTTCTGGGATCTCCTTGGTCCCAAAACAGGCTCGGCTTTCGCGGGGACTCGTGGGCCGAGCCTTACCACGCCTTCGCAACGCCTCAGTACAGCTTTTCCCACTCCTGAAACGGCATTTCCTCAATCCCAAAACGGGCTCGGCTCTCCCCACTCCTAGGCCGGGCCTTCCCGACACCCCAGCACAGCTTTCCCTGCTCCTGAAACGGGATTTCCGCGATCTCGAAACGGGCTCGGCTCTCCCTGCTCCCGTTCTGGCCGTGTCTTCCCTTCCCCACTCCCGAAATCTCCTCGATCCCAAAACCGGCTCGGCGCAGCCGGACCGGGCCTTCCGCTCCCTTCCACGCACCCCGGCACAGCTCTCCCCGCTCCCGCGCCGGTCAGGCCTTCCCAAGCCTTTCCATCATGCCGGCACAGCTTTCCCTGCCCCCAAAATGGCATTTCCAGAACCAAAAACAGGCTCGGCTTTCCCCCGCTCCGAGAGCCGGGTCGGGCCTTCCCGACACCCCAGCACTGATCTCCCCGTTCCGGGGCCGGGCTCTCCTCGATCCCCAACACACTCGGCTCTCCCCGCACTCGCTCCCG
>NW_008237087.1:474355-477932 GCF_000691975.1 Corvus brachyrhynchos | reverse complement strand
CCCCAAAACCCCCTGCTGCCCCTTTCCTGGGGGGGCCCCATCTCCCCTCTTTGGCACATGGGGGGTTTCAGCAAAGGGATGGGGGTTACCATGACACCCCCCACCCCAAGAAACACCCCGGTGCAGGGCTGGGAAACACCCCCTAAAACACCCCCGGAGAGGGGGCACAGGGTCACCTCCCCACACCCCCCAACCACCTCCCTTGTGTCCGTTTCTCCCTTTTCTTTGTTTTTTTAATACGTGGATTTGGGGAATTTTCCTTTTTTCTTTGCCTGAGCTCGGCACAGGCTGGGGGAGCCCTCGGCGTGCGGGGACACCGTGGGGACCCCCCTAACTGCCCCCAGGGCCCGCATTGAGGAAGTAGGTGGTCATCTCCCCCTTGCCCTTGACCTTGACCAGCCCTCGGCACTCCAACACGTAGCCCTTGGCCGCCAGCACCTGGTACAGGTCCGTTGTCACCTGGAGGGGGGACACAGGGGTCAGGGGGGCCCGGGGGGGTCTCTGGGTGGGTGTCCCGTGCCCCTCCCATCCCCGGCTGACCTGGATGCGGTCGGGGACCCCGGTGCTGTCCATGCGGCTCGAGACGTTGACGGTGTTGCCCCAAATGTCATACTGGGGCTTGCGAGCCCCGATGACCCCTGCGACCACTGGGCCCATGTTCAGGCCTGGGGGGACACGGTTGAGAGTCAGGGATGACCCCCACGCTCGGGGAAATGGGGGGAGGGCAAGGGCAGGGGAGAGAAAGAGGGTAGTGACAGTGTGAAAACGGGGTGAGGAGGGAAAAGAAGGGGTGAGAGGGGGAAAGGGGCTGTGAGATTGGAAAAGGAGGGAGTGACGGGGAAAAGAGGGGTGTGAAGGGGGGAAAAAGGTGGGGTGAGAGGGGAAAGGGGAGGTGAGAGGGGAAAAGGAAGGAGTGAGGGGGGGAAAAGGTGGTGTGAGAAGGGGAAGATGGGGCAGGAGGGGAGAAAAGGGAGGGCAAGATGGGGAAAAGGAGGGGTGAGAGAGGAAAAGGGGTATGGAAGGGAAAAGGAAGAGGTGATTGGGGAAGAGTGGAAAAAGGGGTGCAAGAGCCGCCAGGCACAAAGCCATGAACAACAGCCAGGGGTGTGCATGGGATGGCTGGAGGTGCAGAGGGGCGTGCAAGGGGCGTGCAAGGGCTCACCGATCTTCATCTGGAAGTTGTTGAAGGAGTGCTCGTTGATGTACTTCATCTGCTCCATGAGGTGCATGGCGTAGTCGGCCAGCGCTGCGATGTGGCTCCGGCCCTCGCGGTCGTAGGTGGCCGCGTTGAGCCCCGACGCCGCCATGTAGGTGCTGCCGATGGTCTTGATCTTCTCCAGCTGCCGGTACTTCTGCTCGCTGATGATCTGGGGGGACGGGGTGGGGTCACCCCCACAGCGCCTCGACGGGGCGATGGGTACCCCAAATCCTGCACCCCCATCCCATGGCTCCGTGAGTGCTGCTCCGTGGCTTTTCCAGCACCTCCTGCACCCTGCACTATGGCGCCATAAATGCTCCTCCACGGCCTCTCCAGCACCCCGTGACCCCATCCCCTGCACCCCAGCCTCATCCGTGGCGTTCCACAACCTCTCCAGCACCCTGTGCACACCATCTCCTGCAGCCTGTCCCCAAACACGGTGCTCTGCAGGCTCTCTGTACCTCGTGCACCCCATCTTCTCGCACCTCATTCATGGTGCTCCACAGCCTCTCCAGCACCCCATGAATCCCATCCCCTGCACCCCATCCTCATCCATGGTGCTCCACAGCTTCTCCAGCACCCCATATCTGCATCCCCTATACCCCATCCTCATCCAGGGTGCTCCATAGCTCCTCCAGCAACCCATGAATCCCATCCCCTGCACCCCATCCTCATCCATGGTGCTCCACAGCTTCTCCAGCACCCCATATCTGCATCCCCTATACCCCATCCTCATGCAGGGTGCTCCACAGACTCTCTAGCACCCTGTGCACACCATCTCCTGCACCCCATCCCCAAACAAGGTGTTCCACAGCCTCTCCAACACCCCATGAACCCCATCCGCTGCACCCCAACCTCCTCCATGGTGTTCCACGGACTCTCCAGCACCCCAGTGAACACCATCTCCTGTATGCTGTCCCCCAAACACGGTGTTCCACAGCCTCTCCAACACCCCATCTTCCTGCACCCCATCCCTGTGCACCCTATCCACGCTGCTCCACAGACTCTCCATCCATGGTGCTCCACAGCTTCTCCAGCACCCCATATCTGCATCCCCTATACCCCATCCTCATCCAGGGTGCTCCATAGCTCCTCCAGCAACCCATGAATCCCATCCCCTGCACCCCATCCTCATCCATGGTGCTCCACAGCTTCTCCAGCACCCCATATCTGCATCCCCTATACCCCATCCTCATCCAGGGTGCTCCATAGCTCCTCCAGCAACCCATGAATCCCATCCCCTGCACCCCATCCTCATCCATGGTGCTCCACAGCTTCTCCAGCACCCCATATCTGCATCCCCTATACCCCATCCTCATCCAGGGTGCTCCATAGCTCCTCCAGCAACCCATGAATCCCATCCCCTGCACCCCATCCTCATCCATGGTGCTCCACAGCTTCTCCAGCACCCCATATCTGCATCCCCTATACCCCATCCTCATGCAGGGTGCTCCACAGACTCTCTAGCACCCTGTGCACACCATCTCCTGCACCCCATCCCCAAACAAGGTGTTCCACAGCCTCTCCAACACCCCATGAACCCCATCCGCTGCACCCCAACCTCCTCCATGGTGTTCCACGGACTCTCCAGCACCCCAGTGAACACCATCTCCTGTATGCTGTCCCCCAAACACGGTGTTCCACAGCCTCTCCAACACCCCATCTTCCTGCACCCCATCCCTGTGCACCCTATCCACGCTGCTCCACAGCCTCTCCAGCACCCCACGAACCCCATCCGCTGCACCCCAACCCCGCACACTTCACCTCCACACACCCCCTCCCCTCGCCCTTTCTCCGCCCCAGCACCTCATCGAAGTCGGCGATGATCTCATTGAGCAGCCGCAGACACTCCACGCCCTCGTTGTTGGCCTCCAGCTCCACGTAGAACTCGGAGAAGTTGCTGATGGAGGCGAACATGACGGCCACGCACTCGCAGGACTGGTAGTAGAGCTCGTCGTTGCGCCGCTCCCGTGCCAGGAAGTGTGCGGCCACGTCCTTGGGCAGGATGTTGTGCAGCAGCCGCCGGTTGTAGGCCTGGAGCTCCTCCATCTCCTCCTTCTCGCCCGTTGCCTGCGGGCACAGACCCGTGTGGGAGCTGCCACAGGACCCCGTGGCCGCCCTGGCATCAGGGTATGGGGAGGGGGTTGGTCCCAGCCCCATGGTCACCCCAATCCTGGGGTGCAGAGAAAGGGTCACTCCCAGCCCTGCGGCCACTCCCGGGTCAGGGTGTGGGGAGTGGGGTGATCCTGGCCCTGGACTGGTCCCTGTCCCATGACTGCCCTGGTTCTGGGGTGCAGGGAAGGGTCAGTTCTGGTCCTAGAGTGCAAGGAAGGGGTTGGTTCCAGCCCCAAAGTCATCCTAATCCCAGGGAGCAGGGAA
>NW_008237087.1:471880-474334 GCF_000691975.1 Corvus brachyrhynchos | reverse complement strand
CACCCCATTCCCAAGGGAGCAGGGTCAGTCCTAGTCCCACAACCACCCCGGTTCTGGGGTGCTGAGAGGGGTCAGTCTTGTCCCAGAGTATGGGAAGGGGTCAATCCTGACTGCGTGGTCACCCCAGTCCTGGGGTACAGGGAGGGGGTCGGTCCCAGTCCCAGGATGCAGGGAAAGGGTTGTTCCAAGCCCCCCCACACCTTGGTCGTACCTGGAGCTTCCAGAGGAAGTCGAGGCGGGCGGTGGACTCGACCTGCTGTGCGTGCAGGTACAGGGCGAGCGCGAACACGGCCAGGACCACGGGGGTCACGTAGCGCAGGGCCACCTTCCCCTCCGCCAGGCTGCAGGACCCCCGGGATCCCTGAGACAGGCTGAGGGACCAGCCCCCACCCATCCAGGGATCCCAAACTGCACCCAGACCCCAAAGATCCACTCACCCACCCAGGGGAACCCCAAATGTGTACCCAACCCCAAAGATTCACCCACTCACCCAAGAGGCACAAAACCTGCACCCAGACCCCAAACATTCACCTGTCCGTCCCAGGGACCCTCAATCTGCACCTAGACCCCAAAGATCCACTCACTCACCCAAAGGAGCCCCAAATTTGCACCCAGACCCCAAAGCTGAACCCACACCAGAGACCCCGAGGCTGTACCCACCCCCCAGTGCTGCAGCACAGACCCCCAAGGGACCCTCCTGCTTCTGCCCACCCTCACCCCCCTACGCCCAGGTCCCCACTGGCTCCAGTTTGCTGCTCACCACTCTCCCTGCGTCACATTGAAGGAGGGCCTGTGGGGACAGGAGCCAGGGGTCAGTGGGGTGGGGACACAGCTGCGAGGTGGGGACTGCTGGGGGACCGGGGGCACTCACAGGGCATTGGCCAGGACCAGCAGGTCGGCGTTGTCAAAGAGGGCTGCGTGAGGCCCCTCCACCAGCAGCAGGAACGTGGCCTCGATGCCCACCATGAGCAGCAGCTTCCCGATGCTACTGATGTGCAGGAAGACGGAGCAGGCGAGCAGGCTCAGCACCACGCTGTAGCTGAAGTACTGGGGGGGGCATGGTGGGGTGCACCGGCACCCCAGGAACACCGGATGGTACCCAGAACACTGGGTGGTACCCCTGGGATCTTTGCAGCACCCAGGGAACCCCAGATGGCACCCCAGGAACCAGGACTGGCATTCCAGGAACCCCTGTAGTTCCCTGGGAACCCTGGATAGCACCCCTGGGAACCCTGGATAGCACCCTTGGAATGCGGGATGGCACCCTGGGACCCCCTGTAGCACCCTGGGGATACTGGCGGGCACTCCTGGGAATCCCTGATGGCACCCTGGGAACGTCTGCAGCACACTGGGAACCCCAGATGGCACCCCAGGAACCCCAGCCCTCACCCCAGGAACTCAGGATGGAACTCCTGGGGAACCCTGGACAGCGCTTGTGGGAACTCTGCAGCACCCCAGTAACCTCTGCAGCACCCTGGGAACCCCAGAGGGCACCCCTGGGAGCTCTTTGGTACCCTGGGAACACCAGCCAGCATCACAGCAACTGCTGAAGCACCCCGAGAACCCCAGCTGGTACCCCAGGAACCCCGAACGGCACCCAAAGAACCCTCTGCCACCTTAGGAATACCAGCTGAGACCCCAGGAACTCCTGCAGCACCCCAGGGACCCCAGACAGCATTCCAGGAACCCCTGCAGCCCCTTGGGAACACTGGATGGCACCCTTGGGAACCCTGCAGCACCCCAGGAGTCCCAGCACCTCCCCACGCCCACAGGGACCTTGCACCCCTGGGGACACCGTGCCAGCACCCAGCAACCTCAAGGGCTCAGTGCCAGCACCCGCTGAGGACCTTGGACCTGAGTGACCTGTGCCAGCACCCGGTGTCTGTGGGGACCCCGTGCTGGCACCCCGCACCCATGGGGACCCCATGCCAGCACCCTGGAGGACACTGCACCCATGGGGACCCCATGCCAGCACTCCAGGGGACACTGCACCCTCTAGGACCCTGTGCCAGCATGTTTGGGGACACCGTGCCAGCACTCTGGGGAACACTGCCCCCATGGGGACCCCGTGCCAGCACCCTTGGGGACACGATGCCCACAGAGATCCATGCCAGCATCCCTGGGGACACTACACCCATGGGGACCCTCTGCCAGCGCCCAGCAACTTCAAGGACCCTCTGCCAGTGCCCAGGGAGGACTTGGCCCCAGCAGGGACCCCTGTAGGAACCCAACCCCATGCCCTGTGCCAGAGGGTGCCCGTGGCCGCTCACCTCGGGGAAGTCACAGGCCAGCCCGTCCCCATGGCAGGAGCCCGCGGGGGTCCCCAGGGAGAAGTTGAGGGCCCGGAGCTGGCAGGGCCCCACAGCCCCAGGGGTGATGTTGAGCTCACGGGCGGCGCAGTCCCGCAGGGCCACGCGGCTGCAGGAGAACTGGGGGGCCAGAGGGGGGAGACAG
>NW_008237087.1:469837-471803 GCF_000691975.1 Corvus brachyrhynchos | reverse complement strand
TGGGGGGGAACCGAGGACCCTGTAAGGCATGGCCAAGGCCCCCCAAAAACCCTCCCAGCCCTCAGGTACTCACAGTGACACAGGAGTAGATGGCGCAGATGAAGAGGATGGCGGCGAGGAGGATGAAGATGCTGACGTAGACCCCGAGCATCAGCGGGGAGCTGGGCAGAGGTGGGAGGTGAGTTGGGGACGGGGTTGGGGGATCAGAGCTGATGTTTGGGGGGGCTGCGGCACTTACTGGGGGAACACCAGGATCTGGAGGCAGCAGATGAAGCAGAAGACGAGGAGGGTGCAGGCCACGTAGCCACCAAAACGGTCGTCAACCTTCTTGGAGTACTGAGGAGACAGGAGGAGGTGGGGTGGATGGAGAGAGGGGACGGGGGGGACCCCAGGGGAAGAGGGGAGGGGGGGCTGAGGGGACACCAGTGAATGGGGTGGAGGGGAATGGGGGAATGTGGGGGATGGGATGGGGGGAAATGGGAGGACCCCAAGGGATCCAGACGGGGGGGGGGACTGGGGACATCCCAGAGGATGGGCTGTGGGGGGACAGGGGCAACCCCAAAGGGGAATGGGGGAACCCCAGGGGATGCAAGGGATGGGATGGAGGGAGATGAGGGGACCCCAGAGGGTGGGGAAAAGGGGGACAGGAGCACCCCGGGGCATGGGATGGAGGGGGATGGGAGGGACTCTAGTGGATGCAGGGAGGGGGATGGAGGGGACTGCAGGGGATGGGATGGGACATGGGGGACCCCAGGGGATGGAATGGTGGGGGACAAGTGGACCCCAGGAGATGGGAGGGGACGGGAGGACCCCAGGGGATGGGAAGGAATGGAGGGGGCAGGGGATGAGGTTGAGAAGGTGGAGGGACCATGAAACCAGCACGGAGAGGACCCCAAGGGACAGAGGAGAGATGGGAGGGACGAAGGTGCTGACGGGGCCGGGGCAGAGGGGACTTCAGGAGACAGATGGGACAGTGGGTCCAGAACAAAGGGGACAGAGGGGCCCCCACCTTCTTCTCCAGCTCGGGGGTCTGGAAGGTGAGCAGGAACTTCTTGACGTGGTCCTTGCGGAGCTGGTCGATGCTACGGGCATCGATGGCCCGGCTCAGGAACTCGTCCACCTCGTCCTCAGGGTTGAGGGCCTCCTGGGCACCACGGCTGGGGAATGCAGGGGTCAGGACCCTCCCAGGCTCCCAGCTCTGCCTCAGGGAGGGGCTGGTCACGACCTCCCCAGCAGCCCAGCATGGGGACACTCACTTGTCCTTGCTGGAGTCATCAATGCCCTGGGAGACACAAGGGAGATGGAGGTGTCAGCGATACTGGCACGGACGGGGGGGACCATCATGGACCACAAGGACATGGGACATCCCCCAGGGTCACCCGGGATGGGGGACAGAATTCCAGGGGTAAATGGGATGGGGGGGTGTCCCCAAGGCTTCTTGGCAAGGCCAGGAGGGTTCCCAGGGGTCTGCAAAGGAGGGAGGGGTCTAGGGGGGGACGTCAACACCAGCGAGGACGGGAGACCCCTGAGGGTCCCCAGGATTGGTGAGAACCAGGAGGATCTCCAAGGTCACCAAGGACCACCCAGGAACTGCCCGAGGCCCGCGGGCAGCAGGAGGAAGCCACGAGGGCTGCGGGCAGGGCTGGGGAAGCCACCAACAGCCACGGAAGGGCAGCAAGTGGCTGATAGCACCGCGGTGGGGGTCCCCCATGCCCGATGCCCTCCCCGGCACCGCTCACCATCTGCCGGAAGGCCTTGGAGTCCTTGGTGCGGGAGAAGGAGCGCTCGGGCACCCAGCGCGGCACCAGCCCCTCGGTGGAGTTGGCGCGAGTGCGCTGCAGCTTGGCCAGGATGGCTTTCTCCTCCTTCTGCAGGGTGACACGGCCGTGAGGGGGTGACCCCAGCTTTCCCACGCCCCAGCCGCCCCCCAGCTGCCCCCCACCTCACCACGCTCCGGCTGAGTGCC
>NW_008237087.1:467160-469590 GCF_000691975.1 Corvus brachyrhynchos | reverse complement strand
CCGGACGTCGACCTGCCACTTGCGCAGCCCCAGGACGCCGCAGTGAACCCGCCCGCTGTGGATGCCCACGCGCATGTTCACGTTCACCCCCGTCACCTCGCGCACCAGCCTGCAGACGGCACCGGCACCGCGTCACCCCTGGGCGCTCCGTGGCACCCACAGGCGCCTCGAGGTGTCCCCAAGCAACCCTCGGCCTTGCAGGGTTCCCAGGCACCACAGCATCCCATTGGCACCAGGGCATCTCCAGATAGTTCACAGCACCCCCAGGCACCCCATGGCACCCCATGGCCTTTCAGGATTCCCAGACACCACAGCACCCCAAGACACCCCAAAGCACTGCTGGACTCACAGGCACCCCATGGCACCACAGCACCCCCAGGCACCCCATGGCATCCCTAGGCGCTGTGACCCAGACTGGTGAGTTCTGGGGATGTGCCAGGAATGGGACCCGTCCCCCAAGCTGCAGTGGCACTTGGGACTTGCCAAAACTGGGGAAATCACAGCCCCCCCAAGTTGCAGCGGCACCAGGGACACACCAGTGCCAGATGCAGCCCCTCAGGGTTGTGGTAGCGCCAGGGACATACCAGCACCACAGTGGGGTGCAGCCCCCCAAATTATGGTGGCACCAGATATGTCCCAGCCCAGGGGATGGGCACAGCAGGGTCAGGTGCAGCCCCTCAAGCTGTGGTGGCACTGGGGACGGGTACAGCCCCGGTCTCTGCCCCACTCACGAGATGGCCTCGATCATGTCGACGCCCATCTCCACGCAGCAGTGCGCGTGGTCCCCGCGCGCCTCCGGCAGCCCCGACACGCAGTAGTAGCAGTCCCCCAGGATCTTGATGCGCAGGCAATGGTTCTCCTGGGGGGCACGAGCAGGTTAGGAGGGCTCCAGGACCCCCCGAACTCCCCTGGCCCCTCCACTCACCGCAGCCAGCTTGTCAAAGCGGGCGAAGAGCTCGTTGAGTGTCATCACCAGCTCCTGGGCCGTGCACTGCGAGGCCAGGCTGGTGAAGCCCTCGATGTCCGCGAAGAGGATGCTGCCAGGAGGAAGAGCACGGGCTGGGCATGGCCCATGCACTGCCCCAGACACCCTCCCCAGTGATACCTCCCCCAAACCTCGCCTGCACCCCTGTCCCCGCAGTACCTGACATTGTCGTGCTTCTGGATGTAGATCTTGTGGAACATCATGTCCTCCTTCTTGGTGTTGATGTCCTCCTTCATCTCCATGGCCACGTGCTGCGGCAGCACCGAGAGCCCCAGCCGCTCCTGCACTCACAGCAGTCCCATCAGCAGGGCTGGGGTGCTGAGGGACCCCCCCAGCCCAGCACGGGGACCCCCGGGACCCCCCGTCCCACCTGCTGCCGGTTCTCCCGCTGGAGGTGCAGGCGTGCCTGGATGTAGCCACGGGTCTCCTGGAAGGCCTGGCGCTGCGACACCTCAGCCGGGTAGTGGGTGCAGACCCCCACCACGTTGGTGCAGAGGAAGATCAGGGCATTGGCGCTGAGCTGGGGGGGAGGTGGGCTCGGTGTGACCACCCGGGGATCCCCAGCCACCTCTGCCACCCTCCTCTGTGCCACAGAACCTTGGCTTTGGTAGGGTGGGTGCTGTTCAGGGGAGGAGAGGGGGCCGCAAGGAGGGGGATGTGGGTGTGGGAACATGGGGGCTCTGGGACACGGGGCAGGGAGGATGCAGGGACATGGAGACACAGGGGACAGGGTCGGGGGGATGTGGGGCACCAAAGGACATGGGAAAACAGGGCAAGGGGGCTGCAGGGACATGGGGGACTTGGGGCTGCGGGAAACCAGGGAACAGGGGATGCAGGGACCTGGGGACACAGATGCAGAAAAACAGAGCAGGGGGGATACGAGGATACAGGGGCCTAAGGCTGGGGGTACATGGGGACCTGGAGCATGGGGGTCACGGGGACGCCCTCGGGAAGCAGAGGAAGTGGGAAAGCGGAGATGACTGCAGTGGGAGCTGCGGTTTGCCCCATCCCCATCTCCCGGGACTGGGGCCAGGGCTATTTATAGCACTCCAACACAGTGGGACACTGGGAGCAGGGGCCTCACACCCCCCCCAACCCCGGCCCCATCGCGTCCCCCTGGAGCCCCATCGCTCCTACCCTGAGGGGGTGAACCCTAGCCGGGGGGGTGGCCCCTCCCATGACCCCGCTGGCCTCGGATGTCATTGTGTTCCTTGCCCTGGGCCCCGCGGGGACGGCACGTGGCCCGGGTCCTGGCCAGGCAGGGCGAGGGTGACGGGTGACGAGTGGCCCCGTGCGAGGAGGGAGAGCTGCTGGGGCTGGGAACACGCGGCCCTAGGGTTGGGGGAACCCTCTGCACCCCCTGTGCAAGCAGCACTCTCCTGGGAGAGCCCACCACATCAGAGGGGCAGGACAGGGGACACTGGGAGGGTCCCACCCCCCCTCGG
>NW_008237087.1:465667-466560 GCF_000691975.1 Corvus brachyrhynchos | reverse complement strand
AACGGGGGCGGGGCCCCCGCCCAGCGCGGCGGCCGCCGGCACGTGCGGGGCGCCGGGCAGGCAGAGGAAGAGCAGCATCACCCCGCAAACCAGCACCAGCACTCCCATCAGCACCGTCAGGCTGCTCTGGTTCATCTGGAAGAAGTAGCGCTGGTAGAGCCGCTCCAGTTTGGCCGACTGGAAGCGTTTGGAGCGGAAAACCTGGAGCAGCCGCCGCCAGCACTCGCCGGCCGATGGTCGCCCCCCATGTCCTCCGGCTCCCTTCGGCCCCTTGGCCTCGCCGTCCTCCAAGCCCGCATCCACCGATTTGAGTCCCAGGTCGCCCGCGGGCCCCTTCTTGCCGTAATGATCCTCCTGCCAAGTGCAGCGCAGCCCCCGGGGGGGTCCTGCACCCCGCTCCATCTCAGGGTCCTGCAGGCAGCTCATGTAGCGGGGGCCACAGAGGCCGGCTCGGGGCCGGGGGCCCTTCTTGCCGTTGCGCTCCCCCCATGCCGTCTTCCGCTCGTCCACCTTGGGCACCAGGATGCCGCTGAACCACGACATGCTGTGGGCATCAAGGAGGGGTCAGCGCTTGGTCCCCCACTCTGACACCCCAAAAGGGGCCCTGGTGTCCACGGGGGTGCAAGGCCATGCAAGGGGTGGAGGGTCCTGGTGTCCCCACCGCCACCCTGGAGGATGCAGACCCTAAGTCCCAGCTCTCCCGCTACCCCCATGGCCCCTGTGGGAATGGCCAGTGCTGGGTTCCCGGTGCTGGGTGCCCGGTGCCAGAATCCCGGTGCACGGTGCTGGGTTCCCGGTGTCGGGTTCCCGTTGTCCCGGTGCCCAGTGTCCTGGTGCCCAGTGCGTGGCCCTGCCGAGGCCGCCCCGAGCCCGCCCTTCCCGGTGCAGCGACC
>NW_008237087.1:463352-464050 GCF_000691975.1 Corvus brachyrhynchos | reverse complement strand
GTGCCTTCCCCCCGCACACCCGCCCCGCGCATCCCGGGACCCCCCCTGCACACACACACACTGCACACCCCGGCACACGTGTGTTGCATGCACATGTGTGTTCACACGCACACGAACCCCCCTCGCACACGCTCGTACACGCACAAACTTCCCCTTGCACACGCACACGCACGAGAACACATCCCCTTGCACACACGTTTTCCTTGCCGCACACATACACATTGCACATACACACCCTCCTTGCACATTTACACCCCCTCACGCACACACACACCCTTGCACACTCATGCAGCCCCGCTACACACTCGCACATACACCCCTACATATTCGTGTGCAAACACACGACCCCCCGTGCACACACGCCCGTACACCGCTCAGGTACAGCGGGCGTGCACACATGTGCAGGTGCACACACACACCGCTTGCACACACAGCCCTTGCACACACCCCCTTTGCACGCACACAGACACTCACGGGGGCACACCCCCCCTTTATCCACACCGCACACACTTCATATACACTCCCTTGCACGCACACACACACTCACCCCTTGCACACGCGCCTTTACACGCACACAGCCCTTACACACGCTGCCCCCGCCTTCACACATACAGTCCTTGCACACACCCCGTTATACACCCCTTACACACTCACAGCCCCCTTGCACGCACACACACACACACGCATCCCTTGCACAC
>NW_008237087.1:458241-459546 GCF_000691975.1 Corvus brachyrhynchos | reverse complement strand
CCGTCACCCCCCCAGCACGTGGGGGCTGCACCCCAGGACAGCTGTGCTGGGTGATGCCACCGTGGACCCCCGAGAGCTGGAAGGGGGTCAGTAGGGTCCTCACGTGAGGCTGCCATCGCCTCAGCACGAGGTCCCTCTTTGTGGGGGTTCCCCTCACAGCCCCCCGGCACTCAGCCCCGTTCCCCCAGGGCTCGGCGGACTCCTACACCAGCCGCCCATCCCTGGACTCCGACGTGTCCCTGGAAGAGGACCGTGAGGGTGCCCGGCGCGAGGTGGAGAGCCAGGCTCAGCAGCAGCTCGAGAGGGCCAAGGTATGGATGGGGAGACACCCAGGGCATGGCCCGGGGTCGCTGCCAGGGCCCGGGGGTGCTGATCACCCCCCCAAACGCCCCTAGCACAAGCCGGTCGCCTTCGCTGTGCGCACCAATGTCAGCTACTGCGGGGCGCTGGACGAGGAGTGCCCAGTGCAGGGAGCCGCCATCAACTTTGAAGCCAAAGATTTCCTGCACATCAAAGAGGTCAGCTGGGGTGCTGGGGGTGTCGGTTCAGGGCCAGGGACCTCCCCTGCTCTCACCTGTGCCCTGTCCTCACCCAGAAATACAGCAATGATTGGTGGATCGGGCGCCTAGTGAAGGAGGGGGGGGACATCGCCTTCATCCCCAGCCCCCAGCGCCTGGAAGCCATGAGGCTCAAGCAGGAGCAGAAAGCCAGGTAGGGATGGGATCCCCTGGCCCCACCCTGGGGCCCCCAACACTCGCTCACCCCCTTCTTCCCCAGGAGAGCTGGCAATGCCTCGGGCCTCGGCGACAGCGGGAGCCGGCGATCGCCTCCCCCCTCCTTAGGTAAGGGCAGGGGAATTGTGGGGGTCCCGGGGGGGGTCCCCACTTTACTGTCACCAACCTCTGTCTCTTCTCTCCCCAAGCCAAGCAGAAGCAGAAGCAGGTGAGTCCCAGGTGTAGGGCTGTGCTCTGGGCAGGGGGAGGTGAGGAGGGGGCTGCAGGCAGGGCCAAGAGTGGCTGCTTCTGGGGTGGGGTGGGAGCAGAGACCCCCCTCTCGTTCCTGATTATGGGGCTGGGCGCACTCCAGGATGCCGTGACTGTCTGGAATATGCTCATTGACCCCTTCCTGGCTGGGGGTGGGAGCACAGGGCACTGACACGTCCCCGTGTACCCCTGCAGACGCAGCACATCCCACCCTACGACGTGGTCCCCTCCATGCGGCCTGTGGTGCTGGTGGGGCCCTCACTGAAAGGATATGAGGTATGGGGGGGCTGCAGGGGGGCCTCGTTGTGCCCTCGGGATGGGC
>NW_008237087.1:457217-458161 GCF_000691975.1 Corvus brachyrhynchos | reverse complement strand
CCCCCTGCCTGTGCCATCTGCCGTGGCTCACCGGGCTGGCGGCCCCGTGGCAGGTCACCGACATGATGCAGAAAGCCCTCTTCGACTTCCTCAAGCACAGATTCGATGGCAGGTGAGACCATCACACCGCCCAGAACCCCCCCTCCTTCCACGGCATGGGGGTTCCCAGGTGGCCATGGTGTCCCTGTGCTCCCCAGGATCTCCATCACCCACATCACAGCTGATCTGTCCCTGGCCAAGCGCTCCATCCTCAACAACCTGGGCAAGCAGGCGATCCTGGAGCGCTCCACCACCCGCTCCAGCATTGGTGAGGGGCCAGGCTCACTCCGGGGGTGCAGGGACCCCCTCCCAGGGGCCAGCCCAACCTGACACGGCCCCACCCGTGTCCCCCCAGCCGAGGTGCAGAGTGAGATCGAACGCATCTTCGAGCTGGCCAAGTCCCTGCAGCTGGTGGTGCTGGATGCTGACACCATCAACCACCCGGCCCAGCTGGCCAAGACCTCCCTGGCACCCATCATCGTCTACGTCAAGGTGTCCTCACCCAAGGTGAGGGGTGACCACGGCTCTGGGGGGGTCCTGGCTGCCCCCTGTGGTGCCATCACTCCCCTCTCCCCTCCCCAGGTCCTGCAGCGGCTCATCAAGTCCAGGGGCAAGTCCCAGGTGAAGCACCTCAACGTGCAGATGATGGCAGCCGACAAGCTGGTGCAGTGTCCCCCGGTGAGCCAGCCGGGCCCTCTGCCCTGGGGATGCCTGGGGGGATCCCCGAGCCCTCCCTGACCCCTCTCACCCGCCCCCCCAGGAGCTCTTTGACGTGATCCTGGATGAGAACCAGCTGGAGGATGCCTGTGAGCACCTGGCTGAGTACCTGGAGGTTTACTGGCGTGCCACGCACCACCCGCCACACGCCCCCCACGCTGTCCCCCCACCCACCGGCATCACGCGCC
>NW_008237087.1:454961-455767 GCF_000691975.1 Corvus brachyrhynchos | reverse complement strand
GGGGAAATGGGGTGGCAGCCACAGATTTGTTATAATTTCTTTTGTAGAAAGCACTGATTTCCCTGTAATTGGTTTCAGAAACACACGAGTGCTCAGAGGTGCTGGCGTCCGTGTCTGTGGAGGGGACATGGGGGAACCTGCTCTGGGATGGGGGGGAGGGACACTGCTGGTGGGTTCTGAGCTCCTCCAGTGCACCCATTGGGGCACTGCTGGCTTCTGTCCCCACGGGAGGTGGAACCCAGGGGCCAGGAAATGGCACCCAGGGGAGGGAGAGGACGAGGAGGTGCCGCTGGTAACGCCGCTGCCGGTTTATTCCTGCAGCCTGGAGCTTCAACTACAAAAAAACCCCAAAAAACCCAAAGGATGAGGTGCAGACAGTTCCCAGGACAGCCCAAAATCCAGCCCCGCCCTGGCAGCAGGGAGGAACTGGCCCCCAAACAGCCTCCGGCAGCTCCTCCGCTCCATGGGGAAAGTGGGGAGGGGGACTGGGAGAACAGGGGGGATATTTGGGATAATCCCAGCCCCAGTCTCTGCTTGTGGGCAGTCCTGGTTGCGCAAGGAGCTGGGAAAAGAACGGCCAGAGCAGTCCTGGCAGCCTTGCTGGTCCTGTTGTCCCTGGAGAGGTGACGAGGAAGGGCCAGCGAGGCCTCAGGCGAAGATGGTCTCCTCCCGCCGCTTCTTGGTGAGGATGGTGCCAGGCTTGTGCTGGGCATCGGGGTGGTTGGCCAGCTCGGGGGGGCAGGAGGACACGGGGCTCTCCAGGATTGCCTGTTTGAGGTCGTAGAACACCGTGGAGTCCTCCTTGG
>NW_008237087.1:453976-454950 GCF_000691975.1 Corvus brachyrhynchos | reverse complement strand
GCTCGGCCCGTCCGCCCGATGCGGTGGATGTAATCTGGAGGGGGCACGAAGGGTTCAGTGTGGGCAGTGCCAGGGCCAGACACTCCCTGCACCCCCCCTGCACTCCCAGTACCAGGGCCAGGCACCCCACAGCCCCCTGGGTGTGGCAGCACTGATGCTGGGCACCCCACACACTCCCAGTACTAGGGCTGGGCATCTACAGTGCTCCCAGTACCAGGACCAGACACCCCCAGCACTCCCAGTACCAGGGCTGGGCACCCCCACAGCCCCCTGGGTGTGGCAGCACTGGGGCTGGGCATCCCCCATCCCCAGAACCAAGGCCAGGAACCTTCCCCCAACCCCCCAACACAGGCAGCACCAGGGCTGGGCACCCCCCCAGGCCCCCCCAGCCTCACCCTCGATGTTCTTGGCCATGTCGTAGTTGACCACCATAGAGACATCGTGGATGTCGATGCCACGTCCGGCCACGTCCGTGGCTACCAGGATGTCCTTGGCCCCGGCCTTCAGGTTGGAGAGGGCGAACTCCCGCTGCTCCTGGCCCTTGCCGCCGTGCAGGGTGCAGGCGTTGTACTGTGGGAACAGGGGGGTCAACATCGGGGAGTCCCCACGTGGGGACGAGGGGGACAGGGCTCAGGGTGCCCCCCCCAGCCCGGACTCACCCCCATCTTCTCCAGGGATTTGGCCAGCACATCGCAGCCCTTCTTCTGGTTGACAAAGATGATGATGGGCGGGTCGAAGCCCTGCTCCAGGATGGCCAAGAGCTTCTTCCTGTAGAGGAGAAGGAAGAGACAGTTGGGCAAAGAGAAGCTGAAGCACCCTGCAGAGTCCCTGTCACCCTCCAGCCCCCAGGCCACCCCCAAACCCCGTGCTCCCCACCTCTTCTCCGACTCGGACATGAGGAAAACTTTCTGTTCCACCCTCTCGTGGGGTTTGCCGGCGGAGCCGATGTAGACCACGGCCGGGCGCCGCAGGGC
>NW_008237087.1:453405-453651 GCF_000691975.1 Corvus brachyrhynchos | reverse complement strand
TGGGGCAGGAATGTCCCCCCCATGGAGCAGAAGCAACTCCCAATGAGGTAGGAATGACCCCAGCAGGGTAGGAATGCTCCCCCATGGAACAGGAACATTCCCCATGGAGCAGTGACATCTCCATGCCGGGCAGGATTGTCCCCCATGGGGCAGAAATGCCCCCCACGGGGCAAAAATGTCCCTTTGTGGGGCAGGAATGACCCCTCATGGGGCAGGAACATCCACTGGGGGGCAGGGATGTCCCTC
>NW_008237087.1:452835-453376 GCF_000691975.1 Corvus brachyrhynchos | reverse complement strand
CCTTCCCCAAAAGCCCAAATTGCCCCTCCCCACCCCATGGATCCCCTCCCAGCCCCACAGGCCCCCTCCCTGCCCCACCGGGGCCGTTCCTACTTCATTGAGGGATGTTCCTGCTCCATGGAAGGACACTCCTGCCCCACTGGGTGGTTCTGACTTCACTGGGGGATGTTCCTGCTCACTGGGGGGGACATTCCTGCCCCATCAGAGTCATTCCTACCTCACTGTGGGATGTTCCTCAACCCCTCGTGCACACCCACCTGTCTGTACTTGTGCTTCCCGGACTCGAAGTTGGCCAACATCTTCTCGGGGTCCTCGGCCTCGTCGGTGTCGGGTTTCTGGTTGGTGACGGGCATGTGCTCCAGGATCTTCTGCACGTCGGGCTCGAAGCCCATGTCGATCATGCGGTCGGCCTCGTCCAGCACCACGTAGGTGCAGCGGCTCAGCACCAGGTACCGGTTCTCCAGCACGTCGATGAGCCGGCCTGGCGTGGCGATGACGATCTGGGGGGGGACAGGGGGGGGTGGGGGGGGGCGCCCCGGGG
>NW_008237087.1:448615-452161 GCF_000691975.1 Corvus brachyrhynchos | reverse complement strand
GGTGCGGATGCCCAGGGGTTTCCCAAATTTGATGGTCTCCTCCTCAATCTGCTGGGCCAGCTCACGGGTGGGGGCCAGGATGATGGCGTAGGGCCCCTGGTCTGACTCCTCGATGCTGCAGCATGGCGGGACATTGTTGGGTCACCCACGCTGCCCTCCAGCCTCACCCCCTCCCCTCCACCGTGTCACCCTGTAACCTTGCCTCAATCCCTCGGCAGTGTCACCCTGTCACCCCACCCTGTCACCTTCACGGTGCCACCCTTTCCTGACCCCTCTGCAGTGTCACCCCGTGCCACAGGCAGCATCCCTGCCCCGCACCGGTCGATTTTGGGCAGGGTGGTGATCCACACGAGCAGCGGGATCAGGAACGCCGCCGTCTTGCCGCTGCCGGTCTCGGCCACGCCAATGATGTCCCGGTTCTGCAGCCCGATGGGGATGGCCTGGCGCTGGATCGGGGTCGGCTCCTGCCAGGGGGAGCAGGTTGGGAGCAGAACTTCTCCTCTTCCCCCTCTCTGAACTCCTGAAAATCCCATTTTCCCCCTCCCCAGCCCCCCCCTCTCCGTGCCCACCTTGTATCCACACTTGTCAATGACTTCCAGGATGTGGGGGGGCAGGGAGGAGTCCTTCCAGGAGCGGATGGGATTTGGGATCTTGCCCCCCTTGGTGGTGATGCTGTAATCCTCGCGGAAGATGCGCCAGTCCCTGTCCGTCATCTCGTCCAGCTTCTTCTGGGACCAGTGCCGGTCATCCCAGCGCTGCTTGGCCTCCTTCTTCCGCAGCTTCCGCAGCCGTGCCCTGGCCGGAGGGAGGGAAGGGATTGGGAAAAGGGGAGAGGGAAAGGAGGATAAGGGAAAAGGGAATGGGGGAAAGGGGGATGAGGGCAGAGTGAGGAAAAAGATGACAAAAGGGAGTGAGGAAGGAGGTGAGGAAGAGAAAAGAGGAAGGGCATAAGGCTCGCCCTGCACCTCCAGAACTCTTCTGCCAACTTCCTGCAGGACCTGCTGCAGCCCAGCTCCACATCCCAGCCACGCCAAGCCAGCCAGCACCCCGCACATCCCTCAGCACCCTCCCAGCTTCCCCAAAACCTCACTCCTCCTGCTCCTTCTCCTCCAGCGTCCGCCTCTTCTCCATCAGGTCCCCGTAGAACCGCGACTGCTCCCGTTTCTGTTGCTTCAGGTCGATGCCGGCGATGAAGCCGCGGCCCAGCAGCTGCACCTGGTGCCTCTCCTTGTACCTGGAGCAGGGTGGGAGCATCAGGAGCAGGGCTGAGGGCTGCCTTGCACCCCGCAGGGACGCCCCCAGCCCCAGGGGCACTCACAGGGGATTGTAGTCGATGGATGTGTCCTCCGACGCGTCCCACTCGAACACAAACTTGCGGTCGTTGAGGTGCCGCGTGCGCCGGCGCTTCTTCACCCCCCCCAGGTACCGCTCCTGCAGGACCCCAGGCTCAGCGGGACCCCCCATCCTCCCCCTGGCCCCCCCAGAGCAGCCCCCAGCCCCACCTTGATGGCGTGGAGCTCTTTGCTCTTATCCTTCTCCTCCCGGATCTTCTGCCTGCCCTCCTCGTCCTCGGTGCCGTTGGTCTCCCTCTCCATGCGTTCGCGGCGCTCGCGGCGCTCGCGCTCCTGGGGGTCTTCTGGGGAGCAGGGGAAGGGGCTCAGAGCCAGCCCTCACCCCGAGGGCTGTGTGGGGGGCTCCAGGGATGACCCCTTACCCAGCATCTTCCTGCCCATCTCCTGGAACTGCTTCCTCTTCTTCCTCTCCTCCTCCAGCAGCCGCTGCCGCTCCTCCACCTCCTGCTGCCGCCGCCGCAGGGCCTCGGCCTCCCGCTCCGCCTTGGACAGGAACTTGGGCTGGGATGGGAGAGATGCAGCGTCACACTGGGCCTGGCTGCTCCTTCCCAGGGTCCCCTCAGCCTTCTCTGCTCCTTCCCAGGGTCCCCCAGGCCTCCCCTCTCCCTCCTGGGTTCCTCTTCTCCCTCCTTTCTGTGTCTCCACAGCCTCCCATGTGCCCTCCCAAGTCCCCCAGACCTCCCTGCTCCATCCCATGATCCCTCCCAGTGCTCCCTGGCACTCCCTGCTTCCTTCTGAGGTCCCTCTGTATCCCCAAGTTCCTCATCCCTCCCTGTTCCCTCCCAGGGTTCCCCCTGCGGTGTCCCCCCAAAACATCTACACCCCAGCAGAGGGAAGAGGCTCCCTGCTCCCACCTTGGCTTCTGCCTCCTCTTCTGCCTTCTTCTTTGCCAGCAGCTCCTCCAAGGACAGCGGCTGTGCCTGGAAGTGGGGCCAGATGTCAGCACCACTCCCAGGGACCTGGATCCCCCTGGAGCCACTCCCACTCCCCCTCCTCCTCCTCACCTTCTCCTTCTTCAGGGCATTCTCCTCTTCTTCCTCTGCTTTCCGTGCATCCCGATCCTTCCGAGACTTTGAGTCCTTCCCCCTGCCCGGGGACAAACTTCCAAGGAAAACAGCTCAGAATCAGCCACCAGACACAGCCCTGGGGGCTCCCCAACCTCCAGAGGGTTTAGGAGACAGCAGGAACCCCTCAAAAAAGCGACAGGATCCACCTGGATCGCTTCCGGTCCTTGTCCCGCCGGTGCCCATCCTTGTCCCTGTCCCGCTCCTTCTTGCTGCGGTCACGGTCCCGCTCCTTGTGCCGCCGATCCCTGCGGGTCGGGGGGATCACAGTGTGACCCCAGAACGCCCACTCGCCCTCCGTGGGACTGTCAAAGCTCTTCCCAAAAACCCAGGGAGTCCTGGGCCCTCCTCACCTCTCCGTGGACTTGGAGCGGGACCGGGAGCGCGAGCGGCTCCGCCTCCGGTCCCGGGATCGGTGTCGCTTTCTGTCCTTGGCTGGGGAGCCCTTGCGGTCCCGGTCCCGCTCCCTCTCCCGGTCGGGGGAGCGGGAACGTTTCCTCTCCTCCTTCACCGGGGATGCATCCCGATCCTTCTTGTCTGTCACTTCTCCGGCCATCTGTGGGGAAGGGTCAGCGGGGAGGACACCAGGGGGGCTCAGGGGGTGCAGAGGGACCCCAGGAGGGAACACGGGAGGGCTGGGAGGGAGACCCAGGGAGGGCACTCAGGCACAGTGGAGACCCAGGAGAGCCACAGAGGAACCCCAAAAAGGCGCCGGGAGACGATGAAGGACCCGGGGAGAGAACAGAGAGACGCCAAAAAGAAGCAGGGAGAGCTGGGGAACCCGGGGAGAGCGCAGAGGGACCCTCAGGAGAGAGTGGGGAGCCCTGGGGCACCCCCGAGAGGGCACAGAGGGAACCCAGGAAGGAGCGGGAAGGGCTGGGGGGCTCCGAGGAGAGAACGTGAAGGAAGAGGGGGAACCCGACACGGCACGGGGAGGCCCGGGGGGTGGGCGCAGAGAGGCCTGGGGGACACCGAAAGGGTTCCGGGAGGCCCGGGGTACGCGGCGCAACGGCGCTCCAGCCCCTGCCCCTGGCGCCCAGCTCTGCCCGGTGCCGGTGCCGCGGCCCCAGGGCCCTCCAGGCCCTGGACGCCGAGGAGGTCCCCCGGGGGTGCCGGCAGTGCCCCTCGCT
>NW_008237087.1:447504-448390 GCF_000691975.1 Corvus brachyrhynchos | reverse complement strand
CGGCAGCCCCCCCCCCACTGCAATGAGTTCTGCGGGACGGTGTCCCCGCGTCCCTGAGCCCCCCGCATCCCGCAGGGACCTCCTGCGTACCCAAATGAGGCCCCTGGGGCCGCGCCCCCACAGCCCTGTGCACCCCAAAATCTCCAGGGAACCCCCAAATCTGCTCCTGCAGGAGCCTCAAACCCCCACTGCATCCCCATTTACATGATAGGGGGACCCAGGCAGAGTCGGGGGGCAGCAGAAGAGGTGGGGGTCCCTTTTGGCACCCCCCAAATCCCCCACCCCAGGGATTTTGCCTTCAGCACCAGCACCCAGGGGTGAAAGCACAGCCCCACGTAAGTGTCACCATCACCGATGACACCAAAACACAGGGCCAGGCAGGGCTGCACATAGGTAGGTGTTATATTTCTGATAATAAATAAGCTTTTTAATAACACTGACATGGAACAGAGACACCCCCCCAAGATAGTCCATAAAAGAGCCCCCCTCCCCCACCCACCAGGGTCCCCCAGGGCCAAGCAGCAGATGAGGGATGGGGTAAAGGGGGAGAAAACAGGATGAGTCCATGGATGAGCCCCATGATGTGCACCCCAAACCCCACAGGGATCCCCAGGACAGCGTCCCTGTGTCCCCCAAACCCCACAGTGACCCCCTTGCGTTGATGTTCCTGAGGGTCTGGGCACCCCAAACCCCACAGGGGTCCCCGTGGGTTGATGTCCCCAGGGTCCTGTGCGCCCCAAACCCCCCAGGGACTCCCTCAGGGTTGGGGACCAGGTGAAGACACCCCCCAGGCCCCCCCCCTCCCATGGGGGCAGCCCCCCAGGCTGGGGGGCTGGCAGGGCAATGGTGCGAGGGGAGGGCAGCAGCCCCCCCATCCTCCTTTGGG
>NW_008237087.1:445183-447208 GCF_000691975.1 Corvus brachyrhynchos | reverse complement strand
TGCCTGGCGGCCCCCCAGCCCTGGAACCAGCCCCGCATCAGATGGGCCCCCCAAACTCAGCCCCCTGCAAGCACTGGGACCCCTCCAAACCCACCCTCTGCAAACACTGGTATCCCCCCAAACCCACCCCACATCAGACCACCAGGACCCCACCAAACCCACCCATCTGCAGCCACTGGGACCCCCAAATCCACCCCCCTGCGATTCCCCCAAACCCACCCCAACATCAGACCACCGGGACACCCCAAACCCACCCCCCTGCAAACACCAGGACCACCCCAAATCCACTCCAACATCAGACCACCAGGGCCCCCCCAACCTGCTCGTAGGAGATGGGCGCCTGTTTCTGGTGCGAGAGCTCCAGGAGGGTGCTCAGGTCCGTCCGAAGGTCCGTCTTGCACCCGATGAGCAGCACCCGTGTGTTGGGGCAATAATCCAGGATTTCTGTCTTCCACTGAGGGGTGAGGGGTACAGAGCTGCTCTCAGGGACAGGGGACCCCAAAACCCTCTCCACGTCACCCCAGAGGGTTGGCGTCCCTGTGTCCCAGCACACCCCAGACCCCACAGAGACCGCCGTGGATCTGTATCCCCATGTCCCTGCACCCCCCAAACCCCACAGGAACCACAAACCCCACAGGGATTCCCCAGGTCAGTGTCCTGACAGCCCTGAACCCCCAAAACCCTGAAGGGATTCCCCAGGTCAGTGTCCCTGTGCTCCCCAAACCTCACAGAAATCCTCCCCGGACAGTGTCCCTGCATCCCTGAGCCGCCAAACCCCATAGAGACCTCTGAGGACAACATCCCTGTACTCTCCAAACCCTGCAGGGACCACCCCAGATCGTTGTTCCCCTGTCCCTGCACACCCCCCCATCCCCCACAAGGGCCCCCTGGGCTGGTGTCCCCAATCTCTGAGCCCCCCAAACCCTGCAGGGTCAGCGTCCGTGTGTCTGTGAGTCCCCCAAACCTCACAGGGACCCCCCTGGGTTGGTGTCCCCGCATCCTTGAGCCCCCTAAACGCTACGGGGACACTGTCCTGGGGACTGAGCCCCCTCCCCACCTTCTTGGCTGCGCTGTCGAGGGTCTCGGGGCGGCTGATGTCGAAGCAGAGCAGGACGGCGTCCGAGTCGCTGTAGCAGAGGGGACGCACGTTGTCATAGTAGGGAGAGCCTGGGGGAAAAGGGGGTGTCACCGCTCAGCCCCCCCACCCCAGGGACACGAGAAAGGGGGTCTGGCAAAGGGACACAGCCCCCCATCCTGCCCGGGGTGGGGGCACAGCTCTAGAGCCCCCCAAAACAGACACAGCCCCATTCCTGCCTGGAGTGGGGGACATAGGTCTAGACCCCCCCAAAAGGCCCGATGGGCAAACAACTCTTGAACCCCTCAAAAGGGATAAGGACCCCCAAACCAGATACAGCCCCCGCTCCTGCCAGATGTGGGGGTCACACAGCTCTAGAGTGCCCCAAAACAGACACAGCCCCTAAAAGAGACACAGCTCCCCTCCTGCCCAGGGTGGTGGAGCTCTAGAGAACCCCAAAAAGGACACAGGGGCACAGTCCCCCCAAAAGACACAGAGCCACCTCCTGCCTGGGGTTGGGTGCACTGCCTTGGAGCCCCCCAAAAAAGACAGAGCCCACAAAAACAGACACAGCCCCCCTCCTGCCCAGCATGGGGGGTTCACAGTTCCAGAGAACCCCAAAAGGGACAGGGGAACAGAGCTCTAGAGCCCTCTAAAACAGACGCAGCACCTCAAAAGGGACAGGGGGACACACAGATCGAGACCCTCTCAAAAAGGACAACCCCTGCTCCTACCCAACGTGGGTGCACCGAGCTCTAGAGCCCCTCAAAACAGACACAGCCTCGTAAGAGGGACAGGCGGACACACAGCTCTAGAGCCCCCCAAAAGGTACAGAGCCCCCCTCCTGCCGGGGTGAGGGCCACAGCTCTGGAACCCCCCCAAAACGCCACCTCCGTGCCCGCAGCCCATTAACGTCGCATCGCGCCTTCACGAGGCGGCGGGAAATGGAT
>NW_008237087.1:439205-443239 GCF_000691975.1 Corvus brachyrhynchos | reverse complement strand
GCCCAAACCCCAGCCGAGACCGAGCTGCTGCTGCTGCAGAAGCAAGCGCTGGCTGAGGAGGAAGCGGCCAAAGCCAAGCAGGAACTGCTCGCTCGCTTCCTGCAGGTCTGGGACCCCACTGTAGCCTCCCCTGATGGCCTCCAAGCCCCACCCCCCTGAGTCCCCAAACCACCTTTCCCCAGCAAATGCCCCCAATCATCCCCACCAGGGCTGGGACTGCCCCTGTTCTGCTGGACCCCCTGGTACCAGAGACACCCCCAACCCCACTCCTGTCCCTTTCCCACTTCCCACGGGGCCCTCCACAGGTCAAGTTATCCCGGGAGGAGCAGAGCAGCATGTGGGGTCTCCACAAGGTCTGCACGCTCTGGCGCTTGGCGCAGCGCAAGACCAAGGACCAAGAGCTGCGCCAGGACATCGAGATCCTCAGCCAGACCTTCACGCGGGTCATGGACTGCAAGGACGGCGTCATTGAGGTGGCTGCGGGGCTGGCAGGGCAGGGGGTGTGCCAAGGAACACACATGACCCTCCCCAAAAAAACTCCACAGGCGCTGGTCAGGGAGCTGGAAGAAGCGGAGGAGCAGCAGAACCGAGCCCTGCGCAGTCACCTGCACCTCACGGACCAACTGCTGCAGCTCCAGCGCTGCCGCCTGGGCTACCTGGAGGAGGGGTTTAGTGCCCAGGTGGGCGCCCTGAAGGCCGAGTTTGAGGCTGAGAGGTGTGGAATTTTATGGGGAGAAGAGGAATGGGGCAGCAGTGGCACCCGTGGGCTCTCCTGGGGTGGAGTTGAGCCTCTCCTGGCCCCAGTGGGATCCCTGCAGCATCTCTGAGGAAACCCCTTTGCCCTGCTGTGTGTCCCCACAGAAAGACCATTCTGGAGCAGCAAGACTGGGAAAGGTGCTGCCTACAGGACATGGCTCTGGCCACAGAGCAGGATCACGCCAGGAGTGACCACGAGGCCATGCTGAACTTCCAGAGCGCCCGGGACGACATCAAAAACAAGGCAGGGGCCCAAGGGAGCATCGAGGGGCTTTTGGGGGTGGCAAGGGAGGTTTGGGGGTGTAACCTGTGTGTCCCCAGTGCTGGCAGGAGCAGCAGTACAGCCGGCTGCAGCTCGTCGCCAGGCTGGAGGGGCTGTGGGAGCAGATCCAGAAGGCCCGGAGGAGCTACACCGAGGCCACAGAGAAGAGGAAGGTGGAGTTCGAGGAGCTGAAGAAGAAGTGTGTGAAGAGCTCCTGGGAGATCGATGTGCAGGCGAAGAAGCTGCAGAAGCTCCAGGTTTTGGCAGGGCGCTGGGTGGTTGTGGGAGTGGGGTCACCCACGTTCCCCGCTCATTTTCCATGGGATCATGGAATTGTTGAGTTTGGAAAAGCTTCTGAGACCATCAAGTCCAACCCAGCACTGGCAAAGGGGTGACAACAGGCTGGGCTAAGCAGGGGCCCCCAAAGGGCTCATGGAGCAGCGCCTGAGCCATGGAATCATGGAATTATTGAGGTTGGAAAAGTCTCTAAGACCATCAAGTCCAACCGTTCTCTCAGCGCTGCCAAGGCCACCACTAAACCGTGTCCCCAGGTGCCCCATCCACGTGTTTTTTGAACACTTCCAGGGACGGTGCCTCCACCACTGCCCTGAACAGCCCATTCCAATGCTGGGCCACCCTTTCCAAGAAGAATTTTTCCCCAATATCCAACCTGCTGTTTCACCAGGACACGATTACAGCCACTAGGAGCCAGATCGCGGCTCACCTGCAGGAGAGCGAGGAGCAGAACCAGCGCATACAGGAGGAGAAGGACCACGCCGTCCAGAAGCTCCAGAAGCTCCGGGCTGCGATCAGCCAGGCCGGGACCACGGCTCACGCCCACCTGGTCACGCTCACCTGCCAGTGCAGTGCCACCCTCAAAGCGCTGCAGCAGGTGGTGGAGAAGGTGAGTTGGGAAGCGCTGAGCGGGGATGTCCCTGTGCCCAGTGTCCTGCTGTCCCTTCCCACCTGCCCTTCCCGGCATCCCCCCACCAGGCCCAGCGCATCCTGCGCCTGGCTGAGATGTGCCGCAGGCTGGAGACAGAGGAGGAGAAGGTGCTGCCTTTCTACCCCTCCTCGCTGGCCGAGTGGGAGCAGCAGGATGTCCGCAGGATCCTGGCGGCGTCCCCCAATGAGCCGCTGGCACGGGTGAGGAGGCACCGCCGCGCTTCCCAGGGAACGAGGGTTGTGATTCGGCCCTGGGAATCACCCAGCTGGTGCTTGGGCAGGCTGGAGACTCCAAACTCCCTCCGCTGCCTCCCCCCCAGGCCATGCAGGACTACGTGGGGCTGGAGCGGTTCTGGCAGCGGTTCAACAAGGCGAAGCTGGAGGAGAAGGCGCTGGAGCGGGCGCGGGCAGCGCTGGCAAACAGGAACCGGCACCTGCGTGAGCTGCTCCAGCAGTACCTGGCGGGGGCTGCGCTCAGCCAGAAGGTGCCCAGAGACCCCCCACCCCTCCTCACCACCAAGCAAAAGCCGTGTCCCCAGAAATGAACCCCACTTAGGGGAGGAGCCACGCACAGGGACATTGGGCATGGCGCACCCCAAGAGCCTCTGGGGAGGGGTCAACCACCTGGACCCCATTCCTGGCTCCATTCCTGGCTGCACCAGTTCCAGCTGAGGCTGCCTGGCAGACCAGAGACCTGTCCGATGCTTGGGGCCACCGGGGACTGCAACTGCCTGGAAATGCCTTAAAAGAGCAAAACTGCCTGAAAATGTGCTCCAGGGTCTTATTTCTGGGATTCATTGAGCAGGGGCAGGGGGAGTGTCTGTCACCTCCCGCTCAGGTCTGACAGGACCCCTCAAGCCCTGGAGCAGGCGGGGAGCTGACGGGTGCTCAGCCCCTTCCCACTGCTCTGTCCCCATCACTGTCCCAGGAAGAGCAGCCACGGAGCAGCCGTAGATGCCGAGAGGAAGGTTTTATTTCTTTTTGGCTTTGTTCCTCTTCTCCTCCTTCTGCTTTTTCTTGGAGACCTTGGGGCTGCTGGCCTTGCGGTACAGGTGGAACCCGATGAGCCCCAGCAGTGCCGGCACCAGCCCCAGGCACAGCAGCGGCAGCACCTCGTTCACCACCTTCTGCCAGTAACTGGCCCGGGACAACCTCACCAGCTCCACCTCGAACCGCAGCACCGCGTCACCTGCAAGGGGGGCACAGCCTGAGCGGGGACCCCACAGAGACCCCACGGGGACCCTGAGGGCTGCGCTCACCTGGGATGGTGGGAGGAGAGCCCCGCTTGCCATAGGCTAAGTGAGGGGGGATGATGGCTCTGCGCTTCCCCCTGCCACAGCGAGAGCGTTGGTGCCACAATCATGGCGGGGACACTCGGGGGGGACACTGCCCATCCCCGGGTCCCCCATCTGCACTTACCCCACACACATGTCCAGCAGACTCTGCTCCAGACCTGTAACAGAGTGGGGTGGGGGTGAGTGGGGCTGGTCGGGGTTAGCCCGGTTACCCCCCCCAACCCCGCTCCCCCTGAGCCCCTCACTCACCGGGAATGACTTGGTGCTTGCCCAGCTCCACCTGCAGGGGGTCCCGGCTCAGTGAGGAGTCGATGATCCGGCCATCCTCCAGGCTGCCCTGTGGGGGACATGGCCACAGTCACTGCTGCGGTCACTCCTGGCACTTTTCTCTATGTGGATGCCAGCGTGTTCCCAGTGCTGCTCTGGTGCTGATCCCTGTGCTGATCCCAGTCCCTGTGGCCCCCCTGTGCCATCCCTGTGCTGATCCCAGTCCCGGCACACTCCGTGTCACTCTGGGACATCCCCACCCCTCCCAGTGCCCAGGGCCATCCCAAGGTAATCCTCGGGCTGATCCAGCGCCTGCCATGCCCATACTGGGGTCATCCCATGCCAGCCCCAGTGCCATCCCTGTGGCACTCCAGGTGCCACCCAGAGCCCATCCTGGGGCTGTCCCCATACCAGTCTCAGTGCCACCTTGTCACCGTCCCCTTGTCCAGCCCAGCGCCGTCCTCATGCCCACCCCAGTGCCACCCCTACGTTCACCCCAGTTCCACCAC
>NW_008237087.1:434574-435473 GCF_000691975.1 Corvus brachyrhynchos | reverse complement strand
GTCTCCACAGGGATGGCCACAGGGCGTTAAAGACCAGCCCTGGTGCCATGGGGGTGGCCCTGGGGGCCAGCACCATCCCTGATGCCACAGGGATGGCCGTGGCTCTGCCACACAGTCTCTTTGACACCAGCCTTGATGCCACAGGCACAGGAGGTCCTACCACAGGACACCTGCCCTGACACCCTGGGGACAGTCTCAGTCCCACCCCAGGGCCCTCCCCACCCCCAGACCCACCTGCTTGTTGGCGAAGACGAGGAGGACGGCGTCCCGCAGCTCATCCTCCGCCAGCATCCGCATCAGCTCCTCCCGCGCCTCGTTCACCCGCTCCCGGTCGTTGCTGTCCACCACAAAGATCAGCCCTGGGGAGAGCAGCGGGCACTGACGGGGTCTCTGCAGTCACCCCGCTCCCCAAGTCCCCCCACTGCATCCCCTGAGACACCTACCCTGGGTGTTTTGGAAGTAATGCCTCCAGAGGGGCCGGATCTTGTCCTGCCCACCCACATCCCACACGGTGAAGCTGATGTTCTTGTACTCCACCGTCTCCACGTTGAACCCTGCGGGGAGCGACAGCGGAGGGAAACTGAGGCACGGGGAGCTGCGAGCTCCTTCAAAGGAGCCCTGATGGGGAGCGGTCTCTGCTCGGTGCCCCCCCAACCCCACCCACCGATGGTGGGGATGGTGGTGACGATCTCCCCCAGTTTGAGCTTGTAGAGGATGGTGGTCTTCCCAGCAGCGTCCAGCCCCACCATCAGGATCCGCATCTCCTTCTTCCCAATCAGGCTCTTCAGCAGGTTCCCGAAGATGTTGCCCATGGTGACGGCGGCGCTGGCTCCGAGGCCGGATCCTGCGGGGGCATGGGGCAGGCTGGGGGAGGCCCTGAAATCTGCAGGGGTGGGGCT
>NW_008237087.1:431854-432411 GCF_000691975.1 Corvus brachyrhynchos | reverse complement strand
GCGACAAGGCGGGGCCCGAGCGGCTTGAAGAGGCTGTCGCCCCGTCCCGCCGGGCACGGACCAGGACGGGAGAGGGTTCCGTGGGCTCTGGAGAGGCACCGACGCAGCCTCGACGGTCCACGTCCCGGGGGGCTGCATGTGGTGTACCCCGGAAAGCCAGTGGCCCCGGGACGGTGTCCCCGGGCTTTCCCGGGATTGTGGTCCCCGTGAGCCCTGGGTTGTCACGGAACTCTGCCTCCCCCGTGCGCCCCGGACTGTTCCGGGAGATCCCACCCCGGAAAGCCAGTGGCCCCGGGACGGTGTCCCCGGGCTTTCCCGGGATTGTGGTCCCCGTGAGCCCTGGGTTGTCACGGAACTCTGCCTCCCCCGTGCGCCCCGGACTGTTCCGGGAGATCCCGTCACTCCTGTGCACCCCGGGCTGTCCCGGGGACATCCCGGGCTATCCCAGTTCCCCGCTCCCTCCGTGCTTTCGGAGCCGTCCGGGGCCGTCCCGGGTTATTCCGGGACCGGCTCCTCCTTGCGCCGGGAGCTGTAGCGGGCCGTGCCGGGCTCCCCCC
>NW_008237087.1:429177-430688 GCF_000691975.1 Corvus brachyrhynchos | reverse complement strand
GGCCCTCTCCTCCCTCCCCAACACGCGGGCAGTGAACAACAGCGGGCGGTGGTGGTGAGTCGGACAGCACCGGCACCGGCACCGGTACCGGCAGCGGGGTGGTGAGGGGGGAGGGCAGGGCTGGCACAGGCACAGCAGAGACTGCCCCGTGCCCAGGGATGGGGCGTGCGGGGGGACACAGGGCTGCGACCCCCGTTTGGGATCCCTACAGGGATACCAGGGAGGAAGATGCTCCGGTCACATCGAGGAGCCCCCAGGGAGGTTGAGGTGAGGAGGGAGGTGCTGGGCACCCCCCACCAGTTGTCACCATCCCCACCTGTGCCACAGGGGCATCATCAACGTGGCGTCGTCCACCAACCTGCTGACGGACTCCAAGAACGTGCAGCTGGTTCTGGACCCCAGCCTGCAGCTGCTGAGCCGAAAGCAGCGCAAGCTGATCCGGCAGAACCCCGGCATCCTGCACAGCGTCAGCTCCGGCCTCCAGACAGCCATCAAGGAGTGCAAGTGGCAGTTCCGCAACCGCCGCTGGAACTGTCCCACCTCCCAGGGCCCCAACATCTTCGGCAAAATCGTCAACCGGGGTGAGGCTGGGGGGCAGCGCAGGGGTCCCCAGACCTCCTCCAAGCACCCCCGTGTTGGGATGCTCAGCAAAGCTCCCCTGGTTTGCCATGGGGCATCACCAGCCCATCGTGATGGAGGGTCGGGGTTGCCGGTGGGAACCCCCTCCCCACCCCGGCAGCATCCTGAGGCCCCGCTCCCTCCACAGGCTGCCGGGAGACGGCGTTCATCTTTGCCATCACCAGTGCCGGTGTGACACACTCGGTTGCCCGGTCGTGCTCAGAGGGGTCCATCGAATCCTGCACCTGTGACTACCGGCGCCGTGGCCCTGGGGGTCCTGACTGGCACTGGGGGGGCTGCAGTGACAACATCGACTTTGGTCGCCTCTTTGGGAGGGAGTTTGTGGACTCCAGTGAGAAGGGCCGAGACCTGCGTTTCCTCATGAACCTGCACAACAACGAGGCTGGGCGCATGGTGAGGGCACTGGGAGCTTGGTGAGGGCACTGGGGAATGGTGAGGGCACTGGGGGCTGTGGGCAGCGCTGGGGTGGGCACGGAGGTGAGCATGGCCACCAAGACCCTCAGCCTGCTCCCATGCGTGGGCTGGGAACTGTTTGAGATGGGTTTCGCACTTGTCTTTGGGACAAGTGATGTCTGAGCGGGATGTGATGCTGCAGAAACGAGGGGTGTAGGAGCGTGGTGGTCCCCGGAGGGGTCCCAGGCTGCTCACAAGGCCCCAAATTCCCCCTTCCTTCCAGACGGTCTTCTCGGAGATGCGCCAGGAGTGCAAGTGCCACGGCATGTCCGGCTCCTGCACCGTCCGCACCTGCTGGATGCGGCTGCCCACCTTCCGTGCTGTGGGCGACGTCCTGAAGGATCGCTTCGACGGCGCTTCCCGCGTCATCTACGGCAACAAGGGCAGCAACCGGGCATCACGGGTGGAGCTGCATCAAC
>NW_008237087.1:428236-428702 GCF_000691975.1 Corvus brachyrhynchos | reverse complement strand
GTGGATGTGTCCTAGGGACCCCCATCCCGCCATGGGTGGGCTCAGTGCCACGCACCTTCCCGGCCACCCCCCGGCTCCACGGGGTCCCTTCTTGCTGTAAATAAAATATTTATTGTGGACGGTTCGGTGCCGCCGCCCCCACCCTGCTTCGCTGGCCCCGGGCCCTGTTTTTTATAATTAAAGATAATAATTAATAATAATTAATAATAATGATGCTTTGTTACAGGTGTCACTGATAGCCTTTAGAGAAGAATAAAGAATATATTTTTCTCAGTCCTGCCCCGCTTCGTGTCTGGGGGGGCTGGGGGAAGGAGGGGATGAGCTGTGGGGGGACACCAATGTATCCCAAACTGTGTGATGTGCTGCCCACGTCCATCTGTCCATCCATCACTTCTCCATCCCCTCACCTCCCCATTCCACGTCCATCAGACCCTCCGGCTGCTGTCTCGCCACCTTCACACTCCTT
>NW_008237087.1:426470-428130 GCF_000691975.1 Corvus brachyrhynchos | reverse complement strand
TTGGCTGGGGGGGAAAAGCAGGGCCGGGGAGGGCACCGGGGTTACCGGGGCAGGGGCCAAAGGGGACAGAGATGGCCACTGGCCCCACAAACAGCCCCACATCCATGCGTGGGGTCTGACCACAACCGGAGAAAGGCTGTGGCAAAGGTGGGGGGAAGCTCCGTGGTTGGCAGGTGTTCTGCTGGCATGGCTGCCCTCCTGGGACAGGCATCTCTCTGGGACAGACTTCCCTCCGGGATGGGCATCCCTCTGGAATGGGCATCCTCCTGGGACAGTCCTCCCACTGGAGTGGGCACCCCACCGGGATGGGAATTCAGCACACAGGACATGTCCTGAGATGGGCTGAAATTTCCCTGGGATAAGCATCCCAGAGGGGTGGGCATATCCCCAGAATGGGCATCCCTGGGAAGGGCATCCTTAGGGGACAGGTATCCCACGGGGACGGGTTTCCCACCAAGGTGGGCACCCCTCTGTGACAGGCACCCCTGGGGTGGGCACATATCCCCCCCTGCACCGTGACTTCACACTTGGGGACATCAAAACCTCCATCTCTGTGTCTGGGGGGCCCCCAGCCCGGTGCCCACCTGTCACAGGGGTCCCCACATCCTGGGCTCCCCCCCCAGAGCTGGGAACCCCTCGGGGCCCCTGAGGCTCTGCCGCATCAAAGGCTGCGGGATGACGCTGCCACCACCCGAAATATCCCGCGGAGCCGATAGTGGAAAAGTTGATGTTTAGACTCAGAGGAGGGGGGGAAAAACACCCTGGAGGCCCCTGCTGCCCGCGCCAAGGTCAAAACACAGCCCAGCGTGGAGAGTAAAATACCAAAACGCAAGGAAAACGCCTGGAAAGGAACACAGCCCGAAATAACCCTCCGAGCATCTCCCGCCTGCCGGGTTATCTGCCTGCTAAATTCTGCTCCTGCTTCAGCATGAAAATAGCCTGTTTTCCTGCGGTAGGAGTCAGGAATATAGATAATGACATTCTTATAAGTCACCTCTGTTACTCAGCTTTTCCTGCATGTCCTGCTGGGCACCTCGGGCAGCCGCGACCCCCGGGCGGGCAGAGGCACCCCGGGCACAGACCTCCCCGGCTTGGACAAATACTCCTGGGTGCTGGAAATAGCTGCTGTGGGCCAGCGCAGGGACAGGGACAGGGACAGGGACAGGGACAGGGACAGGGCGGTCCCATCCTGCAGCAGCCTGTCACATCTGGGAAGCCGGGTAACAGCTGGATGGTGGCCACAAGCTGAGCCTGATGAGGGCTGGGACAACCCCCTTCAGGGATGGGGTGCAGGGGGGCTCTGCCCGGGGGTGTGAGACAGAGAGACAGGATGACACACGGAAATGCAGGACAGAGGGACAGGGGAGCTTCCAGGATAGAAGGAAGGTGTCATTCCCAGAAATGCAGGACACTGGACAGGACAGTACCCAGAGGTGTGGGAAAGAAGGACAGGACAGTGCCCAAAGTTTCAGGACAGAGGGACAGGATGACACAGAGAGATGCAGGACAGAGCCATGCCAAGAGGTGTGGGTCAGAAGGCAGGTGTCATTCCCAGAATCTAGACAGAAGGACAGGACAGTGCCCAGAGATGCAGGACAGACAGACAGAGCTGTGCCCACCTGCCCAGACTCTCAGGTGGTCCCGTTCCACCTGCGGGACT
>NW_008237087.1:423671-426251 GCF_000691975.1 Corvus brachyrhynchos | reverse complement strand
CCCACTCCCTGATAGGTGACCAATGCCCGAGACGAACAATTAGGGACAAAGCGGAGCCGCCGGGGGCTAACGCCGGCCTTCACGGGTGCCTTGTGCGGCATTCGGCGGGTTTAATGAATTGTCCATCAATCCTTTCAGCTCCGCTCGCCCGGGCTGGATTAATCTGAGAAGCCGCAGTGGGGAAGGAGCCGCTAAGCCTGTATTTATTACTCTGCCATTGTAACTAATTGAGGTAATTATCTGTGACTCCAACCCCGCGCAACAATGCCGCATTCACCGGACCCTTCCCACCGGCTCCTCGCGCGGCCTGGGAGAGCCAGCACCGCGGGCAGGACCGCGGGGATGCAGGGACACGCTGGGGACGGCGGGATGTGGATGGTCAGGAACGTGGCGTGGCTGGCACCGTGTGTAACCAGGTGACACCGCACTCTGGGGACACGGACAGCACTGCTGGCACACGTGGGTTGTGGCATGGCCAGTGCCAGCTGCACGTGTGGGTCATGGCTCTGCGGGGACACTGCCAACACCAGCACATTGATGGACACAGATCTCTGGGGACACCACTGTCACCAGTGACACGCGAGGGTCACAGCTCTGGGGACACCGCCAGCACTGGCACATACATGGACATGGCTCCTTTGGGACATCGCCAGGGTCAGTGACACACGAGAGTCACGGCTCTCTGGGGACGCCAGTGACCACCAGTGACACACAAGCGTCGCGACTGTCTGAGCATCAGCACATACATGAGCACAGCTGTCTGGCGACATCGCTGTCACAAGTGACACACAAGGGTCGTGGCTCTCAGACACCCCCAGCATCCACGACACACGTGGGTCACGGCTCTCTGGGAACACAGCCAGCACTGGCACACACAGGGACACAGCCCTCTGGGGACACCACCGGCACCAGTGACACAGGAGGGTCACAGCTCCCTGGGGACATCGCCAGCCCCGGTGACACATGAGGATCACAGCTCCCTGGGGACATCGCCAGCCCCGGTGACACATGAGGATCACAGCCCTCTCGGGACACCACTGGCACCAGTGACACACAGGGCTGCCGTGCCTCTCAGACAGGATGACACACGTGGGTGACGGTTCTTTGGGGACACCGGTACCGCTCCCCCCGCCGCTCCCGGGGCAGGACCCCCGGTGCCCCCCGGTGCGATCGGTCACCGGCTGAGCGGCGACATCTGGCGGCCACAGGCGACAACGCGTCCCTGGCCGGGGACCCCGGTACCGGGCGGGACCCCCCCGGTCCCACGCGTTGGCACCGCCACGGGCTGAGCCCCCCTGGCCCCGGGGCTACCCCGGGCTGCGGCGAGTTTCGGGGGCCGGCGGGTGCCCCGGGGGTGCCGGGGGAAGGCGCTGGCGCCGGCGCAGCCCGAATTAGAAGGTGATTTTCCCGGCGGGGAGCGGGTTTGGGCAGGAGCTGATCCCACGGGAAGGGCCGCGCCGCTGCCCCCGCGTCTGGGACACCCCGCGCCACGCCGGGCAGCGCGCCGAGCCGCGGCGTGACGTGCTGGGCTGAGCTGTGCCAGGCTGTGCTGGGCTGTGCCAGGCTATACCAGCCTGTGTCAGGCTGTGCCAAGCTGTGCCAGTTTGTGTTGAGCCAGGCCAGGCTATGCCAGCCCGTGCCAAGATGTGCCAAGCCGTGCCAAGCTGCAAAGAGCTGTTTTGGGCTGCTCCGGCCTTTGTGAAGCTGTGCCTGGCCATGCTGTGCCGTGCTGTGCCAAGCTGAGCCGTGCCAGGCTATAGACTGTGCTAAGATGTGCCAAGTCGTGCCAAGCCTTGATGAGCTGCACTGAACAGGCTGTGCTGAGCCGAACCGTGCTGAGCTGTGCTGAGCCATGCCAGGTGGTGTCAGGCTGTACCAAGCTCTGCCAGGCTGCCCTGAGCTGTTCTGGGCTGCTCTGGGCTTTGCCGAGCTGTCCCTTGCCATGCCAAGCCATGCCAAGACTGCCGAGTTGTGCTTGGCTGGTCTGGGCTTTGCTGAGCCGTGCCGGGCTGCTGTGCCAAGCTGTGCCAGGCTATACCAAGCTGTGCTAAGATGTGCTGAGCCGTGCTGGGTCATACCAAGCCACGTTCCAAACTGTGCCAGGCTGTGGCAGACTGAATCGTGCCATGACAACGTGTGACAAGGTGTGTGGATCATACCACACCTTGCCAACCATCCCACACAATGCCTGGCCATGCCAAGCCGTGCCAGGCGCCGCTGTACCTGGTGCAGGACCACGGCTGTGCCACGGTGGGCTGCAGTTGCCGTTGTGGCTCAGGCCAGACCCAGGTGTGGGACTTCGGTGCCATCCTGGCCACGTGCCAGCACAGGGGACACACGGGGTGACGTGGCCCTGGGGGTGCCCCCCCGGCCGCCCGGGTGGCCCTGCTGCGGCAGCTGCCCCGTGCCGTGACCTCCGGGCCGGTGTCACCGCGATAATGACAGGGTCGCGCAGGGGGGCGGGGGAGGAGCCGGTTTTAAATAACGTGCAAATTGGACACGATATTTGTGCGGTTTCCTGGGGCCGCGGGGATCCTCCCCCCCCCCCCCCCCCGGCGCGGGCACAAGGCGGGGAGCAGC
>NW_008237087.1:422800-423169 GCF_000691975.1 Corvus brachyrhynchos | reverse complement strand
GGGGCCGGTGGCCGAGGGCCAGTCCTGCTGCGCTCACCTACTCATTATGGGGGATACGGGGGGAGCTGGCACGTCCCGCCCGTGTCGGGACGCACTGCGGTGCCCGCCGGGACGCCCGGGACCTCCGACTGACCCCGACACCACAACGGGGAGGGAGTCTGGACACCGGGAATGTCACGGGGGTGTGCCCAGACACCTGTGGCCTTGCCGGGGTGGGTGAGGGGGGCCGCAGGGAGGCCTGAGGGAGTGACGGTCCCCCCCGACCTCGCACAAACAAGGGGCAGAGGCAGCACACCGGGATCCCGGAGCTTTTATTGGGGTCAGCCCGTGGGAACTCCAGTCCTGAGCCCCGCCCCCAGACCACCCGCC
>NW_008237087.1:417639-420593 GCF_000691975.1 Corvus brachyrhynchos | reverse complement strand
CTGGGGGAAACCCCTGGGGGCGTGGGGGGGGTCCCCGGGCCGGGTGGAGCTGAGGGGGTTTCACCAAACCCAGTGAGACCCCCATGGGAGAGGGGGCAGGGTGACAGGGATGAGGGCCCACACAGGAACAGCCCTGGCGTGGATATGGGTGACCCAGGCTCGGCACCTCTGGAGGGTTGAGGGCTGCCCCCATCACCCCACACGGCTTTGGGGTGCAGGGCACGGCACGGGGGGGCTGCGAGCTCCCCCCCATCCAGGGAAGGGCAGCGGGGGCTGTCCCAGGGCTGGGGGTTATTGCTGGATGCTGCTGGTGAGTGGGGGGCACACCCCAGGTGTCCCCACCAGCCCCGGGGGGGGGCACAGTGTAGCAGGAGAGGAGAGTGGGGGGCTTGGGAGGACTGAACCCCCTCCCCCCCACCGCCTCAGGGGCCCTGCGGGAGGACCAGGGCTTGCAGGATGTCCGAGAGGGAGACAATCCCTTTAACCACATCGCTCTCATCCACCACCACCAGCCGGTGGACCTGCGGAGAGGGGGACACAGGGAGGGGCTGAGGGGGTGCGGGGACCCCAGCACACTCCTCCCGACCCCCCAGCACCCCGGGACTGTTACCTCAGCCTCGACCAGGCGGTTGATGATGGCTTCCAGCGTCTCGTGCTTGTAACACTTGAGGACGCCCTCGAAGTAGTGGGAGCGGTGCTGCAGCGCCCGCGTCACCGTCACATCCAGGTTGTTGTAGGTCTTCTCAGCTGCCAGGTTCTGGGGCAGGGACAGGCATTGGGGACACAGCTGGGACTGGGGGCACCCCCACCACCCCGCAGCATCTGCCCAGCCCAGGATTTCCCCCCACCAGTACTCACAATAACGTCGAATTTGGAGTAGATGTCCACCACCCGCCCTGGGGAGGGAGGGGAGCAGCTCAGCCAGGCCCCCGGTGCTCCGGAGGGGACACAGCCCCCAAGGAGGTGACCTGGGGACAGGCAAAGCGAGGACAGGACAGCCTTACCCGAGTCGTCGACCACGGGCAGCGCGGAGACGCGGTGCTGCACGAAGATGCCCAGGGCCACGTAGATCGGGGTGCTGGTGCCAACCACGGCGATGTTGCTGTAGGTGCCGATCTGCAGCTCCTCCAACGTCCGTGCCATGAACTCAGGCTTGGGGACCTCTGCGATCTGTGGGGGATGGTGAGGGGACAGTGCTGAGCCCAGGCCTGGAGGTCTCAGAGTGACCCCTGGAGCAGCCCGGGCCAAGGGTTCCGGGGCAGCTTTGGCACAGCCTGAGATGGCACAGGGACCTGGCACAGCCTGGGCTGGCAGTCTTGGGGTGGTACTCGGGGTAGTCCCAGGGTGATACCTGGCACAGGGACCTGGCACAGCCCAGGATGGGGGTCCTGGGGCAACCCCTGGCACAGCCTGGGCTGAGGAGCTCAGGGTGGTACCTGGCACAGGGACCTGGCACAGCCCAGGCCGAGGGTCCTGGTCTGGCCCCCACCATCACCAAGGGGCAGAGACTCACAAAGAGCTTGAGGAACTTGAGGATGCGTTTGTGGGTGAGGATGTAGAGCGTGTTCCCCGAGTCGGGGTCGATGACGGGCAGGCGATGGATCTTGTTCCGGATCAGGGAGGAGACGGCGTCGAACAGGCTGTGGGGCGGAAGGGAGGGGGAATTTGGGGTGTCCCCGGGAGTGCCACCACCAGCTGTGCCCCTCTCCCTGCCCCCCAGGGTACCTGGCGTTGGGGGAAATGCAGACCAGGGGCTTGAAAGAGTCTTGCAGATAAACCTCTGTGGGGAGAGGGGGGGTGAGGGGAGTGGGTGGGTGGGATGCAGCACCAGGGGGCTCCGGGCACGCTGGGAAGGGCAGGAGGAAGTGGGCAGAGATCCCCCTCACCTCTCCACGTCTCTATTTTATGCTCCTCTAGCTCATAGATCTGCACCTGTGAGGAAGAGGAGAAACCCAGATCACCCAGCCAGGGTCAGGCGGGGCGGGCAGAGCCCGACCTGAGCCCCCCAGAGACCCCGGCCCTCACCATGGGCGACTTGTAGTAGCGGTGCAGGATGTTGATAAAGTCAGTGATGGTCAGCATTCCTGGGGGACAGACAGGGTGAGGAGGGTCCTGCCAGCCCCCCCCCAGACCCCAGAGACCCCTGTCCCCCTCGCTCACCTACAAAACTTTGCTTTTTGCTGTCCCACAGCGGGGCTGCCCGGACACCGTTGGTGACCAGCGCGAAGAATGCCTTCTTCACCTGCAGGCACGGGGGTCAGGGAGCCCCAAAAGTGCCTCCCCGGCCCCAAAAGTGCCCCCCCGGCCCTGGCACACCTGCAGGGATGTGTCGAAGACGACCAGTTTGGAGCTGGTGGGGATCAGGTCGTAGCAGCGATGGGATTTCATGAAGGCGGTGTAGGCACCGCGGTGGGTGTCCCCTGGGGCGGCAGCGTGAGGGGGCACCCCAAAACCTGGAGCACCCCAAAACCCGGGACACCCCAAATCCCAGACACCCCAAATCCTGTGGCACCCCCAATCCCGGGACACCCCAAATCCTGTGACGCCCCAATCCCGGGACACTCTGAACCCTCGGATACCCCAAGTTCCGTTTCACCCCCAATTCCGGGACACCCCGCTCAGGGCTCTGCGACACCCGCATCTCTGGGATATCCCCAGTCATGGGGCATCCCAAATCCTGCGACACCCAGCTCAGAGCTCCGGGATACCCCAGACTCCGGGACAGGAACCCCGCAGGAGCTGCAGCCCTCGGGACACCCAAATCACCGCGTCACCTCCTGTGCCGGGACCCCCCCGCACGCCGGGACCTCCCAGGCCTCCCTCGGAATCACCTTCCAGCCCCGGGGGGCTCAGCTCCGCCGGGCTCTCGGCGGCCGGGCCGGGGTCAGGGTCGGGGCCGGGATCCTGCGGACAGACACGGCTCGGGTCAGACGTGGCCGCGGCCCGCGGTCCCC
>NW_008237087.1:409648-414660 GCF_000691975.1 Corvus brachyrhynchos | reverse complement strand
CCTTGGCCCCCCCAGCCTCCCAGCACCCCCTCAGCACCCCCTCAGTCCCTCACTGACCTCCTCCCCCTTGGGGATGCGCCGGCTGGAGATGATGATGATCTTGTCCTCCTTGTCGAAGGTCACGACTTCGGCCACACAGTTCGGGGCACACGAGTGGTTGATGTACCTGGGGGATGAGGGGGGTCAGCACCAACCCAGGGATAGGACAGATGGATGTCATGGCTCCCTCTGGGGGCATCCCACCACCCTGAAGTCCCCCGTGCTCACCTGGCCGGGCCCCCCGTCAGCGTGGCGTCAATGACGTGCTCGTTGTTGATGCGGAACATGTAAATGCCGCGGTTCTGCCACGGAGGAGAGGGGGTTGAGGAGTGCACTGAGGTCCCCATATCCCACCTGAGTCAACGTCCACCACCCCACATCCCACTGGAGACCCTCAAATCCCATACGAGACCCTCCATGTCCCACCAGAACCCTTAACACCCCTCCCAAGTCCCTCCACATCGCGCCTGAGTCCCCCCCTCATGTCCTGCCAGAGTCTCCAACATCCCACCCAAGTCCACCCACATCCCACCCGCGTCCCCAACATCCCATCTGACTCCCCCATGTCCTTCTCAAAGTCCCTCCATGTTCCAGCAGAACCCTCAACACGCCACCCAAGTCCCTCCACATCTTGCCCAAGTGCCCACACGGCCCCCAGCATCCCACCAGAGCCCCACCTGCTCCTCATAGATCTTCTCCCGTCGGTTGGCCACCTCGTTGCGGATGATGGTGCCGATGTACTCGATGACCATCGTGTGCTTCTCGATGTCCTTGGCCGCGTAGAGCCCCAGCCCCTGGATGCGGGACCGCGCCAGGTACACGTTGTTTTTCCACTCCGTCTTCAGGCGCCGGTACTGGGAGGACTTGGAGTGCACGAACTGCTTGCTGTAGGGCGTGTTGGTCTCGCCCGTGAACGTGCTCTGGTAGGCCTTGGACATGCTTGTGCTGTTCAGGGTGTGGGGCCTTCCAGGGGGGAACGAGAGGAGTTTGAGCTGAGGGATCTCCAGGGATCCCAGCTCTCCTGGTGGATCCCAACTCTCCCCGTGAATTCCAGCCCCACTTACCGCTTGTAGTGGGTAAGGATCTTGGGCTCAGAGCGGGCGCAGCCGGTGGGATTGATCATCAGTGGCAGCTCCATCAGGGGATGGCGCCCGTAGCGGAACAGGTAGTTCTGGCAGCTCTCCACACCCGGCAGCTGCAGAGGGGGACACGGAAGGACCGGGGGTCAAGACGCAGCACCAGGACAGCCACTGGGCCCTTCCCCAGCAGGGTGGACCCCCAGTATGGGGGAGAGACCCCCACCCATCCCAGGACCCACCGACTCAGCGATGCGCAGCACCGCGTGCACCGTGAGGCCGAAGAGCTCCTCGCCCTTCAGGTACTCAGGGAAGAGTCGCAGCATGTCGGCCTCCTTCCTCATCATCGCCACTGGCTCGATGATCCGGTTCCAGACAGCTGCCAAGGGGAGAACCACAAAATTAACGAGCCTGGAAAAGTCCTCCAAGATGATCAAGTCCAAGTGACCAATCACCGCCTTGTCACCAGAGCACAGCACTGAGTGCCACTGAGATGGGGACCCAGTGGGGACCTCAAGCCACCTTCCACCCCCTCACCCTCTGGTGTGTTCTGGTGTGGCTCAGCCACTGGGACAAAGGCCGGACGCTGTCATCTCCCAACTCCTTACCTTGTGGCGAGGAGTCAGAGAAGACAAGATCCTCCAAGCCCTGCTCGATGACCTGCACGACGAACTCGGGGCGCCCGTTGTTCTCGCAGATGGTGCAGCGGTAGCAGCAGCGGCGGTTGTTGGTCCGCAAGCTCCAGTAGATGCGCGTGGCCTCATAGCCCACGGGGTAGAGGGCCGTGACGCTGTGGAAATCGGCCATCTGGTGTGGCAGCAGCTGCCCGATGGCGTGGAAGACCAACCCACCCACGCGGAACATGTGGAGCCGCTCCCCACGCTGGATGATGCTGGCGATCTGCTTCACCTCGTCCCGCTCGATGTAGACGCGGCGGAACACGGTGAAGCTGCTGAGCTCCTGCTCGCAGGGCCCCTTCAGCTTGTGCAGGGGGCACAGCATGGTCTTGTCCTTGAAGAACATGCACTTGGCGCGGATGGCGCAGGCGAAGTGGTACACGCTGGGGCAGCGGATGCGGTTGCAGCTGTTGGTGGCACCGGTTTTCTGGCACAGGGAGCACTTGGTGAGCAGCCCGCGGTGCAGGGCCACCTCCACGTTGATCAGGGCCCCTCCCTGCGTCTCATACACCTCCGTGGACCACAGGGCACAGTTCAGGTGGACCCAGAGGTCGAGGTCAAGGTTGAGCAGGCGGGCTGGCCCGTCCGTGGCCCCGTCGCCCTCCTCGTGACAGAAGCAGCACTTGCGCAGGTCCTGCGGCACCTTTTCGGGGCGCAGCGTGGTGCCCAGCTTGTCGATGAACTCGGCAATCTCTTTGTCGCCGTCGCGCTTGGCCCCCCCTTTCTGGATGGTGACAAGGAAGCGCAGCCGTTTCCAGCGCACCCCCTTCCACTTCTTCCGCCGCGGCCTCGCCTCATCCCCGTCCTCCGGAGGCCGCGAGCGTGGCTTGAAACGGGGCGGCGAGTGGGTGGCTGCCGCCCCTTCCTCCTGGGGGGCTGGCGAGGGGGCCAGTGGCAGCGGTGACAACGGGGCTGGGGCTGCCTCATGGGGTGCCTCGGGGTTGGGGACCCTAGTGGGCTCAGCGGGGCTGGATGGGGAGGGGACAGAGGGGGACAGCGGGGGCGAGGGCTCCTGGGGCAGGACAGAGAGCTGCCGCACATCCAGGTTGGAGACGTTGTTGACGTAGCAGTGGTGAAGGGTCTTCTCAGGAGCAGGGCTCTCCTGTGGCACAGGGAGGGGGGAACAGGTCAGAGCATTGCAGGGATGGGGACCCCCAACCTCCCTGTGCATTGCAGGGAGGGGTCCTTGGCCTTGCAGGGGCCCTGCAAGGACACCTCAGCACCCCATATGCCCCCGACCCTGCAAAGACCTCCTGGACTCCTTCCTGGGAGACTCAGCACTGCCCATGGGGATACCTGGCCCCCTAAAAAAGTCCCTGCAACCACGCAGTGACCTACAGAGACCACCACACACCTCCACCAAAAAGCCCCTACTCCTGTACCCCCACACAGCCACAGGCCTATGGGTACCCCAATACCCTCCCCCCAGGCTCCCAGCCCCGGGGGACCCCTGCATGCCACTGACCTGTCTGAGCAGCGTCAGGAGGTCCAGCTCGCCCTTGAGGCTGTACCCCGGCAGCACCGCGTCAAACTGCTTCAGCCACTCCGAGCTGCTGTCCGGCACCTTCCCAGCCAGAGCCTTCTCCTTCCCTCCGAGCATTCCTGGGAGAGGGATAGACAGCCTGTCGTGGGGGTCCCAGCCTGGGGACATGGGGGGCCCATGGGGACAAGGTGAACACTCACCGGCCATATCGGTCTCCACCTTCTTGGCCTCAACCACGGCTGCTCGCATGGGACCGTCAGGGAACAGCACCTCATAGGAGCTGGGGATCTTCATGCTCAGCAGCTCGGCCATGGCCACCATCACCCCATTGAGGTTCTAGGTGAGAGAAGGGCAGGATGGGTCCAGGGTGCTGCAGGTGCCACTGTGTTGGGTCACTGCTGGGACCCCGAGGGTCTTGAATCGCCCCATGCCCTCGCTCACCTTGGCAGCAGCTGCAGACACCGTCAGCATCACAGAGACCTCGCTGCTCTTGCCCTTCTCCCACGGGGCTCCTGGGCCTGCTGCCCCCACCTTCCCTGGGGGAGCCCCAAAGGGCTCAGTGACCTCATAGGGTTTTGTGTCGGGGAACACTGGTGTGGGGAGAGGGGGGTCAGAGCCAGGGTCAGAACTGTGCAAACCCAGCCCCACCAGCTGCCACCCATGAGCCCACCCAACTGCCCCAGATCCCTGCTGGGAATCCTCCACCCTGCAGATCGCTTTCCCTCACATCCCACACTTCCCAAGGACCCTTCCCCTGACTCCCTCAATCCCCTCCTAGATGGGGAAGCCCCTCCTACCCCATCCATATCCCATCCTACCTGACACCCATGCTCCAGACTCCCTCCCTGTGCTGCACATCCCACAGACCCCCTCCTGCCCAGTCCACGTGGACCACAGACCACTCCCGCCCTGCTCCACACATCCCTCCAGCCCATCCCACCTGGGATACTGGCCCGGGGGATGATGGGGATGATGGGGGACAGCACACGCTCCTCCAGCTCTGGCTTGGCCTCACTGAGAAGTGGGAATCGGAGCAGCTCCTCGCCCAGGACGCTCTCAGGGGATGAAGCAGGGACGATGCTGTCGGGGGAGTCACTCTCATCGTCACTCTCCATCCTGTGGGGACGGACATGTCAGCGCCTGGTGTCACCCATGGAGGGCTGGTGTCACTTGCGGGGGGTCACCACGCTGGGGGGTCTCACCTGACGTCCTCGGTCTGGTTGTGCGGAGGGGTGGGCAGTGCTGCCAGCAGGTCCAGGCTCTTCACCTCCACGGCCGGTGCATCTGCACACAAGGGATGGGTGTCATGGCAGGGGGTGACAAGCGATGGCAGGGACTCTGTGCCACCCCCGTGCCAGCCAGGCTCACCTTTCTGGCCGTGGGGCTCGCGGGCTGGGTCAGCGTCCTTGGGCTGCTCCCCCAGCTCTTCAGGGGCCGTGACACCGTTCACCATCTTCTGCTGCACGGAGGGAGGGGGTGTGGGGGGCAGCGAGGAGGGTGGCGTGGGTGGGTTGCTGAGGTTGTTCTAGGGGGAGACGGCGGGGTGAGAACAGCAGGATGGTCCAGGACCCCCGGAGAAGGGGGACACCAGGGAACAACCCCCCTCTCACCTTGGTGAGCAGCTGGGAGTAGTAGTCGGGGACGCTGTCGAGCACAGCGCTGCCGAAGGCGCCCCGCAGCTGGCTCTTCCCGTTGATGGGGCTGCTGCCGAAGGGGGCGGAGGGGGCGGAGGTGGGC
>NW_008237087.1:408462-409501 GCF_000691975.1 Corvus brachyrhynchos | reverse complement strand
GTGCCTGCGGAAGGGCGCGAGGAGGCTGAAGTTGGCCATGATGGTCGGCTCCGTCAGTGGCAGCAGCGACAGCTCCTGGGGACAGAGCGGTGAGGGAGGGACAGGGGCAAAGGCAGCCCCTCGCCACGCCCTGGCCCACAACCATACCTGCTTCAGCTGCTTCATGAGTGCCTCCCCAGGACGCAGCCCCTCATCCTTCCGCAGCTTCTTGCGGGATGCTGGGATCCGCTCGTTGCCTTTCTGCACCCGCTTAGGCTTGGTGGGTGCTGGCTTCCTGGCAATGGAGGGGTCCTGGGGAAGGAGAAGGGGGCGTGAGCCGTGCCAGGGCAGCCCCTCACCCATCACCCCACCCCCTCACCCCAGCCCAGCCTGTCCTGCTCACCTCCCGGCCCAGCAGCAGGGACTGTGGCCGTGGCTCTGTCCCGGTGCTCCGGTTCTCCATGTGCCCATTGAGCTCGCCCGGGCTCTGCGCTGAGAGCTGCACATTCTTGGCCCGCAGTAGCTTCTGCAGCAGCAGGTGCCCGGCCTCAGAGCGCCCACCCGAGGCCAGCAGGCTGTTGGCTTGGCTGTCCCCAGGGTCCCCGTTGGCCTCTGGTTTCGCTGTCTCGTCTCCATCCAGCTCACACTGTGCCACTGCTGCTGCCTCTTCCTTCGGCTCCTGCTTCACCAACACCTGGGGGGCTTCGCCTGCTGCAGGGGCCCCCTCTGGCATAGCCCCATTGATGTGGGTCTCACCAGGGTTGGCTGGGTCCACCCCTGGCGCCTCGGGGTCCCAGGGGCCGTGTGCTGGCTCAGGGAGGGCACCGCTGGGCGTGGGAGTCAGCCCTGGCTCCGTGGGTGCCGCAGGGCTGGGGGCCAAGGCCGGGATTCCCGGTGACGTCTTCTTTGGCTCTTGGGGGCTCTGCTCGGGGCTGGCCAGGTGCTGGGGGGCACAGCCCAGGGGCGAGGGGGCTGGTGGTGTGGGGAGGCGGATGAGGCCAGGCTGGGGGCCACGGGCAGCCAGGGCTGCCCGAACCAGCTCAGCCAGGGGCGGGCGGGG
>NW_008237087.1:406113-406966 GCF_000691975.1 Corvus brachyrhynchos | reverse complement strand
ATTGGGGCCTGGCCCAGCACACCTGGCTGCTGCATGGATGCCTGGCCCATCATGCCTGGCTGCTGCGGCGATGTCTGAGCCAGCACACCTGCCTGTTGCATTGAAGCTTGTCCCATCACACCTGGCTGCTGCATGGACGTCTGGGCCATGATGCTCTGTGGCTGCATCGAGCTCTGTCCTATCACACCCGGCTGTTGCATGGACGCCTGACCCATCACACCCTGTTGCTGCATCGACGTCTGTCCCATCACACCTGGCTGCTGCATGGACGCCTGCGCCATCACACCTGGCTGCTGCATGGACGCCTGTCCCATCACACCTGGCTGCTGCATGGAGGTTTGACCCATCACGCCCTGTTGCTGCATCGACGCTTGTGCCATGACACCTGATTGCTGAAGTGACGTCTGTCCCATCACACCTGATTGCTGCATGGATGCCTGTCCCATCACACCTGATTGCTGCATGGCTGCCTGTCCTATCACACCCGGCTGCTGCATTGACGTTTGTCCCATCACGCCCTGTTGCTGCATGGCTGCCTGTCCCATCACACCCGGCTGCTGCGGCGCCCCCTGTCCCATCACACCCGGCTGCTGCAGGGATTTCTGTCCCATCACACCTGGCTGCTGCTGCAGTGACACCTGTCCCAGCATGTTCTGCTGCTGCAGTTTCTGTGCCAGCTGCATCCTCTGGAGCTGCCGCTCCTGCATCAGGCGGCTGTCGGCGGCCAGCCCACGCAGCGCGGGGTTCCCACTGAAGAAGGCGCCAGAAGAGCCGGGTCCTGGGGCGTTCCCCACGGGCTGCTGCCCCATGAAGGACAGGCCCTGCTGCACGGCCATGGACACCCAGACCTGGG
>NW_008237087.1:405296-406024 GCF_000691975.1 Corvus brachyrhynchos | reverse complement strand
CCTGCGCTCCCACCACGGCCCCCCCGGGCTGCTGCACGCCGTGGGCTGAGAGGAGCTGCCCTGGGAGCTTGGACATGAGGCGGGGGCTCTGCGAGGGGCTCAGGGCCATCACGGCCGAGGCCTGGTGCTGGTGCTGCTGCTGCTGCTTGTTGCGGTACTCAGCCATGAGGTTGGTGTGTTCCTTCTGCTGCTTCCGCACCTGATGGGGACGGTGGGGTGTCAGTGCCAGGAATGGCAAGGTTTTAGTGCCAGGGACAGAGGGGACAACACAGCCTGAGCACTGGGGACAGTGAGGCATCAGCACCGGGAGTGGCACAGTGTTAGTACCCAGGACACTGGAGCATCAGCACTGGGAATCGCACAGCGTAGTACCCAAGACAGTGGGGCATCAGCACCGGGAACGGCACAGCATTAGTAGTGAGGACAGTGGGGCATCAGCACCAGGAATGGCACAGCGTAGTACCCAGGACAGTGGGGCATCAGCACTGGGAATGGCAGATAGCAGCGCCAGAAATGGCCCAGCCTCAGCACTGGGAATGGCACAGCTTTACTGCCAGGGACCGTGAGGCATCACACCAGGACTGGCACAGCATTAGTGCTAGGGACAGCAGGGCGGTAGAACCAGGAATGACATGGCACCAGTGCCAGGAATGGCACGTTTACACTGAGGACATCACATTTGCACCGAGGATGGCACAGTGTTCAACTTGGGAAGAGAGGTGCATTAG
>NW_008237087.1:402273-405248 GCF_000691975.1 Corvus brachyrhynchos | reverse complement strand
ACGTTTGCACCAGGGACGAGGTGCCCACCCACATGCAGGGTCCTACCTGGTCCAGCTGCTTCTGGATCTTGCTCTGCTGCTCTGTCACCAGCTTCAGCTTCTCAGCATCGGCCTCGGGGAACTCCCGCCCGGCTTTCTTGGCCGTGCGCTGCTTGGCACACAGAGCCTTGCGGGACTTGCGGTGCGCCCCAATCTGCTCCTCCAGCACCTTCAGCTGCATCTGCAGCAGCTGCTGCGTGTGGAACAGCCACTCCTCGTACTGCCGCTGGTCGGCCTCGTCTGTGGGACGGGGAGAGGGCATGGGTCAGTGGGGACCCCAGGTAAGCAGAGACCCCAGGTCAGCAGAGACCTCGGATCAGCAGGGACCCCGGGTGAGCAAGGACCCCGGATCAATGGGGACCCTGGCCCCCAGGGGCAGGGTGAACCCCATCCCTGCTGTGTCAGTACTCACTGATGACGCCCTGTGCAAACGTGGGTGGGTTGGGGCGAGCCTGGGTGGGGTCTGTGCCGCTCCGCTCCTGGCAGAAAGGGCAGCGTTGGGGACACACGCTGTGGATTTCTGTCCTCTCCCCACAGTCCCCACCCCCTCAGAGAGCCACAAAACCATTGGCCGGAGCAGTTCTGGCAGCTCCAAGAGACCCCTGTAGCCCCTCTGGACACCCCACTCACCTGCCCGCTCCCCGCCAGTAAGTGGTTCTGCATTTCGGAGACAGCCGGGCCCCCTGAGAGCCGCTGGGCCAGCAGGGAAACCTGTTGCCTTTGGGGGACACACACAGAGATGGGGTGTGAGCCAGAGCCAAGGCAGCCTCCCTGCCCCACCCTGTGCCCCCTACATCCCCCATTCCTGTTACCTGTTCATGCCTGGGGCCACCCCGATGCTGCCCTGAGCCATCACCTTCTTGATGCCCTTCAGTGCCACCATCTTGGCCTTGGCAATGGGGTCCATGATGTCCTCAGCCGCAAACTTGTCCAGGTCTGCTGGGAGAGAGACCACAGCATGTTCAGCCCTACGTCCCCCACCCGAAAGGGCCCCGTGCTCCCCAGAACAATCATCCGCAGCCCCTACCTGTGTCCGGGAAGAAGCTGTTGGCCAGCTGCTGCTGCATGACGAGCTGGGGGGGCTTCAAGCCCAGGGCAGGGGGCTGCACCCCGGCCATCGGCTTCTGCACCAGCACCTGCTGCTGGCTCTGCTGCGGCTGCCCCAGGGCCACCTGCACCCCATGGGGGGATGACAGCACATGCGGCTGCCCAGAGCCCATGCCCATGTGGGGGGCCAGAGCTGGGCCCTGCTGGGGTGCATTGAGCCGGGGGGGCTGCGGCGGCAGCAGCGGTGGCCGGGCCACCAGCCCCAGCGGGAGGGGTGTCTGTGGGGTGCCCAGGCGGGGTGGTTGCCCCTCAGGAGGCTGCCCGGACGCCCCTGTGTGCAGCATGGGGTGTCCCGGGGCTGGGAGGTGGGGGGTGCCACGGGGCAGGTGGGCCGACATCTGCTGCTTCTTCTGCAGCTCCTTCTTCTCATGCTCCAGGAGGTCCTCGATGAGCAGCGGCAGCTCGCTGGCCACCAACGAGCTCTCCATCTTGTCCAAGTCATCCGCCGGCGAGTGCCGGGCACTGCCCAGCCCCAAGGCTCCACTGTCCAGCTCGAACTTCTCCAGCAAGGGGTTGCTCTGGCCACCCAGCTGGGCAGTTGCCAACCCACGGCCAGGGCCGGTGTAGGCGTCCTTCTCCAGCACGGGGACACCAGTGTGGCCACTGTTGGAGAACTGAGCCAGGCCGAGGCGAGCGGGGCCGGTGCTGGAGCTCAGAAGGGTCTGGCCAGGTTTGACGCTCAGCCCCAGGGAGGCAGAGATTTTATCCGTGCCCTGCAGTGCTTCTGACTTGACCGGCACCGGGAGGCGCTCAGGGCCGGTGGCGGTGAACTGGCAGGGCGAGGTCTTCAGGCAGCCGTCCTCGAGCTTGGGTTTGATGTCAGTGGGCAGTGAGCCGGCCTTGGCCTCCACACCTTGAGCCTTGAAAGCCTGGTCGGGGGCCAGCACAGTGCCCGTGGGGCAGGCAGAGAGTCCCAAGCCCATCCCAGACACCAGTCCCTCCTTGGGCACCTCCTGATCCTCCGCAGATGGGGTCACATCTTTGCTGTCTGCAGGGTCAGGGAGCTTCAAGGCGGGCGCTGGCGGTTCCGTCTTGAGCTGGGCCTCGCGCTCAGCCTTCTCGTTGGCCGACTCGACCAGGCGCAGGTGCTCGTTGAAGATGTCCTTCTTGTCACCCGTGTCCAGCTCGGGGTCAGTGTAGGCCAGCAGATCGAACTCATCACCATTTAGCAGGTCATCAAGGTGGGGGTCTGCTGTCTCCAGGCTGTCCAAGTTGTCCAAGTCATCGTCCCCTTTGGCCACATCTGGATCCAGGCTAAGGTTGGCCAAATCATCATCATCTTCCAAGTCCTTGTGGGAGCCAAAGTCATCGTCCAAATCAGGCTCCACGGGCACCTCACAGGGCAGCCGCCCCCCCTCCAGGCTCAGGTGGCTCTTCCCTGGGGCTGGCGCAGGGTCCGGAGCGGGGCCGTCCTTGGGACCCTCAGGGCGGAGGGCAGCACCAGAGGACAGCGGGCGCGGGGGGACGTGCTGCAGCTCCAGGGTGGGGGCCGGCAGCGGCGGGGCCGCCTTGGCGTGAGGCTGCTGCTGGTGGCTGTTGCCCATCTCGGCTCCCTGCGGAGACGCGGGCGGCAGCGGTGCCGGAACCTTCTGGGATGGCAGCGCCTGCATGGGCATGACGGGGGTGCAGAGGGCCTGGGGGGTGCCTTCCTCCCCGGGCAGGAAGAAGCGAGGCCGGGGTGCCTGGGGGGCAAAGGGAGACCCCACGACCCCTCCAGGTCCCTTCTGCATGTTGTGTCGCAGCTCGATGAAGGGAGCACCCAGGGCAGCTGGTGAGGGGGGCACGGCCTCGGCAGGGGTGGGCAGGCGGGTGCCCAGGCTGCCCATGGG
>NW_008237087.1:400999-401728 GCF_000691975.1 Corvus brachyrhynchos | reverse complement strand
CCCAGCGTGGCGGGCGTGGCCGCCGGCGGGGGCCGGGAGAGCCGCTCGTCCTGCGCAAACGCCGCCTGCACCATGACGGAGCCGGGCAGCTTCCCAGTGCCAGCTGCCGTGGCCAGAGTCCCGAGGAGACCCTTGTCCTGGGAGAAGGAAGGAAAAAAGAGAGTCACTCCTCCATCAGCAGCACCCCCACCCATGCACACCGTGCCTCAGCTCTCCCACCTGTGCCGGTTGGTACGGGGCCATGCCCCGGCTCAGCTCGAAGCTCTGCCCGCCGGCCTCCGGGGCCCAGCCAGCTGGCGAGGAGGAGGCGGCAGCGGCCGCGCTCTCCTTCTCCTGCCGAAGGCTGTTCCGCTGGATCTGCTGGCGGATGAGCAGCTCCCGGAGCCGCTGGCGCTGAGAAAAATCGACTGTTAGAGCCCAGAGTGGCAACAGGAGCAACGCAAACCACACGTGGAGTGGCTGTCGATGCCTCCAGAGTCCCAGTTTTTCCCTTTCATTCTCTCCCAAACCCGAATGGATACAGCCAGATCCCCAGAGAGACCTCACCTGCCGCTGCTTCTCCAGCTCCGACTGGCTCATGGTGCCAAGAGCCCCGTCCTGGCCACCAGGCAGCTCCGCCAGGTCCCGGTTTGGGGTTGCCGAGAGCCCCGTGGCCACCTCCTCCCTCTTGTCGGCTGTCAGTCCCAGCGCAGCGCGGGGCAGGAAGGCTCCAGAAGGGTCCTGCTGCTG
>NW_008237087.1:396132-400654 GCF_000691975.1 Corvus brachyrhynchos | reverse complement strand
CCCGGGCTCTGCGGCTCTACCTGAGAGACCCGTGGGGTCATGGGGGCTTTGAAGACGTCGGCCGCCTTCAGCTCCGCCGGCGAGAGGTGGGGGCCACCCGGGGAGTCCCCGTAGCCCATGGCAGAAGCGTAGCCGGGCGAGCAGACCCCCAGGCTTCCCCCATCCTCCTTCTTCACCTCCAGACCCTTCTTCTGCTCCCCGAAAGGCAGGGGAGAGAGCAGGGCCTCAGGGGGCCGCGCCCCAGGACTCCCTGGCACCGAGAGGTTGTCCAAGGAGGGGCACCGAGGCTTCAGGAAGGGGTCGGGGGTGCCGGGTTGGTGCCGGGGGGTGCCAGGCGGCGTGGGGTGGAAGTCGGGGGGAGCGCGGGGGGCTGTGAGGGGCTGGGGCTGGCCAGGGAAGGGCTGGAAGGCAGCGCCCGACGTGGGGCTCTGGCCCAGGGGCGAGGGGAAGCGCGGCTCCAGCGAGTAGGCGGGGGCCGCGCCGTAGGGATCGTGCGAAGGCACTTGGGCGGGGGACTGGGGCGGGAGCTTGAGGAAGAGCTCGCTGGGAGACTCCGGTCCCCCTCCGGCACCCGCTGGGGGCTTCAGGAAGCCCTCGCCGGTGGCGGGGGGGCTGCTGATGTAGACGGGCTGTGCCCCTGGCGGCACCGGGATCCGCAGGTGCAGCGAGGGCCTCTCAGGCTTGCGCAGTCCCTCCCCTTTGGTCTGCTTGTTGATCTGGCTCTCGGCCTGCTGCAGAGAGAGCCGGGCCATCAGGGCTGGGGGCGCCCTCCTGCCCTCCCGGTGGGGAGGGGACGGGCTGGAGGTGGGTACACCGTGTCCCCCAGGGCTGGGCCGGGGCCGCCGGGCACCTCCCCGCGCCTCACGTACCTTCTGCTCCTTGTTGATGCGATGAGCCGCCCGGTTATCTTTGGCCTTTTGCTAACAAAGACACGAAGCCAGCTGACTTGCAGCCCCCGGCGCCCCGGCCCCCCACTCCGCTGACCTCCCAGCACTCACCAAATACGGGGCTTTGTCCGTGGCAGGGACTTTCCTCCAGAGCTTCATGATCTGCTTGCAGCGGCTCGACCAGTCTGGGAGTCCAGTACGAGCAGATGAATGGGAGAAAAGCGACATTAGCCCAAACCTGACGAGCCCACCCACATCCTTGGTGAGTCACTGTCCCCCCCTTCACGTGAGACACAGCCCTGTGCCTGGGAGATGGAGCTGAGACCCCCTGCCCACTTCAGAGAACACTTCAGTGCCACAACAGCCGGGATCTCCCCTCCAGAAAGGCACCAGGGGAGTCACGCTCCACCCACAGCCCCACCCCTCACCCCAGTGGGGTGGCTGCAGCCCCCCTAGAGCCCTACCTGGATAATCCTGCTTGAGGTTGGGGAAGTTCATGTTGGCGTAGAGGACGGGGGAGATGGTAGAAAGCTCGCCCAGCTCCTCATCCTTCTCCCAGCGCTGCAAACTGCGCTGGTTGTAGGACAGCCCGTCACCCTCGCCCTCCGTCGTGGGCGTCGTGGGGGTCGAGGGGGTGGTGGCGGCCGAGCTGCTGGCCCAGGGGCTCTCAGGCTCGCAATGATCTGGGCTGAAGAAGCCACTCCGTTCCCTGAGTGGAGAGGAGTGTCACAGATCATCAGGGTGTGAGGGAAGAGTGGGTGCCACGACACCCCGCAGTTCAGCTCCTCCAAGGAGGGGACTCTTTAAGTACCTGTTATCGAGGAATGGGGACTGGCAGACCCCCGAGTAGGAGTCCAAGGAGACAGATCCAGACAGCGAGCCCAGGGAAACGCTCCCTGTGAGGGAAAGGAAGGGGGTTGGAGGGAAGGCAAAGCTGGGGCACAAATCTGCACCCGCCCTGGGGGCAAACAACCCCCAGATAGCACAACCCCCAAAATGCTTCTCATGTTCACCCCCAGAGCAACAGGGAATACCCAGGAGCCTGAGCTCTCGGGTACCACAGGCACCACTGCTCTCCAAGCATGTCAACCCCATGAGTTTGGCTTTCCTGGGCCTGGCCATGAGTCCTGCCCTTCATCACACCCTCCAGGGACCTCCTGGGTGACAGGGGCTCTGCCAGTTCCACCCACCCTGCCCCGAGAGCTGGAGATCTCCTTGCAGGAACGGCCGCTGTGCCCGGCTGGGGTCCTGCCCGGCCTCCATCCCCGCAGCCACGCAGTTGAGGGGCTGCTCCCCACGCTCCGCCGAGCCCAGCACGTCCTTGAAGAGCTGCTGCACGTCTTTGCTCTCCATCTTGGGCAGCTCTGCAGGGGCAAAAGCAGGAGCTGAGCCACCACAGCGTGCAAATGCCACACTGATGGGAAATGGAGAAAGCTCGGGGTCACGGTCCTGGGACCGCTATGGCTTCAGCAGACGAGGGGGTACAGGATGGTCTCACCTTCCGTGGGGATCTTGTCGAGGTCAGAGCTCAGCGCTCCCTCGCCAGGGGTGGCTGGTTTTTCAGTGTCCCCAGGGTCTGGAGAATCCTTCGGCTCATCAGCCCCTGCGAGGAGGAATCAGGAAGTGCCCTCAGACTCCTGGGGCCCCCCAGCTCAGTGCTGGGGACCCCCAGGGGCAGCCCCCATCATCCAACAAGGGACAGGAGTGCCTCGGTCCTCCAGCGACGCCGCGCCACGTGGGGGCGCTCTAGGCGCCACTCTATGGTCACCAGCATCATGGGGAGGGAACCATAGAGGTCAGCCCTGCCTAGAGGGGCCCCCTCAACCATAGAGTTCCGTCTCGATGGTTGCAGGCGCCATACGCCCCGTGGAGGACTCGGCCATCGAGGGGTCCCGTGGGGGTCCCGGGGCTCACCCAGGTCCTCGGCCTTTGCGTCGTCCTTGCCATCGTCATCCGGAGCGGCAGCGCTGCCATCGGTGCTGTCGTCCCCTGCAGGGCACCCCAGGATTCAGTGAGGAGGGCCAGGACCCCACAACCCGCCCGGGGTCACTCCCTGACCCCCAGCGTCCTCCTACACTCCTCAATGGCAGCCCCCAAGAGTTCTCAGCATTCTCCAACAAGCTCAGGGATGCCCAACAACCCCCTAGCCATCCTCAGCCATCCTGGCGACCGCGACAACTTCCAACAAACCCGGGGACCCCGGCTGTTGTGGAACAACCCCAGGAACAATCCCCAACCATCCTCAACAACCCCAGGGATCCCCAACCAACTCCAGGGACCTCCAACCACACTAGGAACCCCCATAAACCCCCGGAACCCACAACGACCCCCCACTAACCCCTCTCCTGGACAGCAGCCACGGTTTGGGTTGCAGACCCACTCCTGGCCACACTCACCTCGGGGATGGGTGGGGGTCTCCCTCCTGTCCGGGGTGCCCCCCAGAAGTGCCCCAGCCAGGTTGGGGTCCCCCTTGGGCCTTGGGGCACCCTGGCCCAGGGAGGGGCGGGCGGCCCCGTCCCCCACTCCGCCCGCTGCCAGCAGCGCCTTCCGGCTCAGGTCCATCAGTGCCTTCCCAAAAAACGCCTCCTGGAACGGGAGGGTTCCGTCAGCATTGGGGGGTGCCCTCCATCCATCCCCCCCATCCATCTCCAGCCCCTCCATCCATCCTACCTGCAGGTATGGAGGGAACATGTCCTCCAGCTTGCTCTTCTTCCGTCCCCGGCGCTTTTTCTTCTCGTCCCCCTCTCCTGAGCCTGGATCCAGGCCGGCCTCGGCTGGGACATCACCCGGAGCCCCTGCAACGGCCCCCCCAGGAATGAACACTCGCCCCCCCAGAAAGGGTCCAGAGCTGTTCCTGTGCCACTGGCACAGCGTTGTGAGGTGCAACCTGAGGGCCCCTCCACATCCCTGGGGGTGAGAGAGGAAGCGGAAATGGGAAGGGGTTGAAAAGAGAAAGAATGGTGCTGGAAAGGGGAAAGAAAAAAAGAGGGAAAGGGAAAAGAGGGAGGGGGGAAAGGAGGAAAAGGAGGGAAGGGAGGAAAGCAGAGAAGGGGAAAAGGATGGAAGGGGAGCCACTGGGCCCTACCATCCTCAGGGTGTCCTTCGGTGCTCAGCCCCTCACGCCCCACGTCTGGCAGCACCGCCGAGACCTTCTTGAGCCGCGTGTGGGACTTGCGCTGCCGCACCATGAACCCGCCGATGCCTGGGGGGCAGAGAAGGAGGGGGGATCACAGTGGGGCCTGGAGGGGTGGGTTACAGAAGAGCCCGGAAGGGTTCAGGGCCTGTGGGACACTCACCGGGCCGGTACGGTTTACGCTTCCTCTTCTTGCACTCCTCAGGGTCCTCCAGCCCCTTCCCCGAGTCCCCGTCAGCTCCAACGTCGCGGTCGGGGCTGGCCGGAGCCTCGAGCTTGATCTCACACTCCATGTGCTCCACACCCACTGCCAGAGGGGTGCACATGAGTGGGGTCCCCTGGCACCTCCACACTGCACGCCCCCAGCTCTCCCGCTGGCAACACCCACCCTCGGCTTTGAGCAGCTCATCCGTGTCCAGGTCACCGTCCTTCTTGTCCTCAGGGCCCAGGGGGTCACCCCCCTCCAGCCCCCCATCCCCGTTGAGGGCGCCTCGGCCCTTGC
>NW_008237087.1:393345-396115 GCF_000691975.1 Corvus brachyrhynchos | reverse complement strand
AGGGGCGACAGGGTCAGGTTGCGCAGCACGGCCATCCCTGTCTCCGTCAGCCACACGCCCTCGAAGCGGAAATACTGGGGCTCTGAGGGGACAAACACCGGCGTTGGGGACAAACGCCAGAACTGGGTGCACGGCCAGAAGAGGGCACAGCACCGGGAACCCCACGGCCCCGGCAGGGCACCGCACGTACCGGGATCCTTGGCTTTGACCATCTCTGCAGAAGGTGCGGGCACTATGACAGGAAAACAGAGGGGAAGGTAAGTCCCCATGCCACCCAAATGCCCCCCCAAGTCCCCCGGAGCTCCCTCTGCCCCATGAGCTCACCGGGTTTGACCACATAGGGCTGGCAGGCGCTGCAGTCGAAGCCTTCATCCGCAGCCTGCTCCACCTCCTCCTCGGTGAAGAGGCTGTCGCACGCCGCGTGCAGCCACCTGCGGACAGCAGCGGAGGCCTGTCACACACCACGGCCTCCCCCGGAGGACCCCAAATGTGACCCCCCTCCCCAAGGCCAGGGCACGGTGCTCACCGATCGCAGTGCCGGCACTGGATGAGCAGGTCGTCCTCCACGTACTTCTCGCGGCAGAAGGGGCAGACGACGAGGCTGGCACAGGGCGCGCAGTGGGTGTAGTTGTTCTGCCACTCGCAGTGGAAGCCAGGGGACGCGGCCCCGCACTGCACACAGCACACGCACCTGCACAGGGGGGGTCCAAGGGGTCAGTGCCAGCGCCCAGCTCCCCCCGTGGCTCCCTTTGTGTCCCCCACGCACCACTTGCACTTCCAGCCGCCCTTGGGCACGGTCTGCAGGGGCGGGTCCAGGCAGTACGTGTGGTAGCTGATGTCGCAGTCGTCGCAGAGCAGCAGGCGCGAGGGGTCGGAGGCTTTGCCGCACACCTCACACACGATGCACTCCACGCAGCGCCAGCCCTTCAGCAGCATCACCTTGGTGATCTGGGGACACGGCAGGGCAGCCACGTGAGCCCTGGGCATGGCCATGGGGGTCCCCAGGCTCGGTGTGGCTGTGGGGGACACGCCAGGGCTCGGCACGGATGTGGGACGCGCCAGAGCACAACTCAACACACGGACATGCCAGGCATGACCTCGTGTGCATCCCACGGGACGTGGACAGTCCCTGGGGGGCACAGCACAGTCCTGTGGGGCCAGGGGTCCTGGGCCCCCTCCTCACCTTGCTGTTGACGCAGTAGGGGTGGTAGCACTGGGAGCACTGGGAGCAGGCGAGGAGGTGCCCCTCGGCCCCACGCCCGAAGCTGCCGCACACCACGCACATGTCCTGGGAGGGGGGAGAGGTTATGAGTGAGGAGACAGCAGCCGGCGGGAGAGAGAGAGAGTCTGTCCCACCCTGTCCATCTGTCCATCCTGCCACACCCTGGTTACCTGCATGAGCACAAACTTGTCAGTGTTGGAGAAGAGGACGACCGTGTTCTGCATTGTGTCGTCATCGTCCTCGTCCTCCTCCTTGCTGGGCGAGCTCTCCACATCAGCGAGCTGGGGACAGAGCGGGAGGCTCAGCACTGAGGACACCCCCTCTGTGCAGGCTGGGGGGCACCAGGAATACACAGGACCAGCAGAACCCCTCCCCAGGGGGAAGCTCTGTACCTGCCCTATGCTTGTGGGGTGAAGCCCCCAGACTCAGCAAAGGCCCAGGCAGTTTCACCTCCTGTGAGACCTCCATCCACCCCATCCTAACTATTCCCAAGCCTTTCCAAGGGATGGATGGTGGGGAAGGGGATGGGGGAGACGCTCAGCCTCACAGCTCAAGGACCCCCTGGACCCCACCTCTGCCCCAGCCCAGCCTTACTGCTAAGGTGTCAACAGACGAGGTGGTCGACTTCAGGCGTGCACGGCCCCGGCCTCGGCCCCCGTGGGACCCCCCTCGGGGGCGTCTCCGCCCAGGGAAGCTGCTGCTGCGACCCTGTGGCCAAGGGGAGAGGGGAGTTACAGCACCGGAGGGCCCAGTGGGACCCCCACGCCAGGGCAGCAGAGGGGCACTGCCCCATCCCAACCCGCCACACGCTCAGCCCTCGCCTACTTGCTGCAAGGGCTGCCCAGGGAGCGGATGTAACCCCAGTGGGGTACTCAGGGTTAGGGGTCCCCCCAAAATTGTGGTGAGCGGGGTGCCTCCATACCTGCTTGACGCGGGAGCGCCCCGGGGAGCTGCGGCGCCGGCTCTTGTCCCCGTCGCCCTTGGCTGCTGGCTCGAAGAGCAGCGAGTCATCGGTCTCGGCGCCCAGTGGCAGCGACCCAGCGTCCTCCTTCTGCAGGCTGGCATCAGCCGAGGCTGGGCCCAGCTCAGGGGACAGCGACCCCCCACCCTCAGGGTCCGGGGACCCCAGCAGTGGCTCCGAGCCGGGGAAGCTGCTGCTCGTGTCCCCCTGGCTCAGGTTGGAGATCTCATTGAGGATGTCGGGCCGTGGGCGCAGGGCGGGGGGCTCGGGGCACCCCTCATCCGCGTGTCCCAGCAGCTTCTCGCCGGTAGTGCACACCTCCATGGGGGTCTCAGGGCCCAGCTCCTCCGGCTCCAGGAGCAAGGGGGACCCCGAAGGAGACCCCTTGGCTTCGGGGTCCCCCCCAGCCCGGCCTTCCTCCAGCGCATCCTCCTCGCTGAGTGGAGGGGAGATTCCACTGGGGCCCTCCCCCCCCCGCCTCGGCGCCTCTTCTTCCTCCTCTTCCTCCTCCTCAGGCACGCCTGGGAAGGGCCCCAGCTCAGGGGCTGGGCTGCCGTGGGGGGCATCTCCAGGGGGGCTGGCTGGGG
>NW_008237087.1:392473-393246 GCF_000691975.1 Corvus brachyrhynchos | reverse complement strand
TGCCAGGGCTGCCGGGGGGCTCAGGCAGGGCTGGGGTGGGGGGCTCGAGCACCTCGTCCTCCTTGGCATCAGGGGAGGGGGCTGGGGTCCGTGCGGGTGAGATGGCACGAAGAGCTGGGGGTAGAAAGGTGGGAACAGTGATATCACAGCCCCCCCTGGAGACACCCACCCCCTCAATCCCAACCCTGGTGTTTCCCCAGACCCACCTGGGGGAGCTGAGGGTGGGGGTGTCATCTCAGGGGGCAGCGAGGGCTCTGGCTCCAGCTCCATCTCCTCCTCGGGGAGCACCTCTGGAGCCAGGGCTGGCGCTTCCTCTGCCACCGTCACCTCGGGGAGGAGACCTGGGGAATGGGGATGAGGTGAGCGGGTATGGGGGTCCCCTCCACTCCCCTGTGCCACCCAGCCTGGGATTGAGAGGCAAGACCCCCTTCCACCTCCCCGTGTACCCCAAAACAGGGCACCAACACATGAAAAGAGGAGGAATATGGGGGTCAGGCAAAGCCAGTGTTGGGAGAAGCCCCTGGTGTGGGACCCCCACACCCACCAGAGATAGGAGGAAGGGGAAGAGGACAGTGAAAAGCTCCCAAATTACCTGGTGGGTTCAGGTCCTCCTCGGGGAGCAACTCACTGGGGACCGGCTCTTCAGGGGGCAGCTCAACAAGGGGGGGCTCTTCAGGGCTCAGCTTCTCGGGGGGCAGCGCTTCGGGAGGAGGTTCCTTGGGGAGCAGCTCGTCGGGGGGGGGGTCATCGGGGGGCAGCTCGGCGGGGGGGAG
>NW_008237087.1:391605-392352 GCF_000691975.1 Corvus brachyrhynchos | reverse complement strand
ACTCATTGGGGGGCAGCTCATCAGGGGGTGATTTGTCGATGGGCAGGACTTCAGGGGGCAGCTCATGGGGGGGCGACTTCTCGAACGCTGGTTTCTCCGGGCGCAGCTCAGCAAGGGGAGGGACGTCAAGGGGCAGCTCATTGGGGGGTGTTTCACTGGAGGGCACCTCCTCAGGGGGGGTTCTGTCAGGGGGCAGCTCAGCAAGGGATGGTCTCTCGAGGGGCAGCTCCTCAGAAGGAGGCTCCTCGGGGGGCAGCACGAGAGGAAGGGGCTCCTCAGGGGGCTGCACATCAGGAGGCTGAATGTCAGAGGGCTGCGTGTCGGGGGGCGGCTGATCGAGGGGCAGCTCATCAGAGGGCAGTTCTTCGGGGGCTTCCTCACTGGGGGGCACCTCCACAGAGGCCAGCTCGCCAGGAGGAGACTCAGCATTGCTTGGGGGAGCCTCCTTGGGGTCTGGGGGTGCCTCTTTGGGGTCTGGGGGCGTCTCGCTGGGGTCCAGGAGGGGTTGCGTCTCCTCATCACCCCCCACAGGCTCCAGCTCAGGCGGGGGCATGGATGCATCCGTCGGCTCGCTGGGGACAGGGGACTCCGACCTGGGATGGGGGAGCCTGGGTGAGGGGGCAGGGCTCAGGCCACCCCTTCCCCAGGGCTGTGGGACACATCCCCTGAACCACAAAGGGCCTGATTCCCCCCTCCAAACCAGCACCCCTATCCCCACTCACGTCTGGGCGGGCGGGGGGCGGGTGC
>NW_008237087.1:390965-391477 GCF_000691975.1 Corvus brachyrhynchos | reverse complement strand
CAGAGATGTGGCAGGGGGTGCAGTGGGGGGCAGGCACCCTGTGCCCCTGAGCGAGAGCAGGACATACCTTGCACCTCCAGGAGCTGGTGGGGAGGCCCTGGATGGCCGGCTCCATGCAGAAGGGGTGGTAGCCCTTGTCACACGCCTCGCACACCAGCATCGCAGAGTCCCGGCTGGGCTGCCTGTGGAGTGCAGGGGCGAGTGAGTGAGGGCTGGGACCCCTCCTTGGGCGTGTATTCCCCTCCCCACCGCGGGGCTGGGGGCTCACCTGCAGGTTTGGCACACTTTGCACTCGGGGCACTGCCATCCCGAGCGCTTGCGGGGCGGCAGGGAGATGTCCAGGCAGGCCCCGTGGAAGTGCTGCCCGCAGCTGGTACAGAACACCAGGTCCCGCAGGTCGCCCGGCCCTTTGCACACCGAGCACCGCGCATCCTCTGCCAGCCGGGAGAGAAGGGGGTCAGGGCTGCCTACTCGGGGGGTTCTACCCCACCGTGACCCCGGGCTGGGGCAGG
>NW_008237087.1:389614-390832 GCF_000691975.1 Corvus brachyrhynchos | reverse complement strand
CGGTCGGCGGCGCCCCGGCACGGAATGGTGGCCCCCGCCCGCCCGCAGTGTTCACATTTCTGAGGGTGGAGGAGTCCGGGGGGGTCAGCGCTGCTGCAGGGGGCCAAACTGAGCCCCCGCCATCCCCCGGGACCCCTCAGGGTCTGCTCACCTGTGAGATCCCTGAGAAAACAGCTCTGGCCACGCCGGCCACCTCCAGCCCTGTACCAGCCGCCCAGGCCGCACACCAGTGGTGCACCCAGCAGTGCCCTGTGGGGAGGGGGTGTCAGGGACAGCTTGGGGACACCCAGGTGGCAGGAGGGGTGTCAGCGGTATTTAGGACCCCCCCAATAGCTCCACGCCAGCCCCAAGCCCTCCCACCCTCACCTGCCAGCCTCAGGAGGTCCCTCTGTGTCCGTGCTCTCCGGCTCTGGCCCCGCAGAGGCTCCTTCGGGGGGTTTCAGGGGGTCCCCCTCAGCGCTGCCCATCTCCTCCGAGGCCACAGCCCCATCGGCTGTGGGGAGAGGGGGGTGTCACCACCACAGGGGAAACAGGGACAGGCCCCCAAAGTCCTGCCCTGGCTCACCTGGTGCGGCCGCGTCCTTCTCCTCGCTGGGCGCCTTCTGTTCATCCATCCTGCCTCTGGCGTCCCTGGGGGGCCACAGCTGCAGGGGGGACATCGGTCAGCACCAGGGGTGATGATACCTTCCCTGGTGCCCCTGCAGCCCCCCATGACCCTCTACCCCCTAAGGGACAGGGCAGCCTCTTCCCGTCACTCTCCCCAAGGGAAGTTTGTGGGCTCTCAGACTGGGAATGTCCCCCAGGAGGAGGGGGTGGGTCCCTCCTCCCTGGAGGTCCAGGACACCCCCTGGCCTCACCCATCACCCTCTGCCCCTCAGGTCCCCCCCAAGTCCAGGCAGTGACACCCAAACACATCTGGGGCAACCAAGCCCCCAGGTGACCTCGATTAAACTGTGGGAGAAGTGGGGGGTCGGTGACCCCGGCTCTATCACACACCAGCACCCCATGGAGTCACCAGGACCCCCGAGGAGCCCTCATGACCCCCCCGGGAGCACACCCAGTGCCCCACACCTGAGGGATCTTTGGGGAGGATTTGGGGGTGCAGCAGAAAACGGGGTTCCCACCACCAGCAGCTGCCTGTGCCTCAATTTCCCCAGGCCCAGCACGAATCCTACACAGCACAGGGAGTCCCGATGGGAAGACTCACCCCAAAACTCA
>NW_008237087.1:386152-387598 GCF_000691975.1 Corvus brachyrhynchos | reverse complement strand
AGGAACAGCCCCCCCAGTCCAGGGGTTTACAGACAAAACAACGTTTAATTGTTTCAGCCCCGACTCCCACGGGTCCAGCCCGGCCGGACTGCGGCCCCACGCCGGGAACAACACCCGCATTCAGCCCTGGCTCCCAGAGCAGGAACGGCCCCGACCTGTCCTTGTGCATGTAGGGGACAGCGGTGATGAGGTGGGGGGGCTCCCAACTGGGGCAGAACCACCAACCCTGCTCCCAGTCCCCCGTGAGCCCCATGGCCGGTGCAAAGTGAGGGGTTCCGAACCACAGCAGGACCACGTGGCTTCCCCAGAGCCGCTGCCGTGGTCTGGGCAAAAGTCCTGGGGGGATCTGGGCCATCCAGGGGGTCCTGCCCCATCCCAAGGATCACATCAGGTGGCAGCTGGTGGATCTGCCGTAGGAATTGTCCACCCGGTCGATCTCCTCAATGAGCTTCATGAAGATCCCCATGGTCACCTGAGGACGAGGGCACATCAGTGCCAGCCCACGGGGAACCCCGCTCCCAACCCCGGCTGGGCTCCGTCCCCCAGACCTGGCTCTCCTTGGCTGAGGACTCGAGGAAAATGGCCCCCCACGACTCCGCCAGCTTCTTCCCTTCATCTGTCCTCACTTCCCGGCTGAAGACACAGCAGAACAGCAGGGGACAGGCAGGGTGTGCCACTGGGACACACACACACGTGGGACCCCCAGAACCCCCCTTACCTCTGCAGGGCCAGGTCTGCCTTGTTTCCCTCCAGCACCACGGGCATGCTGCAGGCACAGGGAGGATCAGGGCCCAGACCACCCTGGGCCCCCCTTCCCGAGAGGGACTGCACCTACCGTGTCTTCCCCCGGCTCTCGTGCAGTTTCTTGTGGAGGGTCTTGACCACCTGGAAGCTGTGGGGACAAGGGGACATCCAGGCACTGCTTCCCCCTGTCCCAGTTGACCCATCCCCAAGTCTCAGGGGTTCCTCACCTCCGCAGGGATGTCACCGAGTAGACCAGCACGTAGCCATGGATGCCGATGATGAAGGAGTGGGGCAGGACGGTGTACTCATCCTGGGGGTGGGGAGACAAAACCGGTGGCAGGGGTGGCTGAGAGGCCAGCAGCCCCTCAACACCCCCAGACCCCCCAAACTGCCCCAGCATTACCTGCCCGGCCGTGTCCACCAGCTGCAGCTGGAACTCATCCTTGCCCACCACCACCATCTTGTTGTAGGCTGCAAGGGTGGCACCAGGTTAGGGAGGGACCACCTGGGACCCCCAAACCCTCCCCCCCAAGGCTCAGACTCACGGCCACCTCATTCCAGGGGTACCTCAGCCCCCAACACAAGGTTTTGGGCTACAACCCACGCCCCGCAGAAGTGGGGGACACGTCTGTCCTCTTCACCTGGAACCCCACAGGGGCACCAGGGAAAAAACCCCGGGCAGGCAGCCCCCCACCCACCCCC
>NW_008237087.1:383883-385359 GCF_000691975.1 Corvus brachyrhynchos | reverse complement strand
CCCACCTCCTGCTCCCCGAGATCCCCATCGCGGCCTCCCCCAGCACTAGGACCCCCAGCCCTCCAGGGGTATTTCAGCCCCTCAGAACGCCTGACCCCTGCCCCAGGGATCCCCAGCCCCTCGGGATGCCCGATTCCAGCCTCAGGGAGCCCCAGCCGTGGGATACCCCAATTTCCTGCAGTGCCCAACCCCAGCCCCAGGGACCCACAGCCCCCTGGGGATACCCGAGCCCCTGAGGGCTGCATTGCTATTCCCCTCACCAGAAGCTGAATCACGAGGTTGTCTCCATCTGGCCAAAATTTGGAGGGAAACTTGAGTTTTTTGCCCATCTGGGGGCCAGGTAGTCCAGGGGGAACTGAGGTCCCTACTCCCACACTCAGGACCCCCAGAGCCCCAGGATGTCAAGCCCTCAGGGATACCCCAGCCCCCTGCAATGCCCTACCCAGTTCCAGGATACCCCAGCTACTTGGGGTGCTTGACCCCCACCACAGTGACCCCCAGACCCTGGGGATACTCCAGCCCCTCAGAATGCCCAGCCCCAGGGACTCCCAGCCCCCTGGGATGGTCAAATCCAGCCTCTCCAGACTCCTCTTACGCATCCCCCACTTCCAGCCACAGCTCCAATAGGGCCATAGACTTTCTTTATTTCCCCAAACAATTAAATAGTAGTATTTCTTTTGGTTTTTAAACAGAAGCGGTTAAAAGCAGGCTGCCTCCTGCCCCATGGGGTGAGCCCCGCTGCTGGGGCAGGCAGGCATGGGGGACAATTATATTACCATTTATAAATAGAAAAATAAAACTCTCAAGCAGGGCAGGTTAGCGGTTAGCATGGTTAGAGTCGGGCCTGGCACGGGGTGCCCGTGCCCGTGGCAGACACCTGGTGCTCATGGCAGACACCCCGTACATCCGCCCTGCAGCGCAGGGACAGGGACACTGTGGGCGACAGGGACAGACCCAGAGCAGGGGGACGGGCAGGAACTGCTGCCAAGTGCTCAGTGCTGGGGTGGTTTTGGTATCCCCCCTGCTGGATTTGGTCCCGGGGCCAGGTCTGTTGGTGCCGGGCTGTGGCTTGACAGGCACCAACCCCGGCCCCAGCAGGGTGGTTAATAAAGCAATAAATACTGGGAGAGCATGTGGGGGTCCAGGGTGTGGGGACCCAGCTGTGGGGGGCTCTAGGATACAGGACAGGGCTGAGCCAGGTCCTTGGGCCACCCCGTGACACTCCATCCCATCCCCACCACCCCATACCCCAGGGCAGTGCTGAGCCCCAACCTCCCCACAACACCAGTGGTGCCCCTGTCCCTCCTCCCTGGGTCCAAGGGGTGCCCAGGGCTGGAGCGCCCTGTTTCCAGTGTGTGGCATCACCTGCCATGTGCTAACTGGGGGGGCCAGGGACCCCTACACCTGCAGGGCCTCGTGGCCCAGCACGCCCCCAGCCAGCCGGTAGAGCAGGCGGGGGGACCAGTGCATGCCCGC
>NW_008237087.1:382016-383426 GCF_000691975.1 Corvus brachyrhynchos | reverse complement strand
TGGCTCCGCGCCCAGCACCCAGTCGCCCTGGCGCAGGTCGGCCAGGCCCCGGCGCTCACCGCTCTGCAGCGTCCCGGTGGCGTGGCCAGGAAAGCAGCCACCGGTGCGGATGGCCAGCGAGTTATCTGGGAGGATGGAGAAAGTTGTGGTGTTTCCACCGGCCACCTCCACGGGGCTACCACCTCCAGAGGGGAAACGGCAACCCCCAGACCCCCAAACCACCCCTGGAACAAAGCGGGTATTTTCCAAAGCTCCCCCAGTTCCTGTGTGCAGCTCCTGAGCGCTGCAGGGCCCCTTTGTCCGCCCTGCACTGACGCCCTTTGTTCCGGGCTGGAACGGTGACATTTATGGCCACTTTCACTTTCTGTCAATTGTCACTTCTGGACTGGATGGCAACTGCTGGCTGGAGCAACTGTGGGGCAGGGGGCTGTGCGGCTGCAGGGCTGGGGGCTGCATTGCTATTTTCCTCACCAGGAGCTGAACCACGAGGTTGTCTCCATCTGGCCAAAATTTGGAGGGGAGAGTGAGATTTTTGCCCATCTGGGGGCCAGGTAGGCCAGGGGGAGCTGGGCTGGGGCCGGACACTGGCTGAACCCACTGGGGCCAGACACCAACCGGAGCAATAATCCCACATGGATCCAGGATGTAAAGGGAGAGCAGGCAGGGCTATGAGGCTGCGGTCTAGGATGTTTACGGGGCTGGCAGCCCCCTGCCCAGGTGGCAGCCCCTTCTGCGTGGTACCTGCTTTGACGGAGACGTGGATGTGCGCCTTGGACTCATAGTAGACCCAGTCGAAGCCGGCCTCCACGGCCAGGCGTGCCAGCATGCCGTACTTGTGGCGGTCACGGTCGGACGTGGTGATGTCCAGCGCCCGGCCCTCGTAGTGCAGAGAGTCGGGGAGGTGGTGCCCATCTTCATCCCAGCCCTCGGTCACCCGCAGCTTCACCCCCGGCCACATGTTCATCACCGCGATAGCCAGCGAGTTCACGCGCTCCTTGCAGCGCTGTGGGGACACACCAGCACCGGTGTCACCCTCCCCACGACAGACAGGGACCCCACGGGGACAGACAGACACCAGGCCTGCAAAGGGCTTGGAGGGAGCCCAAAGGGGCTGCTGTGGGGGCAAGGTGGGGTGCCCCCGCAGAGTGCAGAGAGGGTCACAGCCAAGCTGCCCCCGTGCTCGGATGCGGGTTGAACATTAACGTGCCCCGGGGTCCCACAGTGGAGCTGCTCCACAGGCAGCCGGGCAGAACAGGCAGGGGACCGGGACGGGCACCGGGACGGTGTCACCTTCCCCGCGGCCACGGCCGTGACTGATTAACCTGGTGGGGGGGCGGTGAAGCAGAGCTGGGGAGCAGCTGACCCTGAACCAGCCCCGAGTCCGGGCTGACAGGGACAGCAGGGGGGCCC
>NW_008237087.1:373011-378641 GCF_000691975.1 Corvus brachyrhynchos | reverse complement strand
GCAATAAAACCCCAAAATTCAGATATTTTTATATAAAAACCAGTCACTATTTATTGCTCCAAACAAGTTCTGTGGTAACAGAGACCCGACATACTCATCACATCAAGCTGCCAGAGAGGGGGGGGACTCGTCCCCTGCACCCCAGGCCCCCTTATTGGGGACCCCAAAGGCCTTGGGGTGGGCGGGGGACAACCAGTGCCCCCCCTGCAGCCCTAGAGTGACACAGGAATGGAGTGTGGAGTGACTCTGGGCAGGGAGCACAGGACCCCCTCCCATAGTTTCAGGACAGTCCCCAGGTGGGGCAACATTTAAAACCCAACCAGACCCCAGGGAGCAGCCTGGGGAGGTCGGGGGGGCCCGGCCATTCTTGCACGAGGTATGTAAACGGGGTGGGGGGGCTGCAGGCAGCCCAGCCTCGGGGGGACCCCGCGCCCCTCAGAGATGTGTGATGGGGGTGTGGCTCAGGGCCGAGGCTCAGTAGCATAACACGCTGAGATAGAGCAGGGGGGCAACCCCCAAAGGTGTCTCAGCTTTCCCTGGGGGGCTCAGATGCCCCTGAGGCACCAGGTGCTATCAGGGCCAGCTCTGTGGCTGACAGCCACCCTGGGGCCACCACAGTGGGGGGAACACATCCCTGTCCCCCAGCCTAAGCAGGGCTTGACGAGAGGCTGGCAGGGGTTGTCGGCCCCCCCATGGGGTCTGAGCTCTCCCTGAGGGGCTCTGATGTCCCTGAGGCACCAGGTGCTATCAGGGCCAGCACTGTGGCTGACAGCCACCCTGGGGCCACCACGGGGTGGGGGGGATGACACTTCCCTGTCCCCCAGCCCTAGCAGGGCTTGCTGCGGGTCCGGCAGCGCGTCACGGGCAGCGGCAGCTTGTGCAGACCTGGATACAGGGAGAGTGTGAGAGCCAGGGTGGGGCACAGGGGACACCCCAGCAGCCATCCCTGTGACCCCATGTCCCTGTTCTCACCAAAGGCACGGATGAGCTCGGCCTGGACTGCCCAGGAGACCTTTTTCACCAGGCAGAGTGTGGTGAGCCCTGCAAAGCCCATGTTGTAGAGGAAGACGATGTAGAAGTTCCCCAACCAGTTGAAGCGGCCAAAGGCCCCCAGGAGGTCAAAACGGGTGATCCCTGCACAGGGGTGGGACACACTGGTCAGGGCACCCCAATCCTGGGGACACCCCCATCCATGCATCACCCTGATCCCACTGGGGGACTCACCCAGTGTCCTGGAGAAGACAGGCAGTGCTGAGCTGAGCACCAGCAAGGAGACACAGTTTCCAATGATCTGGGGAGAAGGAGGAGGTTTAGGGGGGACAGTGCTGCTGCAGGGAACCCCCAGGCTGGGGAAGGGGCTTTCCAAGTGCCAGAGAACCACTGGGATCCTGCCCAGCAGTAGGACACTGTCCTCCCACGTAGGGACACCACAGGGTGCCCGGGGACACGCAAGGGACACACTGTGGGGAGCAGGATCTTGCACCCCCACGGGAGCTCAGGAGCCCCCCAGCCCCGTCCTGCTGCTCCCACCTTGGTGAGGGGGGTGTCCTGCCGCTCCGGCAGCAGGCGAGTGAAGAGGGGGGAGCTGTAGAAGCCCACAACAGAGGAGACCATCAGGTAGCTGCAAGGAGTGTTAAGGAGGAAAACAGGATGGGATGGCACTGGGAATGGTGTTGGGGACACAGGGGATGTCACTGGGGACACGAGTGCCTGCCTGAAGGATACAAAATGAGGACAACCTGCAGTGCAGCTCCAAAGGAACCGAAGATGGAGAAGGAAACCTGGCCCAGGGACGCGTCCTGCAGGAAGAGGAGGGAGCGGGTTGGGGAGAAATGGTCCCCAGACCAGCGAGGGACAGGACTCTGTGCTGTCCCATCCCCTCACCCGGGTACCTGCATGCCCCGTGGCATCGCGGCATCATCCAGCAGCAGCTCCAGGACGTGGAAGCAGACGATGAGCACAGAGATGCCCTGGGAGGAGCAGGGAGGGAGTAAGGGCAGTGGGGAGCATGGGGACAACCCCCAGCTCCCATGGGGGCACAGGGCCACTCACCGTCAGTGCCAGGAGGACCAGCATGGCCAGGGGGTAGCCCAGGTTCCTCTGCCAGGGCGATGCTCGGTGCCGCAGCTCTGTGGGGAGGATGTGCCCAGGTGAGAGGGGAGCACAGCTCCCACCCCAGGGCAGGAGATTGAGGGGGCCCCAAAGAGCCAGGATGGGCTGTAACACCCCCCACCCCATCTCCCACCCACCCTCCCTCCATGGAGGCTGCCCCAGTGCTCCCAGTACCAAGCTGGAGGGAACCCAGGTGTCCCGGCCTTCCCCCTGCCAGGCTCCTCACCCAGCTTCCGCCTCTTGCTCCGGATGGCAAAGAATTGCTCCCGCAGCATCTCCATGTCCAGATTCAGCCAGCAGGAAGCTTTGCCTGCCAGGGGGGAGACCCAAGGGGCTCAGGGGGGATGAGGACTCCTATGTGGTGGGGTAAGGGGGCCCCAAATCCACCCCATGCTCCCCTTTCCCAACCAGCAGCACCCACCAGAGCGGATCCTGTGGGACATGGCGGCTTCCTCAAACCTTGTGCAGCTCAGCTGCTCATCCAGGTCTTCCAGGAGCTGGGGATGGGTGAGGAGCCTGTGAGAGGCTGCTGGGGTGTGTAAATGGCTCCCCATGCCTGAGGTGGGACACCAGGCAGCCCTGAAGCTGGGGCAGAGGGACTGGGGGGGGGACACCTTACCCGGGGTTTCACCAGCAGCTTCCCAGTGACGGTGAACATGGTGGAAAGGCCAAAGGGGGTGCACACTGTGGTGGGAGGAGAGGCTGAACAGGAGGTGCCCCTCCATCCTACCCCTCCCCACACCCCCAGAAGGATCCTGGAGGCTTCAGCCCAGAGCCACGGCCCCTCCAGACCCCATTTGCCTGGAGCACCACCAGGGCCTCGGGGGGACACAACTCACACAGCAGAAGCAGGACACCAAAGAGCGAGATGCAGGAGTAGAGGTAGGGGAGATAATATTCCCAGAGATCTGCGGAGACAGCAGGGTCAGGCCGGTGGCACCAGGTATCCCTTGTTCCATTCAGTGCCAGGGTCTGATTCTGGAGTAGGGAGGGCCCAGTGCACCCCAGCAGCACCCACCGTAGAGTGACTGGCGACTGGCAGCATCGTTGCCCACGATGGCAGAGGCCACCCAGACCATGCCCAGCACCAGCAGTGTCAGCAGCAGCAGCACCACCGACGTCTCGTACACCCTGGCCATGATGCCCTGCAGGAGCTGGGTTAGCAGGGAGCCACAGATGGGGGGACAGGGGGGACACCCGCAGGGTCACCCACCTTCTTGGATCCTGCAAACCCCTCCGACTCAGTGAAGAAGTAGGCAAAGGGCATGAGGAAGACCAGGGACATATTGGAGAAGAGGAAGACCAAGTTCCAGAGGCCTGGAAGAGGGGAAACAGCATGGGGTGAGCTCCCGGGCAGGGCAACCCTGACTCACAGATTTTGGGGTGACACCAGGGTCACCCCATGCACCCACCATGAATGAGGGACCCGTTCAGCCACTGGATGTAGTAGTTCTGGGGGAAGGAGAGCAGCACCTCATTGCTGATGATGGAGAAGGGCAGGAGGAGGACGGCACCCAGCGCCACAGCCAGGGTGAAGGTGCAGAGTCCCAGCCTGCCGGAGGGACAAGCATCACCTCTGGGTCAGGGCTCCTCTGGGTGTCACAGCCCGGCTCTGCCCCCCAGCGTCACCAGCACCCACAGGACACGGTGTCCCAGCTGAGGAAGAGGCCGAGTGTCAGGGAACAGGGAAAGGGGCAAGCAGGAACTTACGCAATCCTGTTGACAGCAGCATCCTCATCATCGAGAACTGCGGGGACAAAATCCCAAACCAAAGGGCTGGGGGAGGTAGGGCTGCCCAGAGCATCGCTCCCTGTCCCCTGCCCAACTTCTCCCCACTCCAAATGCTGCAGAAATCCTCCCAGGGAATTTGGGCTTTGCTCCCACCTGGGGCAGCCAGTGGGTGCCCCGCAGCAATTGGTGTCACGGCAGCTGGGGCTGCTGGGGAAGGCCGAAAGCGATGGAGGAACAGGAAAAACCCTCGGGAGGCTGAATGTGGCTCTCAAGGGCTGCCTGGCTCTGGCAGCTCCTGCTCTCTTACCTGCTGTGAAATCCGCGTGCTTCTTAAAGTGGGTTATGATGAAGTGGCAGAGGATGTAGAGGCTGGCGAAGAGCAGGGCACAGATCTGCGGGCAGAGGAGTGTGGGCAGTGCGGGCATGCCCTGAGGGCAGCGCTCCTACCCTGGCTCCTACCCCAGGTGATGCTGCCAGCCCTGGGGCTTGTCAGCTCCACCCTATTTGTTTTTCCACTCCTAGTCTTGGTTACAGCCCACTCGTGTGCTCAGACCTATTTGTTCAATGGGGGCTGCACACAGGGTTCACACATGGGTGCCCGCAAGCTGGCACAGCACCCAGGCCAGCGGGCTGAAGACCCACCCAGAAGCTCTGGATCAGCCCTTGCTGGCAAATCTGTGACCCCGTGGGACATCTCTGAACTGCCTGATCCCACAGCCCTCGCCTTGCTGGCACCAGCACCCAGCAGAGCTGCAGGAACAGCCTTGAATCAGGCACCAAGGATATCTGTGGTGTCCTTCCCGCCCCCGCTGGAACGCCGAGGTCAAGCCAGAGCAGGCGATGTTCAGGGAACACGGTGACCTTTCATCCCTCTGGGTACGCGTCAGGGTGGGGAAAGGTCGCCTGAATCCTCCACCTTGGCACAGGTGTAGTGGGGAGCAGCTGTGGCACCTCCCTTCTCCCTGGCCAGGGGTGCTCAGCTGGCCGAGGGTCCCCAGAATCTGCCAGTGGGGTGGCAGGGAGCCCCCAGAACTGGCCCAGCTCTGGACTCCCAGAAGGGCAGCTCCCAGCAGGTCCTTCTACTCCTGCTTCCACCCAGTGAAGGGTCTCAGGCCGCAGGTTCCTTCCTGCCGTGGTCTGTACCCCACAGGCCAATGCTTTCCCTGGTGGGGGGACCCCCAACACCTCCTGTGCTCAGTGAAGTGGGGCCAAGTACGTTTGTGCTGCCCATGCCAAGCCAGGGGCTCCTGGGTGAGCCGTGGCTCCCCAGGATGGAGGGCAGGGGAGCTCCAGGGCAGAGGTGCTGGGCTGCGGCCACCAGGTCCTCCCTGTGGGTGCCGAATTTGGCTGTGGCAAGGTGGCCTCGGCCCTGCCAGTCACAGCCTACTTGGCTGCCCTGCATGCAGCATCCCGAAGGCCCTTAGGAGATGCAGGACCAGGACATCCAGGTCATCCCCATCCCTAAGCCTATGGCAGCGGGAGCAGACGAGCAGACCCAGCTGGCTCCCTCTGCAGTACCCGAGGCTTAGGGGGCTCTGTAGGGCCCCTTCCTGCTCAGCCAGAGCTGCTGGCCTGGGGACCAGGACAGAGCCAGGAGCCTGGCGTGGGGCTGGCCCGGCCCTGACACCACCACAGCCCAGCACCCCCAGCCCTCCCAGCACGACGGGACCGCAGTTGGGACTGCTGGAGCTGGCAGAGGGGTTGCGGCAGGGCCTCAGCAGGGTTCAGCCTTGGGACCCCGCTATCTGCTGGGCACACGCAGCCGCGGTGGCTCTGGCCCCGATAAG
>NW_008237087.1:370052-372288 GCF_000691975.1 Corvus brachyrhynchos | reverse complement strand
AGCTAGCGGGGCAGGGAAGGGCTGGCCAGCTCGGGTAGCAGCAGTACCATGCCAGCTGCCTCACTGGGCACAGACAATAGGGACAGTCTGTTCCCATGGGATGGGGCCAGCCAGCCCGGGCGAGAGCCGGCGCTGACACAGAGGGTTTGTATCCGACACAGTGTAGCTTCTCTTAAAGCCTTTTATTCACAGACACGGTACAGACACATGGAAAATCTGCATGATCACATCCGAGAGGGCAGCATACCCCCTGGCTGAGCCCACGGGGCGAAACCCCACCCAGTGCACAAGGAAGCTCGAGTGTTTGAAGCAGACATTTCGTGGACATGCGACAGCGACAGAAGGAACCCAGCGTTTAGTATTCCTCCCCTTCCTCCTCTCCCTCCCCTTCCACTGAATCCACCCCCACCTCCTCATAATCCTTCTCCAGGGCAGCCATATCCTCACGGGCCTCCGAGAACTCCCCCTCCTCCATGCCCTCCCCCACGTACCAGTGCACGAAGGCCCTCTTGGCGTACATCAGGTCAAACTTGTGGTCCAGGCGGGCCCAGGCCTCGGCGATGGCCGTGGTGTTGCTCAGCATGCACACGGCGCGCTGCACCTTGGCCAGGTCTCCCCCGGGCACCACCGTGGGCGGCTGGTAGTTGATGCCCACCTTGAAACCAGTGGGGCACCAGTCCACAAACTGGATGCTACGCTTGGTCTTGATGGTGGCGATGGCGGCGTTGACATCCTTGGGCACCACGTCCCCGCGGTACAGCAGGCAGCATGCCATGTACTTGCCGTGCCGCGGGTCACACTTGACCATCTGGTTGGCCGGCTCAAAGCAGGCGTTGGTGATCTCGGCTACCGAGAGCTGCTCGTGATAAGCCTTCTCAGCAGAGATGACGGGGGCGTAGGTGGCCAGCGGGAAGTGGATGCGGGGGTACGGCACCAGGTTGGTCTGGAATTCTGTCAGGTCGACGTTCAGGGCTCCGTCAAAGCGCAGGGAGGCCGTGATGGAGGACACAATCTGGCTGATGAGGCGGTTGAGGTTGGTGTAGGTGGGACGCTCGATGTCCAGGTTGCGGCTGCAGATGTCGTAGATGGCCTCGTTGTCCACCATGAAGGCACAGTCGGAGTGCTCCAGGGTGGTGTGGGTGGTGAGGATGGAGTTGTAGGGCTCCACCACGGCCGTGGAGACCTGCGGGGCTGGGGAGATGGGGAAACTCACCTTGGATGGACTTCTTGCCGTAGTCCACAGAGAGCCGCTCCATCAGCAGGGAGGTGAAGCCAGAGCCGGTGCCACCGCCAAAGCTGTGGAACACCAGGAAGCCCTGCAGCCCTGTGCACTGGTCAGCCTGCAAGGTGGGAAGAGGCAAACAAGACCAAACTGTCAGAAATGCTGAACTTCAGCTGCTACTGACTTACCCAGGAAGGCACAAATATTTCCCAAGGATCTCAGGCTTTTGGGGCACCTCTGCCAGCTCTGCTTCCAGCCACAGCACTCTGTGACTCAGCATGACCTGCCCTCAGGGAAAGGGACCCCTTCCTGCAGGGATTTGAGGACACTCAGCTGCTTCCTCCTACAACCCTGGCAATCTGATTGAGGGAAGGGGGAATCCACTAGAGCTGGCCTAGCAAGAGTTAAACACTCGGCACAGCTGCTCATAAGCAGTTGGTCAAGCAGGATCAGAGTCCAGATCAAGGAGAAACCTCACATGACCTTAAAAAAGGGATGAAGTAAGGTTTTCCCTAGGATAGAAATGACCCAGAATCCCTCAGCAGCATTGGTACATGCCATGCTCAGGGTGCAGGGCCCTGAGAAAAGGGATTCAGCCCAAGAGGAAAGGGGCTGATCCTGATTGCCACTTAGAGGACCCAGACCCCATAGGGAGCCAGGATGTGCTGCAGGCTAACGCCTGACTCACAACAAATCATCCAGACCCTGGAGGCACAACCTGGGCCATCCAGGTCCCAGCAGGAAGGCAGCAGGTTCCTCCTGGGACAGCCCCACCCTCTGCCCCAAAGGGCTGATGGGCTGAGAAGGACCTGCCCAGGGACACCTGGGGCTTCCCTTTGTCCCCACATCCCCCGCGGGGATGGACCCACCCCACGAGACCCCACAGGACACTCACCAGCTTGCGGATGCGGTCGAGGACCAGGTCGATGATCTCCTTGCCGATGGTGTAGTGCCCACGGGCGTAGTTGTTGGCCGCATCCTCCTTGCCCGTGATCAGCTGCTCGGGGTGGAAGA
>NW_008237087.1:368730-369512 GCF_000691975.1 Corvus brachyrhynchos | reverse complement strand
ACCTGCCCGTCGGGCTGGATGCCGTGCTCCAGGCAGTACAGCTCCCAGCAGGCATTGCCGATCTGCACGCCCGCTTGGCCCACGTGGATGGAGATGCACTCGCGCTGCGGGGGCACACGGCACTGGTTCACCTCTTTTGTCCCAGCCCAGCCCCCACCGGGCTGGCACCGAGCTGGGAAGGGTCCCTCCCCAAGGCTGGATGGGGCCAGATCCTGCCCAGATGCACCTACTGTGCTCAGCTCTGGTGGTTCCGTTTTGCTCCACCCCCAGGAGCTGAGACTCTGCACCAGTTGGTGCCCTTCACCCTACACACCCCACAGAGCAGGAATTCGGGTTCCCCAAGGTTATTGCTGGTCTCCCCTATTCCCAGTTCCCCCCCCCATCCCTGGCTCATATGTGGACAGGGACACTTCACCTTCCTCCCCAGGTGGCTGCCTATTACCCTCCTTTCCCGGTTCAGGGACACCCCTACAGACCAGGGAACCCCTCTTTTCTCCAGTGCAGGGTGTGCTCAGCTCCGAGGGTCCCATCCTTTCCCTCCCAGGATCTGGGACCGTGCCTGCTGGGGGATGAAGAGATTTCCCAGGGGCTCAAGCTCAGCACCCCCAAACCCCAGTTGTGCCCTAGTGCCACCCAGGATCCGACATGGGAGCTGTAGGGTGACACCCGTGTTTGGGGACAGACTGGAGCCACCTGTGGGCAGAGCCCTGGGGGTCCCGCCACCCCGCAGCCGCCACCATCTGCTCCCAAATGGCGCCCAGGGAGGACATTTTCCAGCCCGG
>NW_008237087.1:365336-366631 GCF_000691975.1 Corvus brachyrhynchos | reverse complement strand
CTCTCCTCAGCCTGCCCGCTCCAGGCTCCCACCCCGCTCTCAGTGTGGGGGTCGCGGATGGCACTTGGGGGGTCACAGCTCGGTTCTGAGCGACGCCAGAAGAGCTGCTCCCGGTTCTGTTCGTTGGTGTTTATGGAATGGGTGTTCCGGGGGGGTCGTTACCCCCCTCTCCCTCCCCCCTTCCAGATTCCCTGCGCATCACATCACCTCTGGAATGGTGTTACGGTAGTGTTTTGGGTCGCTCAAAGGATCCCCGGCAAAAACAGGTTTAACGTTAAAGTGAAAGTGCGACAATTCACTGGCAACTTCCCCCTATGACTCACTTGATAGTGAAAGCCAACAGAGGAAAATGGGGCTAAAAATTTAAAATCGATCAATGTAAAAACTAAAATTGGCCAAAAATGACCTAAGGGAAGGCTGGGGGTGGGAAAAGAATGAGAAAGATAAAATGGAATAATGGAGGTCCTCCCTCTGAGTCAGAAGGGGCAGAGTGGACCCCCCGCCCCATTGTCAAACTGAGCCCTGGGCTTGGCCAACAGTTTAAGCCTAAAGGTTTAACAGCAGTTAAACTTAATCCAGAGCTTAATTTAAATAATTTAACAACAGATTCATATAGAATTTACTCTAGGCACAATAGTAAGTCACAGGCCTATTTTATTTATGAATCTAAAGTGCTTAAGAATCTGAGAGCAACATTCCTGGCACATTTGCTATAGAATACTCCCTTGTACACACACTTACCTGAAGAGCACATACAGGTATAAACACCTGTGAAAAATCCACCTTGAATTCAGTATTGACGTCAGTGCATTTGTGTCTTCTCAACAGGCCAAGGGTTGAACCCTGAGTTCTGGGGGATCAGCCCAAGCTCTGTTCATCCTCCGAGAATCCCAAACTCGTGAGCTTGCTGTCCCTGAGAGTTGTCCTGCCTGCTGTGGGCCGGGCGAACTCAGGGGGTCTCACTAAGGACCTGCTGGTTATAACATTGCAAGTGTTGGCTTGAGACATCCTAATTTCCTCTCCTGGCTACAATGTAGATCAGGAACTGCCTTTGAAAGTTCGGTAACAAACTTGTTGTCGCACTTGGATTGTTCTTCAGGTAAGAAAAATTAGTTCCCAAGGCCATTCCTTAAAATCAAGGAGTTGGTTTGACAGCACAAGTTCCTGGGAGCCAACAGCATTGCTGATGGACTCAAGAGGAGCTTGGCCCAGGTGCTGCTCATCCAGGCCTGGCCTGAGCTCACAGTGCAGCCCAAAGAGGGAGGGGGGACACCACACAAATGAGGTCCCAGGCC
>NW_008237087.1:364216-365296 GCF_000691975.1 Corvus brachyrhynchos | reverse complement strand
ACAAAAAGGGGGCCCCCGCCCCCCCCCCCCCAACTGCAGCAGCAGCTCGAGTTTCACTCCACGTTCAACTTCCCCTTCATTATTTATCCCTGCGTGGAGCCGTGAGGGATAAGGTAAAAGGATAGGAAAGGGAGGGTAAGGGCTTCCCTCATTCAGGGGGGTCACTACCACATTTCCCCCTCCCCCCCACCAGTGACTGGGACCAACAGGGCCAACTCCTCATCCCTGCAAGAAGAGCCAGAGGGATTTAAGGACATGCTGTGGTTGGTGTTGAGGGAGCCTTGTGTATCCCCCAGACACGCAACTGGATGAAGGGAGCCCTCTCAGCCCCAGCACTCCCACCTGTGGTGGGCAGAGCATCCCCTCCCCACCCCCAGGGCCCTGCAGCCCCTCCCCTGCCCAGGAACAGGAGGTAGCAGAGATACCAAAGACTTCTGCCAGACTGGGGGGCTTCAGGGATCTCCAGCCCACCCAGAGGAGTTAAGGCTGCCAATGTGCTCACTTGGCTCCTGGTTTTAAGAAAACCCAACCCTCTCCATTTCCCCAACCCTTGGGGTGGGGGCACAACACCAAGCCCAGCAGGATGACGAGGGAGCATGGGTTTGGGAGGGTCTGCAGGGTGCTGAGCTCACCACAACCCCCAGCACACACTCAGGGAGAGGGTGGAGACCCTGGGTACAAGCAGGGACTGCAGGGCTGTGTCATGTGCTGGTGAGGAAAACATCAAAGCCAGGGAGGGACATCGCCACAGGGAGTGAAGACACCAGAGCCAGGGTAAGACAGGGAATGCTTTTTATTCAGACCCACAGGAGAGGACGGGTGGGTCCGTCACAGACTTTTCCATTGAAGCACAGACCATTGACAGGACAGACCGCGGCGCACACACTGCTACAGACCCCGCGGGGTCTTCAACTAGTTTATGTTCCCTGTTCGAGCAGCACCCTTGTGAGTTTAGTATTCCTCCCCTTCCTCCTCTCCCTCCCCTTCCACTGAATCCACCCCCACCTCCTCATAATCCTTCTCCAGGGCAGCCATATCCTCACGGGCCTCCGAGAACTCCACCTCCTCCATGCCCTCCCC
>NW_008237087.1:362766-363520 GCF_000691975.1 Corvus brachyrhynchos | reverse complement strand
AGCCTGCAAGGAGAGACAAGGTGGGTGGGGGGGGGGCATTTTTACTCCAAGCAGCAGAAGTTACTCCTTCCTCTCCATGGCCTCGCAAGGACATTTGGGGGCTTTCCAGCAGCAGAGCCAGAGTCAGCAAGGGAAGGGGGGGACGACAGGGTGGCACTGAGTCCTTCTGTTACCCACTGACTCATGGTGAATCACCCAGGGAAGCTGCCTGGCCTCTGGGGTGGGACAGTGGTCAGGGGCACCTCGAAATGCAGAACCGCCACCGGCTCAGTGGCAAAACGGGAACAAGTTTGACCACTGGGGACTGTCACAGCCACATGGCTCTGGGAGGGACCGGCTCGGGGCTGCCCGTTCCCAGCGCATGCAGCTGGACTCGGCCACGTCAGGAGCCAAGTGGAAACAAAGAGGGAATTGCCGAGCTCAGCACCGGTGGCGCCCGGGGGCTGCGGCGCTGTGGAGCGGCTCCAGCTCCAGCTGCGCCGCGTCCCACTGCCGGCCAATGGCAGCCACTGCACAACAGGATTACCATTAATTAATAAATTAAAACTAAACCCAACCCAGCGAGTCTGGAGGGGAGAGCGAGACAGAATGGAGGCTTTGTCCTCGCTCGCCATCTGCACCCCCCGTGCCCCTACCAGCTTGCGGATGCGGTCGAGGACCAGGTCGATGATCTCCTTGCCGATGGTGTAGTGCCCACGGGCGTAGTTGTTGGCCGCATCCTCCTTGCCCGTGATCAGCTGCTCGGGGTGGAAGA
>NW_008237087.1:361765-362135 GCF_000691975.1 Corvus brachyrhynchos | reverse complement strand
TGGCCGCAGCCCAGCCCTGTCTCGGCTGTCACCGAGCTGGGATGGGCCCCTCCCCAAGGCTGGATGGGGCCAGATCCTGCCCGGACACACCCATTGTTCAGGGTCTGGAGATGCACCCAGCGCAGAGGGTCCCATCCTGTCATGTCTCCCTCACCCCTGGCACCCTGCCTGTTGGGGGATGGGCAGCTCAGCACTTGTGGCTCATCCTGCCCTGAGGGACTGGCTCATGGTGAGACAGGGAGCCCCCGGGGTCCCACCCTGCCCCGGTGAGACCCAGCAAAGCCTCAGAGTGGCTCAGCACCGGGGACTCCTCCTGCCCACCCGGGTCCCAGTTGAAGCAAGGCCACACCCAGTGCGGGCCTGGGGTGGT
>NW_008237087.1:360695-361319 GCF_000691975.1 Corvus brachyrhynchos | reverse complement strand
CTCGATCCTCACCCTTTCAATCGGTGCCACGCCCAGTAAGGGCTTAGCCCCGGGGACATATCCTGCCCGGTTTAATGGGAGCCACGTCTGGTTCAGGCTCGGGGTTCGGTCCCGGGGAACCATCCTGTCGGGTTTAACCATAGCCACACCCGACAGGAGCTCAGTACTACGTCCCAGGGTCCCATCCTGCCCTGTTTAACGGGAGCCACGCCCGCTGCACGGTCCCGGGGTCCCATCTTGCCCGGTTTAATGGGAGCCACGCCCGGTGCGGTACCGTGGATCAGCGCCAGGGAGCCATCCTGCCCGGTTTAACGGGAGCCACGCCCTATGGAAGCTCAGTGCGGGTCCCGGGGGTCTCATCTTGCTTGGTTTAACGGGAGCCACGCCCTATGGAAGCTTAGTGCTAAGTCCTGAGGGTCCCATCCTGCCCGGTTTAACGGGAGCCACGCCCGCTGCGGGCTCGGAGGTCGGTCCTGGGGGAGGCAGAAAGACCCTTCCAGGCCCATTTAACGGGAGGTACACTCGGGGCTGGGTCCCGGGCGACACATTTTACTCGGTGTAACGGGAGCCCCGCCCGGTGCGGGATGAGTCCCGGCGCCGCTGGGCGGGGGGGGGGGGGAAGGA
>NW_008237087.1:357620-360252 GCF_000691975.1 Corvus brachyrhynchos | reverse complement strand
CCCCGGTCCCCGGTCTTGGCTGAGCCAGCGGTCACGCTCGGGTCCCCATCCCACGGTTCCCATCCCCCCACAGCGTCTATCCCCCAGATCCCGCCGTTCTTCCCGATCCCGTTCCCCCACTGCCCGGAAAGGGTCTCTTGGTCCCGGGGCTCCCGTTACACTGCGTAGGACCACGCCCTGGTCCCCATCCCCGGTGGTGCAGCCCTCCCCTTGTCTGGTCACTGCCCGAGCTCCCAGTTATCCTCGGCCACACCCTGGTCCCTGTCCCCAGCCATCCTGGTGTTCCCATCCCTTGTCACACTCCGGTCCCCATTCCCAGTGAGCCACGCCCTGGTCCCCATCCTCAGGGACATTGCTCTCATCCCTGGCCAAACCCCTGTCCCCATGCCCAGGGCTGCTGTCCCCATCCCTGGCCGTGCCACAGTGCCCTGGTTGTCAGCCACGTCCCTGCCACGGCCCTGTGCCTATCCCGGCCCTTTCCCTGCCGTGCCCAGCCCTTCCAGCGCCTCTTTGTCTGCGCGGGCAGTGGGAACCAGCGCTGCGGGGCCCAGCCGGGGGGACAAAGAGTCATCCCCCCGGGCAGCTGGGGACGAGCACGGCCGGGGGGTGAGGGACAGCGGGAGGACACGGGACAAAAGCCCCCAGGGCAGTTTTGGGCTGGGGGCTCAGACCAAGCGGCAGCTGCTGTGCGGCAGCTGGTGGTTGGGATGCAGCTGGGACACTGGGACACCTCTCCCACACCGCCCCCAGCCGCGCCGCAGCCCCCCCGAGCCACCAGCCCCACAGCCCTGGGGTGTCTCCCTCCTGGGGGGGTTCCCTCTCCTGTTTGTTCCTGCAAAGCCCGCAGAGGCTGGGGGTTGTCTGCCCAAGGCAGGAGGGGCTGGGGGGCTCAGTCCCTTCGGAGGAGTGACCCCACGCCACATGCACGGCCCCAGCTGCTGCAGGTGGAGCTGCCAGGACATTCCCCCTGCTGAGAAATCACTTTTTGTCTTCTGGTGTTTCCCACATTATGCAGATTTCTGGGCAGATCCAAGGTTCCCATGTCCCTGCTGCCAACCCCATGTCCCCACCACCATCCCCATGTCCCCACTGCCAGCTCCATGTCCCCACTGCCAGCCCCATGCCACTGCTGGCGCCCTGTTTTTGGGGTGCTGCTGGAGGTGCAGGGCTGCAGACAAAGAGGGGATGGGATTTGGGCATCGCCCACCAGAACAAAGGATCAGGCGGCCCCGGCTTTGCTGAGTGGAGAAAAAACAGGAGATTTGGCTCCCACCAGGCTGGTCCCCATGGCAAATGGGTGTTTTGGGGCACCCTCACCCCAAGGCAGTTCAGCCCCCAGCCCTGACCCCACTGTAGGTCCATCCATGCATAGGAAATGCCTCCTTCCTTTGTCTCCCTACAATCCCAAGTGCTTGACACCAGTGTGGGGCCTGTCAGGGTGTCCCCATTGTGTCCCCAAGGCTAGGGCTTTTGGGAGCTCACAGCAGCCCCCTGACTCGGGGACTGCTCTCCAAGCTAAGGAGGGTCCCCACCCATCCTATTGCCCTGAGCTGTGGGCAGGGGGTGCCTCATAGGGCGGGGCGTGACTCAGCCCCAGTGGGTGATGTGGGGTGTAGGGTGAGGGGCACTGGGCGCTGCAGTCCCACTGGTGCCCCCCAGCCCCCTCCCATCTCCTCAGATATGGGCGACCACACGTCCTGCACCGACTGCTGCCAGGCAACTGGTGGGGTTGCTAGGAGACCGGTTGCTAGGAAATGGGCTGGGACCCCCCTCACATCCCCCTTCCCCAACATCCATCCCGGGGCCTGGTGGGCGGGGGGGTTGCCGGCAGAGAAGGTTGGGTTCCCACCACCGCCTGGCCTTATTGTCACGGTGGGGACACCATCCCTGGGACCCCCACTGCCTCACCCTGCTCTGCTGTGCGTGAGGCACCATCCTTGGGACCCCCAGTGCCTGACCCTGCTGTGCTGGGGGTGGGGCACCATCCCCTGGACCCCCAGTGCCTGATCCCTGTGCTGTGCCAAGGGGGGGTACAAAGGCCCTGGGGTCCCCCAGTGCCCACCCTGCCATGGAGGTCACCAGCCCTGGGCCCCCCCAATATCCAGCCCTAGTGTGTGCTGGTGTGGGGGGGTCTGGCACAGCTCCCAGCCCCCCCCCCACCCCGTCCTTCCCATTCGTCTGTGCTCTGTTGATTGTTGGTAGCAACGCGGTGGCTCCTGGGGACGGGTGCTGTCCCCCCCTGCCCACCCCGTCCTTCCCCTTCGTCTGTGCTCGGTTGATTGTTGGTAGCAACTCGGTGGCTCCTGGTGACGGTTGCTGTCCCCCTCTGCCATGTCCACTGCTCTGGTGCCACTGGGTGGGACAGACCCTGGACCCCCCCCGGGGCCCCCCTGTCTGCACAGAGTCCCCATGGCTGCCCCCACCCAGGCTGGGCAACTCGGGGGTTCCCAGAGCTGGCGTCTCATCCTGCGTGGGCTGATTTCCTGGCTGCTGGACTCCTGCCCGTGGCACAGCCGAGATTCCCAGCCTCCCCCAGTCTGGGCCCTTCCTGGGCATCCCAAATTGGTGACCTCGAACCCCATGACCGGGACACGCCATCCCAAGGGATCGACGGGTCTCAGCCCCATCAGGG
>NW_008237087.1:353992-354556 GCF_000691975.1 Corvus brachyrhynchos | reverse complement strand
CACGGGGAAAGTCCTCGCGGTGACCGGAGTTTGCTTTTGTCCCGGATGGAGCTGGCTGCCTGCCGGGCGCCCAGAACTGCGGTTCAGGGCTGCGACGGCACCGGGACAGTCTGGGGTTGTGCAAGGGGCTGGGGGGGGAGAGAGGTGGCTCCACATTCCGTGAGGTCTAGGGCTGCCCCCGAACCGGGAAGTGATGGGTAGCACCCTGGGGAGGGGGCTGGAGTGTCCGTGTCCCTGTCCCTGTGTGATCCGTGGGTAGAGGGGAGTGGGAATGGTGGGGACCGGGAATAACCCTGGGGAATCCCAATTCCCGGCTGGCAGAGGGGTGGTGGCATGAATGGCGCCAACCGGTGCAGGGTCCCACCTCCCTGGGGGGCCAGGATGGGACCCCCAGAGCTGAGCACCCCCTGTGTCCCTGGTACCCCTAGAGCTGTGCACACTGGTAGCTCCAGTCTGTCCACAAACACAGGGGGCCCTCCATACTTCCCTCCTCAGCTCCTGGGTGTCTCCAGCAGGAGTTTGGGATGATGCTGGGTCAGCCCTGTGCGAGCCAGGGCACAACCG
>NW_008237087.1:352541-353711 GCF_000691975.1 Corvus brachyrhynchos | reverse complement strand
TCTTCCACCCCGAGCAGCTGATCACGGGCAAGGAGGATGCGGCCAACAACTACGCCCGTGGGCACTACACCATCGGCAAGGAGATCATCGACCTGGTCCTCGACCGCATCCGCAAGCTGGTGAGTGTCCTGTGGGGTCTCGTGGGGTGGGTCCATCCCCGCGGGGGATGTGGGGACAAAGGGAAGCCCCAGGGGTCCCTGGGCAGGTCCTTCTCAGCCCATCAGCCCTTTGGGGCAGAGGGTGGGGCTGTCCCAGGAGGGACCTGCTGCCCCTATTCCAGCCCAATGCTGAGCCTTGCCAAGGAGAGGAGGGTGGGAAGCCCCATGGCCAGGGCAGAGGGAGGCAGGACAGATGGTTTGTGTGCTGGTGCAGCACTGGTTTGACTGGTGTGGCTGCCCAAGCTCTTTGAACCTCTTGTTCCCACGCTGGGGCTGGCGCCGGGGTGGCCGGACCTGCTGTGCTGTGGGCTCTGCTCGGGGAGCTCCTGGCACATCAAAGGCTGAGCTGGCTGCCCCTGGGCTCCTGTGGGAGAAGCTCCTGCTGCACCCTCTTGGAAAAAGAGGGGGTGAAGCCATGGTTGACTCTGGGTTGACCCAGAGCCTGCTGGGGTGTCTCCCAGGAGCTGGGGGATCCACCATGAGTCAGTGTCCAACATGTAAGGCCAGGGCTGCCTTGTCTCCCACCCTGGTGGTTTCTGCTCTGCTGCTGGAACACCCTGATAATGTCCTCATGTGGGCACACAGAGGAGCAACTTCTGCTGCCTGGAATAAACATGGCCCTCCTTGTCTCTACTGAGTGTCCCCAAATCCCTGCAGGAAGGGGTCCCTTTCCCTGGACCTGGTCATACTCAATCACGGGGCCTGAGATCCTGGGACAAATATTTGCTGCCCTGTGAGGAATTTGTGCCTTCCTGGGTAAGTCAGTAGCAGCTGAAGTTCAGCATTTCTGACAGTTTGGTCTTGTTTGCCTCTTCCCACCTTGCAGGCTGACCAGTGCACAGGGCTGCAGGGCTTCCTGGTGTTCCACAGCTTTGGCGGTGGCACCGGCTCTGGCTTCACCTCCCTGCTGATGGAGCGGCTCTCTGTGGACTACGGCAAGAAGTCCAAGCTGGAGTTCTCCATCTACCCAGCCCCGCAGGTCTCCACGGCCGTGGGGGAGCCCTACAACTCC
>NW_008237087.1:337862-339662 GCF_000691975.1 Corvus brachyrhynchos | reverse complement strand
ACGCTGGGGCGGTCGCCGGGGTGGCCGGACCTGCTGTGCTGTCGGCTCTGCTCGGGGAGCTCCTGGCACATCAAAGGCTGAGCTGGCTGCCCGTGGGCTCCTGTGGGAGAAGCTCCTGCTGCACCCTCTTGGAAAAAGAGGGGGTGAAGCCATGGTTGACTCTGGGTTGACCCAGAGCCTGCTGGGGTGTCTCCCAGGAGCTGGGGGATCCACCATGAGTCAGTGTCCAACATGTAAGGCCAGGGCTGCCTTGTCTCCCACCCTGGTGGTTTCTGCTCTGCTGCTGGAACACCCTGATAATGTCCTCATGTGGGCACACAGAGGAGCAACTTCTGCTGCCTGGAATAAACATGGCCCTCCTTGTCTCTACTGAGTGTCCCCAAATCCCTGCAGGAAGGGGTCCCTTTCCCTGGACCTGGTCATACTCAATCACGGGGCCTGAGATCCTGGGACAAATATTTGCTGCCCTGTGAGGAATTTGTGCCTTCCTGGGTAAGTCAGTAGCAGCTGAAGTTCAGCATTTCTGACAGTTTGGTCTTGTTTGCCTCTTCCCACCTTGCAGGCTGACCAGTGCACAGGGCTGCAGGGCTTCCTGGTGTTCCACAGCTTTGGCGGTGGCACCGGCTCTGGCTTCACCTCCCTGCTGATGGAGCGGCTCTCTGTGGACTACGGCAAGAAGTCCAAGCTGGAGTTCTCCATCTACCCAGCCCCGCAGGTCTCCACGGCCGTGGTGGAGCCCTACAACTCCATCCTCACCACCCACACCACCCTGGAGCACTCCGACTGTGCCTTCATGGTGGACAACGAGGCCATCTACGACATCTGCCGCCGCAACCTGGACATCGAGCGTCCCACCTACACCAACCTCAACCGCCTCATCAGCCAGATTGTGTCCTCCATCACGGCCTCCCTGCGCTTTGACGGAGCCCTGAACGTCGACCTGACAGAATTCCAGACCAACCTGGTGCCGTACCCCCGCATCCACTTCCCGCTGGCCACCTACGCCCCCGTCATCTCTGCTGAGAAGGCTTATCATGAGCAGCTCTCGGTGGCCGAGATCACCAACGCCTGCTTTGAGCCGGCCAACCAGATGGTCAAGTGTGACCCGCGGCACGGCAAGTACATGGCATGCTGCCTGCTGTACCGCGGGGACGTGGTGCCCAAGGATGTCAACGCCGCCATCGCCACCATCAAGACCAAGCGTAGCATCCAGTTTGTGGACTGGTGCCCCACTGGTTTCAAGGTGGGCATCAACTACCAGCCGCCCACGGTGGTGCCCGGGGGAGACCTGGCCAAGGTGCAGCGTGCCGTGTGCATGCTGAGCAACACCACGGCCATCGCCGAGGCCTGGGCCCGCCTGGACCACAAGTTTGACCTGATGTACGCGAAGCGGGCGTTCGTGCACTGGTACGTGGGGGAGGGCATGGAGGAGGGGGAGTTCTCGGAGGCCCGTGAGGATATGGCTGCCCTGGAGAAGGATTATGAGGAGGTGGGGGCCGACAGCATGGAGGGCGATGAGGAGGGGGAGGAATACTAGTGCCTTGTCTCTTGTGTTACACTCTGGTGCTGTTCATTAAAATGGCTCTTTCCACTGCTGCCTCATTCATTGTGCTGGGACAATCTGCCTTGTGGTGACCTGGGGGGACGTCCCGGGGAGGGGGGGCCTCAGCTGGGCTGGCTGCCCGGCACTGCTGCCAGCTGGCACGGGGGCTGTGCTGGAAAAGCCTGGGGGGTTGTGTGGGGTCGGGGTCCCTGGCTGGGTCCTGTGCTATGAGTTGGCAGTGCCCTGCGGGCTGTCTG
>NW_008237087.1:331767-336628 GCF_000691975.1 Corvus brachyrhynchos | reverse complement strand
GGGGGAGGCAGCGGGATGGGGACTGGGGATACGCCGGGATGAGGGATGCACCGGGGTGGGGACGGGAGGAGGTACCGGGAACCGGGGAAAGCGCCGGGATGAGGGATGAACTGGGATGAGGGATGAACTGGGATGAGGGATGAACTGCGATGAGGGATGAACTGCGAAGAGAACCGGGGATGCGTCGGGATGAGTTATGTGTGGGATGGGGACTGGGGGATGTGCCAGAGAGGAACTGGGGTATCCGCTGGCATGAGGGATGGGATGGGACTCGCACCAGGATGGGGACTGGAGGATGCAGCGGGATGGGGACGGGGGAGCCCCGGCTAAGTCGGGGTAGGGACTGGTGAATGTCCCGGGTGTACTGGGAAGAGAACCCCCGCGAAGGGACACGCTCAGCAGACACTGGGGAAGGCACCCGGGATGCACGGAGGACACTGGGAGGTACTGGGAGATGTGGGCTCTGCGGAAGGGCGGGGCACTGGGAGGGGCAGGGCACGGGTGGGGGCGCTGGGAGAGGATTGGTGCGAGCCCCGGGGGTCACTCCAACCCCGTTTGCCTCCGCTGTGTGTGGAGGGGGCTGCAACAGGAGGCAGGAGGGGGGGGTCTGCACCCCCGCCCCCACCTCCCTCTCATCCCTTGCTGTCCCTAGGCTGGAGGACGAGACGCAGAAGCGTGAGGATGCCGAGAAGAGTCTGGTGTTGTTCCGTAAGGTGAGAGGACTGGGGGGCCCGTCTCCCCACGCAGTACCGAATCCTCATCCTCCACCTCCCTGGGGAAGCTCCAGGGTCTTCCCATCCCCTCCACGCTGCCCTGCAGCTCATCCCGGCGTCTCCCACAGGACGTGGACCACGCCACGCTGTCCCGCCTGGAGCTGGAGCGCAAGGTCGAGCTGCTGATGGACGAGATCGGCTTCCTCAAGAAGCTGCACGAGGAGGTGGGTGCCGGGGTGGGATGGGGCGAGGGGGAGCAGGTCGGGTCCTTGTGCCACGACGTGATGCCCACGCGCCCACGCAGGAGCTGCGGGACCTGGAGGTGAGTGCCCCGAGCCCGGTGGGGCTGGCCGAGGTGGAGGTCTGCAAGCCGGAGCTGACGGCTGCGCTGCGTGAGATCCGCACCCAGTACGAGAGCATCGCTGTCAAGAACCTGCAGGAAGCCGAGGAGTGGTACAAATCAAAGGTACCCGGGGCTGGGAGGGGTTTTGGGGTGGCTGAGCCATCCCTGAGCTCTGACTCGCGGGGCCCTCGCAGTTTGCCGACCTCTCGGATGCAGCAAACCGTAACCACGAGGCGCTGCGGCTGGCCAAGCAGGAGATGAACGAGTCCCGGCGGCAGATCCAGAGCCTGACCTGCGAGGTGGATGGGCTGAAGGGCATGGTGAGAGCCAGGGAGTGTCTGGGGGGGGGCAGGGACCAGACCCCACCCCGGCCCCATGCAGCCCCTTCTCCCGTGCAGAACGAGGCGCTGCAACGGCAGATGCGGGAGATGGAGGATGAGTTCGGGGAGGAGATCGGAAACTACCAGGATGTGGTGGGGAGGCTGGAGCAGGAGATCCAGCAGATGAAGGAGGAGATGGCGCGGCACCTGCGCGAGTACCAGGACCTGCTTAACGTCAAGATGGCCCTGGACATCGAGATTGCCACGTACCGCAAGCTGCTGGAGGGCGAGGAGAGCCGGTGAGGGGAGCCCAGCACACGGTGTCTCCCCACTGCCCCGGGGGGGGGAAGGTCCCCCGTGCTGAGTCACCCTGGTTATTGTGGGATTTTCTCGGGAGGAGGCAGCTCCAGGCCTTGTTCCCACAGGAAAACAAGAGGTTCCCATGGGAGCTGAGATAAAGGCAAGGCCAGGGGCTGGTGAAGTGGTGGGGGAGCTGCCTCTAGCTCTGCTCCGGGTGCCAGCCTGGCAGCCCGTGGGCATAGCCCCCAGCTGAGATGGGATGTGGGTCATGGACTTGGGGGTGAGGCAGGGCTGGGGTCACTGGCAATGTCCAGGAGTCCCAGACCCTCCTCATCCCCTTCTCCCTGCCAGGATCACCATCCCACTGCACCCCACCACCTCCTTCAGCATGAGAAGCTCAGGTGAGCAACAAGCTGCAGGTCCTCCACTGTGTCTGGGGGTCTTTCCTTGGGGGTAGAGACCCTGTGTGGGTGTGGGTGGGTCCCTATGCTCCTGCCCAGGGTGTCTGGGAGGGCATGGGGTGCTGATGGCCCCTCTGTGCCCAGTGCTGGAGCCCCAGCCCCCGGAGAGCCCGGCACGGAGGATGGTGCTCATCAAAACCATCGAGACACGGGATGGGCAGGTGAGAACCGGGCCGGGGAGAATTGGGGGTGCCCTGCCTGGGAGGCCCAACCCTGCCATGGGACTGACCCCCAAATTCTCCTCTTGCAGCAAGTGGTGACGGAGTCACACAAGGAGCGAGCAGGGAAGTGACAGAGGGGAGCTGCTGTGATGGCCCCGACCCCGTGGTGGGAGTTTTGCCAGACCCTGCTGCATCCTGTGCGGGGCATGGAGGAGAGCAGGGGGGCTGGGAGCCCCCCATCCTATTCCTTTTTTTTCGGCACGAAGCCGTGGTGTGTCCCTGTGCCTTTGCAGTGTGTCCCTGTGCCCTGTCCCCCCACTATTTATCGCTATTTATTGCCCATTTATTATTCTCCCAACCACGACCCCAGCTGTATTTAATATCGAGTGTTCCCTGTGCTGCCCTGGGGCCGAGGGGGGTCCCGGCCTCCCTCCTGCCACCAGAGCTGGCACCGGCTGCCCCCGGGGTTGGCGGGTCCGGTGGCATCCAAGCGCTGTCCCCTCTGGTGTCACCGCCCCGGCGAGGGAGTCAGGAACGAGCTCAGTCCCAGCTCTGAATCCCTGGGGGTCCCGCTCCTTCCCGGGACCCCGCGACGTCCAGAGGACCGACGGGCACGCCCGGTATCCCGGAGAGCTCCAGGCCCACGGAGTCTCCGTCCGGAGAGGGATCGGTGCTCCCGGAGCATCGCGGGACCGGCGGCACCTCCGGGAGCGCCGCGCTCATTCCTTACCGGCACCGCCAGAGGGCGCCACCGGCACGGCCCGATCGCTGCCGCGGGTTAATTACGTGTTAATTAAGGGTTAATTACAGCGTGATGAGGTTCTGGGTGTGAGGGGAAACACCCTGATTTCTAGAATTGCGTTATTTTAAGCATTTTTTGGCATGGTTAATTGCGTTGCTTTAACCAAAGTATGCAAGATCGCGTCAATGCAGGATTTGCTCATTAATTTTGCTATTTTAAGCAAATTTTTGCACTATTTCATTATTTTCAGCATTTTTACGCACAATTGATTGAATTATTTTAAGCAAATTACGCACAATTGCGTTATTTGAACAAATCTTGCACACATAATTGCATTATTTTAAGCAAATGTTGCATTATTGCATTTTAAGCATTTTTTCACATCATTGTGTTATTTTAAGTACTTTTTTGCATTATTGTGTTACTTTTAGCAAATTACACAAAATTGCATAATTTCACGGAATTTTGGCATCATTAATTGCATTATTTTAAGCAATTTTCGCATCATTAATCACATGAACAGAGGAATATCAAATTGCATTACTTTAAGATAGCTTTTCCATGATTAATTACGTTATCTTAGGTAATTTTTCGCACGATTGAATTGTTTTAACCATTTTTTTGCATAATTAATAGCATTATTTGAAGCACTAATTGTTCTTTAACCACTCTGGGTCACAGCAACGCCTCAGGAACAGTTCCGGATCCCTGATCCGGAGGGAGCAGAAGCTGCTGCCAGGGGGTCTCGGCCCCAGGGGACCAAGGGGGTGTCCTGTCCACCTCTCCCCAGGATGAGACCGAGCTGGGAGCCCCTCGCAGGGGTGACAAACACACAGTGACAGTCCCCTGAGAAAGGGTTTAATTGGGGGGGGTGGCACAGACAGGAGGGACAGACAGACAGACAGGTGTGAACACGATGTACAGGCACCCCCCGCGCCATCTGTGGGGACTGGAGCAAGGCTGGGGGCGCTTGCAGTCCTGACAGACTGGGATTTGGGGTGGGGGGCAGTGGGAACACCAGGATGGGGCCCCATGGTGGCCGGGGCTCTTTGGTTTCGGCATTAAGGCTGCACGGGGACACCTTGTCCCGAGCAGGGCGGGTGGGATGCGCTCTGAGGCACTGGGATAAGGGCCCAGTAAAACCAGTTCCCCACCCCTGGAGGGTTGGGGCTGTGTCTGGGACGCAGCAATGTCTCCCTCCGGAACGAGGGTGCCACTCAGAGCCTGGAGAAGGGGGGGGCTCCAGGGGTGTTCCCCGCTTTCCCCCAGGCATGAACCTGTGTGTGGGAATGATTCCCACCTCTGCCCACCACGCTGGGGCCCCCCCGGCCGCAGAGGTGCCCACCTGAGGGCAGGTACCCCCCGTTAGGACAGCGAGTTGAGGAAGTGGCTCTCCCCTGCCAACGTGCTCAGCATGGAGCTCATGTCCCCCACTGCCATGTTGGCACCCCCAGATGAGGGCAGCAGGAGCCCCCCAGCCGGGCTGGGGGGTCCGGGCAGCGCCGTGGGGGTCTCCACGTCCTCCACAATGGCAGCGAAGTCAAGGTGCGTGTTCTCCAGGTCCAGTGAGTCCAGGCTGTTGGACACCTGCTCGCCCGAGTCCAGGTAGTAACAGGAGGTGCCTTTGAGTCCCTCTGTGCCCCCGCCGTAGTGCCCGGCACCCCCGCAGCTCGCTGCCCCCTGGCCCAGCAGCTTGTGCCCACCTTTGCCCCCCTGCCCATGGGGGCCCTGGCCTGGGTAGTACAGGGGGAGGCTCCCGGGCCCCTCGGGCACAGGCCGGGTGGGGGGCAAGCGCGGCAGGGGCCGGGGCCCGGGGGCCCC
>NW_008237087.1:330683-331630 GCF_000691975.1 Corvus brachyrhynchos | reverse complement strand
CTCCCCCCTTGGAGGGGGGCTGCTCCCCCCACATCAGCGCCTGCTGCGCCTCCACGTAGTTCCGGACCATCACTTCTTTGGTCTGCAGGGTCGGGGTCTGGGCTCTGCGGGTGCCGGGGCTGGCCATGCCCATGTACCCGCCCGGTGCTGGTCCCGCGGCGGGGTACCCGCCCGGCCCCATGTCCATGGCGTGGCTGAAGGCAGCGGGGGACGGTGGTGGCCCGGCCAGTTTGGCACTGGGGCAGGGAGCGAGTGCTGGGGTCGGCGCTGGGTATCGCTGCTCAGATTTGATCTGCAGTCGGTTAAACCGGTGCGCCCCGGGAAATCCACCGTCCTGGCACGAGCTCACCAGTTTGGGATGCTGCCCGCAGGCACTGGGATGGGGGTACTCGATGCTTTGATGGGGACAGTGTGGCCCGGACATGGCGGGAGCTGCAGCACTGACACTTTGCCGGGAGCTCATGTCCAGCGTGCCCTGGGGGGGCCCATCCCAGGGCGCGGGCACAGCCCCATTCCCATTCCCAGCAGGCAAACTGGGGAAGCGCTGGTTCATCTGGCACTGCGGGAGGGAGAACTCGGGCTGCAGCAGCCCCTCCTCCATGTCCCCATGTGTCCCCACCATGGTCCGCTGAGCACCGTAGATGCCACCCTGGAGCTCCACGCCAGTGCCCTGGCACGGGAAGCTCTCCTCAGGATAGCTCAGGTACTGATCCATCTCCAGCAGGCCGGGCTCGGGGCCGGGGCCCCCCATGCTCTCCAGGAAGACGTTCTCAGTGATGCTGGGGGGGCGTGGGGAGAAGCCGTGGCGCTGCAGGTTGGCATCAGAGCTGCCCAGGGGCTGCAGCGCTGTCCTGCCCACGCCGGGCACGCTCACGTTCCCCACGCTCTTAAACCGCTGCACCCTGGGCACGGCCGGAGGCTTGGCCACCGTCCGGGGCGGGGCACTT
>NW_008237087.1:326582-330352 GCF_000691975.1 Corvus brachyrhynchos | reverse complement strand
CGGGGCGGACCAGGGCGGGCGCGGCGCCTGACGGTGTAGGCGGAGCTGACGGTGCTGGTGCCGCTGCTCCGGCGCTCGCCCAGGGCCACCAGGCCCAGTTCCGCTGCCGACAGCTCCGCGATGCGCCGGTGAGAGGCTGGGGGTGGCACTGGGAGCCCGGGCACCTCCCCGGGCAGGCCTGAGGGAGAGAAGGAGGAGTTACCCTGGGACACAGCGTGGCAACGGTGTCAGAGCAGGGAGAGGAGCCACGTCCAGAGCCAGGGATGTGGCTCTTCCATGGTTAGAGCCTGCGAGGACAGGGAGCAGGTGGCAACAAAGATGGGCAGAAGCTCATTTAGGTTGGAAAAATCATTGACTCATGGAATGGTTTGGGTTGGGAGGGATCATAAAGACCACCCAGTTCCACCCCTGCCATGGGCAGGGACACTTCCCACTATTCCAGGTTGCTCTAACCTGGCCGTGGACACTTCCAGGGATGGAGCAGCCACAGCTTCTCTGGGCAACCTGTGCCAGGACCTCCCCACCCTCACAGGGAATTCTTCCTCTCAATATCCCCTTTAAACCTGCCCTCTGGCAATGGGAAGTCATTCCCTGTGTCCTGTCACTCCAGGCCCTTGTCCAAAGGCCCTCTCCAGCTCTCCTGGAGCCCCTTTAGGCACTGGAAGGGGCTCTAAGGTTTCCCCAGATTTTGGGGTCTACCTCTAGTGCCAGGAAGGCGCGGAAATCTCTGGCTGCCAACCAGACCTCTCCCCACACTTCCCACGGGACAGGCCGCACACCCCCACCCCGATCTCACCGGCTCCGGGGATGGGTGGCAGGTTCAGGCCCTTGGAAGCCGCCGGTTTCCTCAGCTGCTTCAGTTTGTCGATGCGGAGGTTTTCCAGTTTGTGGAGGGCCATGAGCCCCGAGGTGCCCATGGGCTCGCCGGGCACCACGTCCTCCAGCGTGGACAGGTCCTCGTAGCTGCCGCCGGCGTTTCCTGCCATCTCCACACCGCTGTCGTTGTTGGTGGTGCTGCCCAGGGGCGAGTGGTCACTGCTGCACGACGACTGCCCGCCCGGGCTGGGCTGCGGCTTCTGGGGAGAACCAGAGCATGGCCAGGGAAAGGGGTCAGGCATCCGGGACGTGCTTGGAATCATCATGAAGATTGGAAAAGCCTCTGAGATCATTGAGTCAACCCAACTATTAACCCAACGCTGCTCTGTTCACCGCTAAACCACGTCCCCAAGTGCCACATCCCGGCGTTTTTTGGGCACTTCACCAGGGATGGTAACTCCACCACTGCCTTGGGTGGAGATGAAGAAATGAAGAATGAAGAAATTTTCCCTAATATCCAACCTAAGCATCCCCATTTCCCTAATATCCAACCTAAGCTTGAGGCTGTTTTCTCTTGTCTCATCACTTGGGGATGATCCCCCACCACCAACCCCTCCCTCCCTCCACCATTATCCCCGCAGCTCCTCACCAAGGCCAGGTCAGGCACCAGGAGTTTCCCATCATCCTTCCGAGCCTCGCTGGGGCCGTTGGTGTCCTTCTCCTGTTTCATGTCCGGGGGGGCACTGGGGGTGGGCAGTGCCCGGCCGGGCCCCACATCCCCTCGGTGCTTCTTGGTGACGTGGGCATCGGGGCCGTGCACGGTCTTCACGTGCTTCCGCAGGGAGCTGGGGTCCGTGTAGCGCTTGGTGCAGCCGGGAATCTTGCACACGTACGGCTTCTGTCCGGGAAAACCACGGAGCAGGGGAGGGGGTCAGCTCCAACTAGAGCCCCCTCCCCAAAAGTAAAGTCCCCCTCTCCCAGAGAGAGCTGAGGGTGGGATTAAAGCAGGTGAATCCCCTTGGAAGGGGCACGGTGGCTGCTGGGGAGTGCTCAGGAAGGCAGAGGAAGGAGGGAGCTCCCCAGGAGCGGGGTAAAGGATCCCAGAGGGAATGGTGGTGATGAAGGAGAGCAGGGAAAGAAGGAGTTGGGGCACACAGGTGCAAAAAGCAGGGATGTGGGGCGTTCTCAGAGGACAGAACTGATCCAGGAGCACACAGGGAGCCCTGGGTGGGGCTGTACCTCGTTGGAGTGGGTGCGGTTTTGGTGCTTGGCACGGTCGGAGGCGTTGGAGAAGGCCTTGTTGCAGCCCTCGTGCTCGCACACGTAGGGTTTCTCGCCCGTGTGTGAGCGCAGGTGCGTCTTGAGGTTCTCCAGGCGGGAATAGGCTTTGTTACAGCCCTCGAACTGCAGCAGAGCAGGGTGGCACACGTCACACAGCGTCACCAGGCCCTGGACCACGTCACCCCACATCCCACACCTGCGGCACGGACACGTGTCTCACCTCCCAACACACCTGCCCTTCACCCTGGTGTTGTGCCACCACCTCGTTGTGTCCCTGCCCATGGCATCCCCTCAGAGCGTCCCCACAGGGAATCCCCAAACTGGGATGGACAGCAGCACCCAGCTCCCCATCCTGACATGAACTCAGGAACACGTTCCAAAGCACAGGACAGCACTGGGGCAATGTGACTCTGGGGTTAGATGGGACGTTGGGAAGGAATTCCTCCCTGTGAGGGTGCTGAGGCACAGGGTGCCCAGAGCAGCTGCGGCTGCCCCTGGATCACTGGAAGTGTCCAAGGCCAGGCTGGATGGGGCTTGGAGCAAGCTGGGATAGTGGAAGGTGTCCCTGCCCATGGCAGGGGCTGGGATGGGACGAGCTTTAAGGTCCCTCCAACCCAAAACATTCCAGGATTCCACGACCCCACGGCTGTACCCACCTGCTGCCCACCCCCTTCTGCCACACCACGGACCCCGCGGCCTCCAGCTGCCACCACCCCCTCTCATGCTCTACCCTGTCCCTCCTCATTTTCTCAGCTTGCTGAGCATTTTTGAGGAATTTCTGGCATCGCACCGTGCACTTGTGAGGTTTCTCGCCCGTGTGACGCCGCATGTGCACCACCAGCATGTACTGAGCCTTGAAGGGCCTCTGCTCCCGGGAGCACGCTGCCCAGTGGCACACGAACTCCTTCTTCTCCCCATGGATGTGCTCATTGTTGATGTGCTGAGGAGGGAGAGGAGCGTCACTGGTGGCTTTGGGGAGGAGGACAAGGGACAGGGAGATACGGGAATGTCATGGGAGAAAGGGATGTAGAGGGATTGGGAGAGGACTGGGATGGCAGAAAGGGACATGGAGGGACTGGGATGGCAGGTGGAGACACCAGAGTCTGGGGGAGAATGGGTCAGATGGTGTTTGGAGGAGACAGAGAATACAAGGGATGTTTGAGGGATCCTCTGGGAGGACTGAGCAGATAGAGAGGTCAAGGTGATCTGAAGGATGGTCAGGGGGATACAGGAGAGTTGGAAGAAGGAAATCTGGAGCAAAGGAGGGAGTCTGGAAGCATCAGTGGCTGAGGAGAACTGGGGTATGCACATGCCTCCCTTCCCAGGAGGGAATTTCCAGCATCACAGTGAGATCCCAGCGCAGGTGGTTGGGAACTGGGAGCAGGAATCATGGGCTGATCCGGGGGGATGTTGCCCGGCAGCCTGAGGGCAGCTTTTGGGGTGGGAACACCTTGGCAGCCCCTGACTCACGTGCACCAGCTGCTCCTGAGTGTCGAATTCCTTGGCACAGCCGTCCCAGTAGCAGTTGGTCTCATACACGGCCTCACACTCGGGTTTCCCATCCTCCTTCTCCAGCTCTTCTCGAACATCCAGCATGCCCAGCAAGGGGTCCTGGGGGAGCAGGGACAGGTGAGCGCTCCCAGGTACCCCACAGGAGCGGTGCTGGGCGTGTG
>NW_008237087.1:326201-326530 GCF_000691975.1 Corvus brachyrhynchos | reverse complement strand
GGGATGTACCTGGGTGCCCGTGGACGCTGGGCTGGAGATGTCGCCCTCAGATCGCTCCTCTGGGAATTTGGCAGTCAGGGGGCTGCTCAGGCTCCACTCCAGCTTCAGCTGCTGCCGGGGCAGGGAAAGCGGGAAGCACTGAGCACGGAGATGGCCAGCGGAACATGGCTTACAGGGATGGCCGGCCCACGTGGATACATCTCACACTCATGATTCCCTTCTCACAGGGATCCCCTCTCACATGGATTCCTGGCTCATATGGATCCCCTCTCACATGGATCCCCTCTCACATGGATCTCCTCTCACACGGATCCCCTCTCACATCGATC
>NW_008237087.1:323845-325185 GCF_000691975.1 Corvus brachyrhynchos | reverse complement strand
CCTCTCACATGGATCTCCTCTCACACGGATCCCCTCTCACATGGATCCCCTCTCACATGGATCTCCTCTCACACGGATCCCCTCTCACATGGATCCCCTCTCACATGGATCTCCTCTCACATGGATCTCCTCTCACACGGATCCCCTCTCACACGGATCTCCTCTCACACGGATCCCCTCTCACATGGATCCCCTCTCACATGGATCTCCTCTCACATGGATCTCCTCTCACATGGATCTCCTCTCACACAGATCCCCTCTCACACGGATCTCCTCTCACACGGATCCCCTCTCACACAGATCCCCAGCTCACAGCAATCCCCTCTGACACGGATTCCTGGCTCACACAGATCCCCCCTCACACGGATGCCCCCCGTACCTGGCAGTGTTTGAGGGCCCCACGAGCGGGTGGGTGCTGCAGCAGCCCTGGGCGCGTGGGCAGCTCGTGGGAGCTGCAAGCCGGGGGAGGCGTGTACAGGTGGCCTTGGCCCTTCTGCTGCCCAGGCGGACTCTGGTACCCCAGGGATGGGCTGCAGAGAGCAGAAGGATGAGCAGGTGACACCGTCAGGAGACAGCATTGGGGTCTGCTGAGCCAGGGATCCCAACCAGCCCTCCCCCACCATCCCACGCTGCTCCCGGCTCTCCCAGCGCTCTCCAAGGTGGGAATGGGCACTCAGCTCCCAGCCGGGCTCCCACCAGGTGCCCACCTGATGGTGCTGATGGACAGGTGCCCATAGGAGCCGCCGGCAGAGGCACAGCGGGAGTTGATGAAGGCGACCAGGGAGTTGGGAGAGGTGCGGATCACGGTCTGCAGGTCGATGCTGGAGTCGGACAGCGGGGAGATGGACAGCGCCCGCTTCTTCCCCAGCTTTCCCGCACCACGGGGTGTGGAGAACCGGGAGCCTGGGAGGGCAGAGCAGGGGGCACTGCCCTCAGCATGGTCCTGTGGGGCTGGAGACACCCCAAGGACACCCACACGGTGTTTGGAGGCTGGAGGAGTGCCCCGAGGGTGCCAGTTCGCTTCGGATTTAGAACAGGAGAGATGCTTAACTCCTCTGTGGAATCCCCCCCACCCCATGGCCCCCCAAAACCGCAGACTCACCATCACCAGGGTGTTCGGCTCCTGGTGCCAGCCCATACCCACGGTGCCCGGGCTGATGGCACACGGGGAAATCAAGTCCTGGAGGAGGGAGGACGGGTGAGGCGGGTGGGGGAGAGGGACCCCCGGAGCACCCCTGACCTCGGGGGGTGACTCGGGAGCCTGGAATCCCCACCATGACCCACCTGGTGGTCCCGGGGCGACGGGGGCCGGTCCGTGGGGCGGGTGCAGGCAGCAGTGC
>NW_008237087.1:322802-323619 GCF_000691975.1 Corvus brachyrhynchos | reverse complement strand
GCTTGGAGCAACCTGGGATAGTGGAAAGTGTCCCTGCCTATGGTGAGGGGGTGGAACGTGACTTTAAGGTCCCTTCCAACCCAAATCATTCCGGAGTTCTGCGATTCTATGAAATGGAAAAGCGAAGCACAGCCAGAACCATTCCCGGGCCAAGGACCAGAGCGAGCTCCCTACTCTTCCCTTCCCAGGGATTCTCCAGCCTCTGCAGGTCCCACCCAGCCCTGCCTTGCCCGTGGGTCCCCACCCTGCCCGCGGGTCCCCACCCTGCCCTGTCCCACCCACGCATCGCGCCCCTGCCACGGGGCTCAGCCCAGCCCACCGTGGATCCCTGCCTGTGGGGTCTTGCCCTGAGCCTGGTCCCGCCCCCATCCAGGGCCACCGTTCTGTCCCCAGTCCATCCCAACCCCCTGGTCACCATCCTGTCCCCCAACTCCATTCCCACTCACGATCCTTGTCCTGCCCCCCAACTCCATCTCCACCCAGAGCCACCATCCTGCGCCCACCCATTCCCACCCCCACGGTCCCTGTCCTGCCCCAAGACCCCCGAGTGCTGACATGAAGGACAGGAGCAGGAGAAGCCACCACAGGATGAGGCAGATGTGGGTGGCGCTGGGAACAAGGGCTCCTTCCCCCTCAGCTTCGCCCTTTGAGACGCAGGGAATCGCCCCAAACAAGGGGTCTGGGGGAGTGGGAGCCCCTCACCCCGCTGGGAAAAGTGCTGGGCTGCGTTTGGAGCGGGGGGGGCGAGGGGGGCAGCAATTCTTCCGCATGAGTTGCCCCTTTGAAAGCTCGTCTAGGGGCTTTGTGAGAGTGTCAG
>NW_008237087.1:320728-321860 GCF_000691975.1 Corvus brachyrhynchos | reverse complement strand
GGAAGGTGGTGGGACTGGGGGGGGAAAGGGGAAAGAGAGATGAGGAGGAAACAGGGGGCAGAGAAGGGGGGCTCTCACCTGCCCCCTGGGCCTGGGCCTCGCACGACAGTTTGGGGATTGCCCCTCACCCTGCCAGGGCTAAAGAGGTTTGCAAGCCCCCCCCTCCAAAGTTTGCGGGGTTGTGGGGTGACCCCAGCCCCGCAGCCCTCTGTGCACGCCTCTGCTCACGTGTGTGTGCACACAAACGCACACATGGATGCACGACGCGACTCACCAGAGAGGTGCACCTGGGAGGTGATGGGGGGCTTGGGGTTCAGCGAACCCCCACCTCCCCCTCCCCACAACCACCACCTGAGACCTCCGGTCGCCCTGGTGACCATCAGTGACCAGCAGTCCTGGAGCACAGGTTCACACACCTGCAGAGCGGCCACCCCGTGCGGTCACACGGCACCTGTGTGACACCAGCACACCCAGAGAGGACACGAACGGCCACAGGAACACACACAGAGCTCGGTGTGCACAGGTGAACACGCTTGGCACACAGAGCATCACAGCGTGACTAAAGCTCATTCTCCCACTAGCCCAGCTTGCTCCAAGCCCCATCCAAACTGGCCTGGAACACTTCCAGGGCTGGGCACACGTGGGCACACGGAGCACACACATGTGCCCAGCGTGTCACCGCACACGGGGAACACACAGGTGTAGCACAGGTCACACCCACCTCAGCACCCGCCTTGTTTTCACACTGCCTCCCTGCCTGGGGCTGTGTCCCCCCTTTTTCCCCCTGCAGCACCCCCTGTGCCAGCTCTGGGGGGCTCTGGTCCCCAGCTCCACCGAGGTGCAGCAGCAGCGTGAGGGTCCCGCTGTGCCGAGGCAGCGCTGGGTGCGAGTGGGGAGGGGTTTGGTGAGCAGAGCCAGCCTGGCAAGGTGGCTGCCAGGTGGCTGCCAGGTGGGTGCCAGGTGGCATTTCCCCAATCCCCCACATCCCACCCCTGGGCACCAGCACACGACAAGAGGCGGCTACGCACCACCACAAACACCCCAAAACCACCGGCCCCAGCCACAGGACGCTCCCCTCAACCCATGGGGTCCACAGGGGCTCCCCAAACCCCCGGGGCCCCCCCAGCCGAGG
>NW_008237087.1:319943-320456 GCF_000691975.1 Corvus brachyrhynchos | reverse complement strand
CCAAGAAAGCCAGTAGCGCAGCCAGCGGCGGGAGCTCTCGGAGCAGGGCTGGCTCCAGACGCCGAAACGCGGCGCGGGAGGGGGTCAGGGCTGGCCGCCCCCCTCCCCCCCAGCTCCTCGCCTTTTATTTCCTGCAAACACATCTAAAATCTGTCATCTGGCTCCACCTTCCTGAGGACACTGGGGAACGGGGCCGGGGGAGAGCAAAGGAGATGGAGGAGAAGGCAGAGAGAGAGAAAGGGGACGGAGGGAGCTTACAGGGTGGGGCGTCGGGATGGTGACACCGAGGGGTGGTGGGGGCAGAGAGACCCCAATACCGATGGGTGGTGGAGCAGAGATGGTGCAAAGGTGGGAGACAGACGGGCACTGACGGAGCGGGGAGACCAGAAGAGGAGGAGAAGGAGGAGGAGAAGGCTGCAACCCCCACCCCACCTCCCCACGATGGGGCAAACCCCCACCCCGGCACCCCATAACGGGGCGGACCCCCACCCCAGCACTCCAGTGCACCTTGTG
>NW_008237087.1:308645-309572 GCF_000691975.1 Corvus brachyrhynchos | reverse complement strand
CACCCCCCCCCCCCCCCGGCACGGCCCCGGGGGTGGGGGGCCGGGGGAGCCCGGGGGGGGCTGCGGTGGTGGGGCAGCCGCGCTGCTGTCAGCGCCTGTGTGAACACACGTGTTTTCGGTGTGTTTGCGTGTGTGCACGCGGATTTGGGGCTATGCGGGAGTGGTTTTTTGGGGACAACACCAGGGTGGTGATGGTGGGGAGTGGTGGGAGCAGAGACATCCCAAAATCGAGGGGTGGTGGGAGAAGAGACACCCCAAAAGTGATGGGTGGTGGAGCTGGGATGGTGGGAAGGAGGGAGGGGGACAGATGCAGGCACTGATGTCCCTGGGAATGTAGGGACACAGGGATGTGTGTCCATGTGCTCGTGTGGGATGTGCACAAGTGCATGTGGGGAGCTACAACACCTGATGGGGGCCCCGGTCACCCCAAATCCTCACTCAGGGAGGAGCAAGGCAGGGCCAGAGCAGAGAGAACAAGCAGACAGAGGGAAGGGTGCAGTGCTGTGACAGGGGCCAGGGTGGGGACACACCCCAGGAGAACCCTGTGTACCCTTTTATCGGGAGAGCCGGGGTCTGTGCTGGGGTGGGCAAACCCCTGAGCCCACCACGGGCACCCCAACAGCCCCAAGCCCACCTAACCCTAACCCCGACCCTAACGCTGGGCTGCAATTCTCCCGGCTGGCCTTCGACCAGATCTCTCCTGGATCTGCCAGGAGCCAACGCTCCCTTGTGCCAGCAGCAGTTTGGGACCGTGGGGACACATCCCAGCTGCCGGCCAGGGCAGAGGGTCTGGCAGGGTCACCCCAATCCCCTCTTATGCTGCACAGCCACAGTGAAGACCTGGAGATTCCCGATGGAACGAGCCTCTTTTCTCTGCCCTAGGAGCCCAGCCCGTGCTGGGAGCTGCTTCCCCTGACCCCAAAAGTT
>NW_008237087.1:305254-308604 GCF_000691975.1 Corvus brachyrhynchos | reverse complement strand
CGACCCCCCCCGTTAGGCCGGGCTTTAGGGCCAGCCCCAGCCCCTCCGCATGGGGCAGCTAATCTGCCCAGGACCGCGGCTCCACAAAGCGCATCGCTTCAGGTTCAGGGGGTCTGAAAGGGGACGACTCAGGGTCATGATCCCATGCTGGTGGGGGCTGCCAAGCTCGTTCCAAGGTGGTCCCTGGCCTGGAAAAGCTGAGGCAGGGAAGAACCAGCTTAACACTGGGGACAGGGGATGTTCATGCTGGTGAGGAGGGAAAGGCACTGACACATCCCCACCAGGACAGCCTTGGGACATCCCCCACTCCATCCTCCCTCTCCCAGCCCTGTCACACATCCTTATTCCCCACCCAATCCCAAAATTCTTCCCTGCCCTTTGCACCACTCCCAGAGAGGATCAGAAATCCCTCCCCAGTCCACCCACCCCTCCAGGTGTCCCCCAGCACCCCAATGCCACATCTCAGGGGGCAAAACCATCTACCCCTCTCTCCCACGTGCACCCACACCCACCCAGGGCCATGCACCGACACGTCTCTGGACACGTTAACACACGCTGACACACGTGTGCTTCAGGAAAGGGAAGGCAGGCAGCCTGGTCCCGCGGATCAGGGATAACCCACGGAGGGGGCTGCAGACTCCCTGGAAAGCCGGGATTCCCAGCCCTCCACCACAGCACAGCTGCTCGGGAAGCTGTGGCAGGGCTGGGGGGGCTCCATAGGTGGTCCCCGGGCAGGCGGGCGACCCTCGCTGACGTTGTTTGCTTTGGCCCCCAGCACACGCTACCCCCAAATCACTCCCCTAAAGCCACTTCCCCGGCCCGCACCTTCACCAGGCTGGAGGCTGGGTGGGGGCAAGGTTTTGGGGTGGAGGTAAGGGGGGCACACACACGGCAGCAGCTGCTGTAAGGAATTTTTATGCTTCCCTCTTCCTCCCCGGCGCTGGAGGAACATGTGGGACCCATAAAAGCCCAGCTCTGAGTCACGGCTGTGGAGCCCCTGGCAGGCACCACTCCTTCCCATGGCATCAAGCACCATCCCATCCCAGCACGGGGGGCTGGGGACATCCTGGACATCCGAGGGGTCGAAGGTCAGACATGGCAAGCAGTGAAATCCATCCTCCCACCGCAGGCAGGGGATTGACACTGAGCCTGTTCCTACCCAACAACTCCATCCTGCAGGATTTCTCCGGAGATGGGAACAGGAGGATGTGCAGGACGCAGAAGGGACTCTGGCACCGGCTAAAGGATGGGATATACAACACGAATCCTGTTAGTCTGTGGAATTGCCTGTGGCTTGACACGCTGAGCACGGAGCAAGGCAGCACCCTTGGGGTTTTAGGGAGCTTCTTAGGGCAGGAGACCCCTCTGTCTGCTGGGATGTGGCAGTGTGAGTGCTCTCAGGCTGTTCCCAAACTCCCCAGCCATCCTTTGCCTGCTGGAATACATTTGTCTCTCCTGAAGTATCTGCCACGAGTGGTAGTGGTGGCTTGTTCCTTGGCTGGAGACCTGCTCTGTTCCCACACAACAACTCCATCCTCTCTAGGATGTCCTCTGCCATCCCGGGGGCACCAGCCAGAGCTCTGCTCCCCTAAACCCTGGCCAGGACTTGCACAGTGGGGTTCTAACATCTGGAAACATCCCCCCAACCTCACCCTGGATGCAGCGGAGCTGAAACCTGACTCTGTTTTGCCACTTGTTCCCACTCCAAGGCAGCTCTTTCATTTTATTTTATCAGCTGTTCACCTCGTCCTGCAGCTTCCCAAGGGTTTGGATGTGCCGTAAGGATTGGGGTGAGCTCGCTGTGTTCCTGTGGGAACCCTCAGCCTCATGATGGACCAGGCCATCCATCCAACTCCTGGCCCTGAACAGGGGACAACCGAAATCCCACCGTGTGCCTGGGAGTGGCACCCAAACACTCCTTGAAGTGTGCCCACGTGAATGTGTGTGCAGGAGGGAACCTGTGCAGGGGTGAGGACGCGTGTGCAGTGGTTGGAAGGGTGGCAAGAGTGAGGATAACGGGCTGGCACTGCGGCTGGAGCTGCAGGATGTCCCCGACAGCATCCCAGTTGCACTGGAGGAAGGGCCCTCACGTCTCCCAGCCCGCCTGCCCTCGGAATCATGGAATCATTAAGGTTGGAAAAGCCCTCTAAGATCATCGAATCCAACCATTAACCCAGCATCGACATGGCCACCACTGACCCACGTCCCCAAGTGCCACATCCACGTGATTTTTGAGCAGTTTCAGGGATGGTCACTCCACCACTGCCCTGGGCAGCCTGTGCCAGTGCCTGACCACCCTTCCAGAGAAGGAATTTTCCCTAATATCCAATCGAAACCTCCTGTGGTGCGAGTTCCCAGGTTCTGGACAGCAAGGCACGGGTCCCACCCGGAGCCAGAGCTCCACACCCGCCTCTCCACAGGCTGTCCCGCCCGGACGGCACGTCACAAGGTGTCCGTGCTGACTCACTCCGGGATGGAAACTTCCCTACTCCAGGGAGATCCTCGCAGCTCAGCCAGCTCCAGCACGGAGTTTATTCCACCACCTCCCACCACACCGGCCCTGGGGGCCCAGAGACGCCCGGCTCCCAACCTGCCCTTGGTTTTGTGATGGAAAAGACCCTGAAATATGGGGGAGATGAGGATCCCCCGAAGGAACCATCCCCTGTCCCGCGCGGAGGCAGCCTCTGCCTCAGCTGGATGCACAGCAGGAAAACTGGAAAGCTTTCCTAGGTCTGAATTTCTGAAGAAGAAACTTCATCCAGCTGCCTCCTCCTCCCTTCCCCCAAAACCCAGTGCCCACCCGCATCCATCAGCTCAGGTTTGGCACACGCAGCAGAGCGGGAGGAAACTCATGGAATCAGGGTGTTCAACAGCATCTGCCAGGTCCCCAAATCGCTTCCAGGGCTGGGAGCAGGACCTCAGCTGTGGCTGGAGTATCCAGTAGTTTCCCAGTCCCCAAACACAGCGTTGGAATGCCACAGCCATTCCTCAGCCGCATTCTCTCTGTCCTCACCATCCTCCCAGGAGAGGCTGCAGCCCCCAGACTGCCACCGCAGTGCTGGGTGTCCCCCAAATTCCACAGCCATCGCTCAGCTCCGTCCTCTCCATCCTCTCCATCCCCATCCTCTTGGGAGAAGTGCAGCCCCCACGGCGTCCCCGCAGCACCGAGTGCCATCACACGGCCTGGCAGGACATCAGGGGACTGGGAGCACCCATTATCCCCGCGCCAACCCCTCGGAGCCGTGCCAGGGCCCCGGGAACAGCGGGTGCTGCTGGTGGGGTCCATCCGGCTGCTCTGGCCCTGCGGCCATCCCCGTGCCCTGCCAAAGCTCCTGGGTGCGGAGGCCCAC
>NW_008237087.1:298861-304196 GCF_000691975.1 Corvus brachyrhynchos | reverse complement strand
TAGCGCACACGCACAGAGGTGGGGACACGCGTGGGCACCTGTGCGCGCGGACACGGGGCGCTGGCAGCGGGCGTGTGTGTGGGGACCCCTGTGCACGCGCAGCTGTGCCCACTCGCGTGAGGGATCACGAGCGCGCGTGTAAGAGTGCACGCGGCGCACACGCGCGTGTGCAAGCGTGGGCACAGCTCTCGCACGGCTACACGCGGGGGACACAGCCCACGCACGCGTGGGGGGAACACTCCCCAGCCCTCACACGCACAGGGGGCACAGCCCACGGACACGCAGGGGGGCACAGCCACCAGCCCACAGACACGAGGGGGGAACAGGTCGGGCACACGCGGGGGACACAGCCCGTTTGCAGGCACACGTGGTGGGCACAGCCCAAGCACACGGACACGCGGGGACACAGCCCACACAGGCGCGCACACGGCGAGCCCAGCCCACCCAGAAGCGGAGTCGCAGCCCTCAGGCCACGCACACGCGGGTGTCGCAGCCCGTTTACACACACCAGCAGGGGACACAGCCCGCACACAAACACGCGCGGGTCGCGCAGCCCAAGCACAGGTGGAGAGAACCCCCCCATCCCACCCACTCGCAGACGCGGGAGGCACAGCCCGTGTACACGCAGGGGAGACAGCCACGAGCCCACGCACACTCAAGGGGCACAGCCGCGCGCTAGCAAGGGGAAAATAGCACGCACACGCGGGGGGACACAGCCCACGCGGGGTCACACTCCCAGCCCGCGCACACGCGGGGAACGCAGCACGCGCTCTCAGGAGGCACAGCCACGCACCCGCGGGTCGCACCCTGGGGTCACACCCTTCAGCCCACGCACGCTCGTGGGACACATCCCCCACCCCGGGGGTCCCGGCCGGTCCCGTGCGGGGGTCGGGGCTGAACCGGGGGGAGCGCGCGGCGGGGCAGCGCCCCCTGGTGGCGGCGGGCGGAGCCCGTTGTGCTCCCCGGACCGGTGCCGCCCGTGACCGGGGCGAGCCCCGCTGACCCCGGAGCCGCTTACCGGGATTACCCCGCCAGGAGCTCTGGTGTCCCCGGCATTAGCCTCCCCCTGTCCCCGGGTGTCATCGCGCACCGGGGGCGACTTCACATCTTCACGGTGCCGCAGCTCCGGGACCCCCGGGGCAGAGGGGCAACGCGGGGACTGCAGTGACAGGATTTCAGGACCCCTCAGCTCCCAGCCGTGGCCTGCAGAATCCATTCCCTGCCTTAGTTTCCCTCCCCACTGTCCTTATCTGGGATCAGCTTCTTCCCACCACAGCGAGAGTGAGGAGGGGTCTCTGCTCCCCAGGGAGCCCCCAGCACACGGGAGATGACAATGGCTGCAGGGTCAACCCCTTCCTCTAGCAGGAGGGGGAAACAGCCAGCGGTGTCCTAGGGTGCCCCCAGAGTCTGCCATGGCTCGAGTCCTGCCACAGCGGCCACGAAGCAGGGCCGAGGGTGTGGGTGCAGGTGAGGGGGTGGTGCAGGTGAGGAGCTGCCTCCATCTCCGTTTTGTAACATGCATAAGCTGCTCAGCAGCTTTACTCTGAGATGAGTGTGACCCTGGATAAGCTGCTTGGGGTCTGGGGACTTGCCCCGAGCCCGCCTCCCTCTTCTCACGGAACCATCTGCATGGCCAGACTGTCCCAGGTCCCTTCTGCCACCAGCTCCGAGCCCCTGGGTGTAACCAACACCTGGGCAGGCCCTCGGAGCAGCTCTCAACCACCACACCCCTACCCTGCCTCATCCCCCACCGCACGAATAATCCCGGTCTCCTGTTTGGGAAAGTCAAAGCAGCTCAGAGCAGGGCCAGATGATCCCCCAGATTAGGGATTTAGCGGTGCCACCACAGCCAGCTCAGCACCTCGGTGCGGGGGCAGCGTGTCAGTGTGTCAGTGAGTCAGCACACGGTGCACACGCATGTGGACACCCCCCTCCACACAGGGACACGCTCACTGCCATGGAAAAAACAAAGGAAAACTTCCCTTGCTGGTGACAGAAAACACGTTTGTGGTGTCTGGGTGGGATGCTCCACGTGGCTGGATGCATTCCCTCCTGGAACGCTGACTTGGGAGGGGAACAGGGTGACTCTGCAGACACCACACACATCCCCGTGTGCTTCCCAGAGATCCAGCTCCCAGCGTGTGCAGGGCAGCACGTGCTCCCAGGACACGGACTGGGGGTGTGGGAGCGCCCAGGAGGCCGAGGTGTCCTGCAGGTGCCATTGGCTTTTGCTCACAGTGGAGATATTTTGGGAGTGCGGTGGTGGCCGCAGTGCCCCAGGTGCTGGGGGGATGCCCGCTGCACTGGCTGATGAAAGCTGCCCTTTGGCCGCTGGCAGGGCCAAGCTGGGAAATCGAGGGGGTTTGTCCCCAGATAAAACAGCCCCAAACTGAGCTTTGAGCGGGTGCTTGCGCAACAGGGACCCAGGCCAGCGTGTGGAATCTCAGCGGCATGAGCATTGCCTCCCGCTCCAGGAGCATCTCACCCCAAATTCCGCAGGAGGTTCCCTGTCACCCACCCGAGCCTCTGTCTGGGATGGGGCTGAGACTGGGGTCACTGGGTGATGTTTGGGGGAGCACACGAGGAGGATTGGGGAGGTGGGACATGGTCAGGTTCTTTGCAGTGGGGCCCAGGATTTGGGGGTGGGCTGTGGCTCAGCAATTGGGATCACCCACCTGCAGCCAGAGCGACCAGAGTTCCACTTGGGATTGTTCCAGGTGGAGAAGAGCATCTCCAAGCTGGGTGATGCCTCCCAGTGCCTGCCCTGCTGGGACACAGCTTTGATGCTCCCACCCCTCTCCAATCCCTAGTGAGGTGGGACCTGGTTCCCAGCCCCTGCTTGATTCCTGGGAACCCCATCTGCAGGGAAGACCCCCCCTGCAGAGGCCTTGTGAGCACGCCAGGAGCCCCTCGAAGCCCACAGCTCCCCACAGCTTCCAGTATGGCAGTGCCATGCAGCTCCTGTGCTACTCCAGCCCCAGTGCCTGAGGGATCTGGACTCTTCTGGCCAAGCAGGACCCTCTCTCCCTCACCCCATCCCTGCAGGTGGTCCCAGGAAAAAGCAGCCAGAGCCTGGATCTTGCATTTCCACCCATTTATTCCGAAAGTCACATCAAAACGTTTTATAATAAATTAAAGTGGAGGCCATGTGGGTGCACGAGGAAGGGGAAGGCAGAGGGGGATCTTCAGCAGAGAGGATGGAGCACCAGCGAGTCCCAACAGCTGCAGGAACTGAGAAAGTAGGAACAGCTGCAAAGCCAGGGGCATAAACCAAATCTATGCCTTGAGTGTGGTCTTGAAGGCAAAGTTTCAGCTGGAGCTCCCCTCATGGAGGCACCAGGCTGGAGGAGACCTGGCTGGGGGTGGGAACAGGGGAGGAAAGCACAAACCCAAGGAAAGGAAAAGCACACAGGACCTGGAAGCTTGGCCCTCACAGCTCCACGCCCTCCAGGGATCAGAGAACTTTGTCCAGTCACTGCTGTTTTGGGGTTCTTGACAAAGTCCTACCCTTCATCCCCCTCTCCCAGGCCTGTTATCTGTGCCCCATTCCATCTGTCCCCAAAACCAGGCCTGAACTGGGTGCAGGAAGGTTTGTTCAGTAGGGAAACAAGCGGGACTGCCTTGTCCTCCAGCTTCCTGCCTGGAGGAAGCAGCTCCGTTTCTGCATCCACTCTGCTCCCAAGAAAGCCACGTCCCAACCCCTCATCAGACACTGAATGTGAACCAAGTGGGGCCCCCACACCAGAGGGGAATGTGACCACCAGGAATGTGGGATCAGCTTGGGGACAGCACAGGCAGGGATGTCCAGAGTCAACAACACCCACAGCCCAGGCTTGGGTAGACCAATATGGCTTTGGCTTGGTCCCATATGTCCCCAGAGACCCCTGCTCCGGGCACTCTCCAGAGATTCCCTGCTCCCTCTGACAAGACCCTCTCCCTCCCAACCTTTCCAAAGGGGTCCATTGCACCGAGGGCTGACTCCAGCTCACGGAGCTCTCCAGCTCCTTCCCCCTCCACCAGAGGAGAAGGGGGGTCCCAGCACAGCTCCCCCAGCCCTAACTACAGCCACAGGCATCAACAATCATGTCGGGAATGTCAGTCTTTGCTAACCTATGACAATGCCTACTTATGTGTAGTCTTTTTACTGTGCTGTCAGAAATGTGCAGAAAATTCCCGGACGTTGTTGGCTTTGACAAGGTTGAAGACGGCCGTGTGGAAGGAAGAGGCCATGCCAGGGCTGCCGGCCACGTGCAGAGGGCACTGGCCCACGCAGTAGTTTATCTGGTAGCCCTCGGGCTTGATGATCCAGTCGTTCCAACCGATGTCACGGAAGTCCACGTAGTAATCCTTGCGGCAGCAGAGGTTGGAGTTCTGGCTGCAGCGGAGGCTGCGCTTGGCCACGTGGTGTTCGGGCTCCCTCACCTTCACCTTGGCCACCAGGAAGGGCTGGTGGGACCAGCTGGCATTGACCAGTGCCATGATATTGCTCCCGTCCCGCCAGCTCTCCAGTTCCACCCGCAGGGTCCGGCTCTGCCCCCCGAAGAAGCTCTGCAGGGCCGGCAGGAGGGGGAAGGAGAGCCAGCCGCTGTCCGCTGTGCTCAGCCGCCTCTCCCCCAGCAGCGTGCGATTGCCCCGCGCCACGGCCCCGGCCTCGCTGGCCAGGAAGATCCTCAGGGTGAGGCCGGCCCGGGGCACTCGCAGGTAGAGCCAGAGCTGAGCCTGCAGGATGCGAATGTCCTGGTCCTGCGCCTGGCTGAACTGGAATTGCAGCCCCAGACTGGAGGGAGATGTGAGATCTGAGGGGAGAAAGGCATGAGAAGGTGAGCGCTGAGGGATGCTCCCCGGCCATCCGGCAAGTCAAGACTTCCAGCTTCATCTGTCCTCCAACCTTCCCTGGGAATGCAACCTCCGGAATGGGGGGCTGTCCCACGCTGCCTGGCAGAAGGGGTGCAGAAGGGGAGCTTGCTCTCACCTGGCCCCTCTTCACAGGGTGAGGCTGGAAAGTGTTTCCAGCCCCCCAAGCTAATCCTGCAGCTCCCATCTCTAGCTACTCGGGAGTCCCAGGCACCCTGGGGAGCCCCATGTTTTGGGGGGTCATTGCAGCCCCTCAGGGCGCAGGGTCCCAACAGGCAGGAGCAGGAGAGGGGGCACCTCCGCCTCCCAGGCTGAGCCCTCGCGCAGCGGGGATGTCACTGATGCGCGACGAGTGCGGTGACTCCAGAGTTACCCACAGCCCGCGTGGGTCCGGGTCCCCGCCCCCCGCGGGGCTGCGCGTCCCTGGGGGTCCCCAGCGCGGCAGGGCACGGACCCCTCGCCCCGGGGCTCACCGGGCTCA
>NW_008237087.1:297124-298058 GCF_000691975.1 Corvus brachyrhynchos | reverse complement strand
GTGTCATGGGCCTCTCGGGGCCCTGGGCTCTGCCTGCGGGTCACCCTGGCATCTGCCCGCGGGGAAGGGGGACCCCGGCCAGCCCCCCAGTACGGGCAGTGGGATCCTCCAAAACCTTCGGGGAGTGAGGGCTGGATTAAATCCTGGCTGCTGGAGGAGCCCCAGCAGCCAGCCAGAGAGATCCCAGCTCAGCTGCCCATCCATGGATCCACAGACCTGCCCCCAGCCTGGGCACTGCCCCCTGGGCACCCCCGAGCCCTCCTAGCCATGACAGTCCCGTTGGGTGCTGACAGAGGACTCAGCAGGGATCCAGGGGCTCCTGGGATGACCCTGCAGCTCCTGGGGACTGTCACGTCTCTGGGCTTTTGTCACTCCCACCAGTGATAGGTTTGGGGATCTGAGCCCACCCCTTGGACCACCTGGTCCATCCTCAGCCCGAGGCAGAGCTGGGAAGGGCCAGTGAATGCATACACGGTGTTCCCTCCTCCTCACACAATAAAAAGCGGATTTGTGTGTCCTGAGGACTCAGGAGGTGACAGCCAGTGTCACATCAACCTGAAGATGTTTCTCGGACTCTTTGGAGTGGGATGTGCAGACTGAGGCAGGGCAGGGGCTGGCAGAAACCTCCTGAAAGTGATGCAAGGTGCCACGTTGTGGGGGATCGGCAGAGCCCAGCTGGAGCAGGGAAGCCAGGGAACTTGAAGCCCCGCCAGACCAGAGCTCCGGCATGTCCTGTGCCCACCACGCCATGCACCGACTCCAAGGTCTTGACCACACAGAGCCCCTGGCCCTGGCCAAGCCAGAGGTGCCATGTAAACAGAGTGGGCTGTCTGGGAAAAAGCACCCACCGGAGGTGATGCAACCACGGAGCAAGGGGACAAAGGGCTCAGCTGGCCGGGCCTGCTGGCAGCTCCCAGAATAGCCCAGGAATGTC
>NW_008237087.1:293833-297102 GCF_000691975.1 Corvus brachyrhynchos | reverse complement strand
TAGAGCCCACAGGCCCTGTGAGCCCTGTCTGCAGGCAGGAGCAGGATGGAGCAGGATGGAGCAGGATGGAGCAGGATGGAGCAGGTGGCACTTCCAGCCCGGTGCAGGGCACACGTGCTCACAGGCAAAGATGCTCCCACATGGAGAGTGACTTCTTACAGGACCAGGGGTGGTGTCTTCCCACTGACACAGGACAGAGTTAGATGGGACATTGGGAAGGAATTCCTCACGGTGAGGGTGGTGAGGCACGGGCAGAGATTGCTTGGAGAAGCCCCATCCCTGAAGTGTTCAAGGCCACACTGGACAGGGCTTGGGGCACCCTGGGATAGTGGAAGGTGTCCCTGTCCATGGCAGGGAGTGGAACTGGATGATCTTTAAGGTCCTTTCCAACCCAGACCATCCTGGATTCTATGATATGCACTTACACACGTTCAGGCTCCCTCCCAAATATCTGGACACCTGCTCCATTTTGGACACGGTCCTTATGCACCCCGTACCCATCGCCCTGCTGTGCTGAATTCCCCCACCTCTGCCAGATCATAGAGCCATGATCAGCGCAGGGGTGGAGGAAACAGGAGACAAAGCGTTACAGAACAGGTGAGGGACTCTCCAGCACACCCACCCTCCATTCCAGGCTGGCAGTGGGGTGTCCCCAAAGGGATTAACCCTGTCCAACCTGCCCGGATCCCTCTGCATGAGGCAGCACTCCAATGAACCCCCACTCCATCTCCAGCTTAGCAAGAGCATCCCATGCCCCTCACACCGCGTGCCCCCCGGCACACTCCGGCCCCCGGATCTAGGGCAGGGGTCAGCACGGAGCCGTGGCGGCTCTTGCACCCATTGCATAATTGTGTTGTTGATTAAGCGGTTCCCAGAAAGCAAAGCCCAGGGACTGACCTGACCAAAATACCCCCAAAGTCCCCCTGGGCCCAGCACCCGCTGCACACATGGCTCCGGGGCCTCTGACCCCATGGCCGGTGGGGCGAATGTGGCACCTGGTGACCTGACCTGGAGGTGACAACTGGCTGGGCTGAGCCGGGACCCCCCAAGAGCTCGTGCAGCAGCGCCTGAGCATGGCTCATGGAATCATGGAATCATGAAATCATGGAATCACGGAATCATGGAACCTTGGAATCATGGAATCATGGAATCTTGGAATCTTGGAATCATGGAATCATGGAACCATGGAATCATTAAAGCTGGAAAAGCCTGGATCATTGAGTCCAACCAGTAACCCAGCACAGCCAAGGCCATCATTAACCATGTCCCCAGCTGCAATATCCACATGTTTTGGAACCCTTCCAGGGATGGGGACTCCACCACTGCCCTGGGCAGTCCGTTCCAGGGCTTGACCACCCATTCCATGATGAAATTTTCCTTAATCTCCAATCTAAACCTCTCCTGGCACAACTTGAGGCCATTTCCTCTTGCCCTGTTGCTCATTCCTTGGGAGAAGAGCACCAGTCACCACAGTGGTGCCGCTGGCTGGGAATGGGCCATGAGACTGAGAATTAAACATTAACTCTTCTCAAGGCAAGGGAAGGGACTGTCAGAAATTCCCACCCCTCCCGGGAGCTGGACTTGCCCAGGGGCACTTGGCACAGTGCGCTTGGACCTTTGCTTCAGGGGCTGTTGATACTGGCAAAGGGTCCTTTCCAGCACATCTGTCCCCTCCTGGAGTGGAGGCAGGAGGGACATCACATCTGTCCCCATCTGTGTCACAGCTGCATCCAGGCTGATTGCATGGATGCCATGTCCCCGTGGCATTGCTGTGCTGGGGGCTGCAGGGTGGGCTCCCCACTGGCCTTACTGGTCCCAACAGGACAATTTCCCATCACCAGGCCTGAGCCACCCCTTCCACAGCCTCCTGAGGGATCAGGGGATACCAGCAGAACACAGTGTCATGGTTGGGAGGGACAATCCCTGGCTCCAGGGAATCTTTCCTGATTGCACCCTCCTCACCCTGAGAGTTCCCCAGGTGGGAAGTGCCACCTTGGAATTCCTGAGCACCCCGTGCTGTGGGTGAGGAAGGGGCTGTCGGGTCCATCCAGGTGCCGTGTTTCCCGTGGGAGCGGGACAAGCCCCAGCTCAGCCTCTCAGGGTTGTGCTGCTTGAGCTGAGGGGTCTGTGGGGCCACAGGACCAGCCAACGGCTCTTCTGCCCCTTTCCCAGTCCCTGCGTGCCCACAGCTGCTGCATCCCAGGAGGCTTGGCCCTGGCTCCAGGGAAGCTGTTTGTTCAATAAATATAGACAGTGAAACGAGGCGTTGGAAAAAGAAGGCAAAAAACAAACACCAAACCCTCTTTGGGTTTGCGCAAGTGGCCTTGGATGCCAGACAGGATCAATCCCCGAGCCTTCCTCCCTTCCCATGTGGCAGGGATGCTTTGGGTCCAAGTCCTGGAGGCACCTGGACACCTGGATCTGGGGAGAAGGGGGTCCCTGCCCCATCAGGGCTGGTGGGAGGATGTGTACAATGTGGGTGGTGTCACCTGCTGATGGCCCTTCCATCCCTTCTCCAGGTGTCAGAGGTCCTCCAGGACAACCCTGCTCCAGCCAGAGCTGCTCATGGCTTGGGGCTCATCCTGGAGCAGTCAGAGGACGTGAAGCTGGATGGGGAGAGGGTCTGACACCACCTTCTCGCTCTTCTGACCCTTTCCCCACCTGGATCAGTTCTGTCCCAGCCTCTGGGGTCAGTTGTCAACCCTTGCAGGTGGATCCCAGGACTGAGGTCACCTGGCTGGGGCCATGGGGGTCCCCATTCCGTGGGGAGCACCTGCCACAGGGTGTGTGCGTGTGGCCCAACACTGTCACCTGCTCCAGACACTGTCACCTGCTCCTGGCTCTTCCATCCGTTCTCCACATGGGACAATGTGCGTCCTGCCCTGGCTCCAGCCAGAGCTGCTCACAGCTCATCATCCTGGAGTGGGCAGTGGATGCAAAGCTGGGTGGGGAGAGGGTCTGACACCAGCTCCTCCCCCTGCCAACCCCCTCCCCGCCCACATCATCTCTGTCCCGGCCTCTGGGGTTGGTCGTCAGCTCTTGCCGGGTGGACCCCAAGACTGAAGTCACCCCTCAGGGATCACCCCAGGACCCCCCACCCCAATGTCCCACCCCAGCACCTTCTCCCCTCTTCTCCAGTCCTCGCAAACGGGGGACACGTGGGGAGCGGTGGAGAAACCCGAACGCGCAGTTACGTAATGGGGCCGAAGTGTTGGAGCCGCCCTTTGCCCCTCGCTCTCACGGCCCTGACATGTCCCACTTTGCTGTCC
>NW_008237087.1:286386-291099 GCF_000691975.1 Corvus brachyrhynchos | reverse complement strand
GTCCCACCCCAGCACCTTCTCCCCTCTTCTCCAGTCCTCGCAAACGGGGGACACGTGGGGAGCGGTGGAGAAACCCGAACGCGCAGTTACGTAATGGGGCCGAAGTGTTGGAGCCGCCCTTTGCCCCCCGCTCTCACGGCCCTGACATGTCCCACTTTGCTGTCACCAGGCTGGCGAGGGGCAGTGGGGGGGGACAGCTGCTCTGGCTGCAGGCCAGGGATGTGCCGAGGGGATGCTCTGCAGTGGGGCGAGGGGGTTTGGGGGGGTTTCTGGGTGCTGAGGCTGCCCCAAAATCTGTCTACTTCAAAAGGCAGAAGTGTTTCTCGGTTCTGTCTTGATTTGGGACAGGGGTGGCCAAATACAGGTGGTTTTGGTGGAATGGGAAATTCGGCCCAAGCAAGGAATGGCGCCTTTCCTGGTGGGAATTACAAATCTGTGCCCAGTGGGTTCCCCTGCTATGCCCTGGATTTGGTTGGGATGAATTAGGGGTTCCCCATTGTCTTGGGGTGACCTTATGATGTGTATCCCATATCGCTGCCTATGCCCAGAAATTAATTTTTGTGAAGACAACCTCTACCACCCCTCCTCCGATGCCGTGTTTCCCCACCCATTGCCCTGGGAAAGGCAGCCGAGGGGCAGGGAGCATGGGAGGGCTTTGGGAGCAGTGTGGAGATGCCCAGTCCCACTGCCTGGGTTTTCAGTGGCAGAACGGGTCTGTCCCGTGCCATCCCAGGGCTGCCCATGCCAGGAGCACCCGAAGATGTGCTGGTGAGTGACAGGGCACACACACAGGGACACACACCACGGCTGGGAGTCTTTATTGGACACCAGGTAGCTGGGGTGCTTGGAGAGGGGGACACATTCCTCCCACTGGGATCGATTTCCCTTTCCTCTCCCTGCTCAGCCATGTGTCCAGCTGAGTGGGGCCATGGGAATGACCCCTGCCCTCTGTGCTCGCCAGCCCCAGCAGCCCAGCATGGCCACTGGTGGGTCCTGTGTTGGTGTAGCCACAACCAGGGTGCACCATGACTTTGGGCTGGGATGGCAGCGGGACCATCCTGATCTGGCAGGAGAAGGCTCTGGAGTCCCACATGAGCCAGTCTGAGGGGCTGTGAGAGGAATCCATGGGCAGATCTGAAGGGGGAAAGAGCCATGTGGGAGTGGAGAGAGGAGGGGACTTGCACATTCAGCATCACCCTCGATGCTTCACCCTGAGGAGGAGAAACCCCCTTGGAAGAGCTGCTGCCTCCCAGCCAGGAGCCGGGAGGAGGGAGCCCTGCACTGCCATGTCCTGGCCTCCCGCCCGCTCCGGCAACACTCAGGTGCAGCCACAGGAGTCCACGATCATGTCGGGGATGTCGGTTTTGACGATGTTGCTGTCCCGGTCATAGTAGAGCAGCGAGAGGGGCCGGCGCTGGGTGGGAACGCAGCAGGAGTTCACGGCTGCCGTGGCGCTGGCAGCCTTGATGCGGTTGAGGACGGCGGTGTGGAAGGAGGCGGCGAGGCCGGGAACGCCGGCCATGTGCAGCGGGCACAGCCCCGCGCAGTAGTTCATGTGGTAGCCCTCCGGCTGGATGATCCAGTCCTCCCAGCCGATCTCCTTGAAGTCCACAAAGAATTCCTGGCGGCAGCACATCCGCGAGTCCCTGCCACAATCGATGCCGCGACGATGGACACGGTGGGGTGTCCTGGCCTGGGCTTGGGCCACCACAAATGGCCAGTGGGAATCACTGTGGTCAGATGGCAGCTGGGCCCCCCAGTCCTCTGGCACCTCCAGTTCCACCGTGAGCCGTGGGATGTCTTGTCCAAAGAGGCTCCGGACAGCTGCTCCAATGTCCAGTGTGGTCCAGCCGGATCTCTGCACCTCCAGTTGTGTCTCGCTGGCCACCGTCATGTTTGGCCCTGCCGGGTCCGGCTGAAGGATCCTGATGGTGATGGGCTGTGCTCCGGGGCTGGGGGCTGCCCAGAACAGGTAGAGGGTGGCCTGGAGGATCTCAGTGCTCCCGGCCACCTCCTGGGAGAAGCGGAAATGAAGGTGGACACTGCGGGGAGTGGAGGATCCTGCGCACAGAACCAAGAGCAGAGTCAGGAGTAAAGCAAAGCAGGGACTCGCCTCCTCCCACCCCTACCATGGGCAGGGACACCTTCCACTATCCCAGGTTGCTCCAAGCCCCGTCCAACCCAGCCTTGGACACTTCCAGGGATGGGGCAACTTCTCTGGGCAACCTGTGCCCATCTTCACAGGGAGGAATTTCTTCCCAAAATCCCATCTAAATCTCCTCTTTTCCAATATGAAGCCCTTCATATTCCAAGATTCCCCTTTGTCCTGACACTTCAGGACCTTGCCCAAAGTCCCTCTCCAGCCCTCTTGGAGCCCTTGTAGGTACTGGAAGGGGCTCTGAGGTCTCCCCGGAGCCTTCCCTCCTTCCTTGGCTGCAGAGCTGCTGCTCCTCCTGGCCAAGAAAGGGCTGACGGGGCCATGAGAGCACTCGGGGCTCCTGGCACAGCTCTGCCTGTGAGGACACAACCCCCTCCCCGTGCTCCAAGCCTGGGTTCACCCCCTGGCTCGATTCCACCAAGCCAGGAGACAGCTCCCCATTGTCCTGCAGTGTGGGAACACAATGTGCCGCGGAGCAGCATTGTCCCTGAAGGGCTTTGAGGACACGGGGCCTGCGAGGGGAGTGGAGCACCCCCACCTCACCACGTGGAATTTGGTCTGGGAAAGTGAGGGTGCAGGGTGCTCTGTGGGATGGGGTGGCAAGTCTATGTCTCTCCAAGGAAAGTTGTCAGCTAGAAGCGGGATTCTCTTTTTCCAGTGATGCTTGTCAGGAGCCCTGAGTGTGTTTTGGGGAGTTCTCTCCTCCCAGAAGCAGCAGATTTTGGAGTGAAATGAGGCACCCAGCGCTTTGGGTGGGACGTGGAGGCGCAGTGGGCTGTGGAGCCCTGTCCACATGCTATGGGCTGGCAGGAAATCGAGGCTAAAAATCCCATTTCGGAAAACATGGCCATCTGACCCCTCCACCTCCAGCACAAGGGGGACGGTTCAGCCGAAGTGGGCAACAGGTGACACGACACAGCAGCACATCCGCGCTCTGTGCCACCCTGCCACCTCTGCACATCCCCTCTGTGAGTGATTCCCTTGGGACACGCTTGGGATGTGGATACAAAGGTTCGGGAGCCTCTCGCACCTTCCAGCAGTGTTCCCTCCACCCCGTGCACCTCCCACCTCCTCACGACCTCCCTTCCCTCCATGCCCCCCACCCACAGGATGCGGATCCGTACACACCTGACTCAGCAAAGCTCAGGATCTCGTATTCCTGCAGCCCCATCCCGGGACGCAGGGGTTGGACGCGGCCGTCCCGGAGCATCCCTGGGGTGGCGGCCGTGTCCGAGCGCTGCGCTCGCATCCTGCGGAGCGCGGTCAGCAGGGCCCCTCGGGCCGGGGGCTGGGGGGCGCTGGGCCTGGCTGGCAAGCGGAGCTTGGCTAGGATGCTCTGCTTGGCCAGCGCCAGGAGCGCGTCCCGCTGCGTGCCGGGGGCCAGCGCGGCCACCCCGCAGGCCGGGCACCACGCACCCTTGGCAGCCGCCACCCGTAGCAGGCTCAGGAGCAGGAGAGCCACGGTGACCGTCATTGCCGGTGGCGGGGGGTGACAGCGTGGGGGTTCCAGCAGTGTCCGAGAAGCCGAACGGGATGAGCCAGCGGCAGTGCCGGGGCCAGGGAGCGGAGCAGGGTGGCGGAACTGGGCTCAGCGGGAGCACGGAGCGAGGATGGGCTCGTTCTCCTGACGTGGCCACAAATATTGGCTGATCCCGGGCGAGATAAACGCCCCTGCGCTCCCGCGGAGCCGCCCGGCCGCGGGCAGCGCAGCGCGGCCGCTCCGGTTAAGGTGGAGCCGGGCGGATGGTGCTGCTGCTCGGGGGGCGCAGAGCGGGGACATCGAGGCCGCCCCGGTGCCACCCCGGCGGTGCCCAGGCAGATACACGGTGGGGACTCCCGGGGTATCCAGGGTGTACCGGAGGCCCCCGGTGCGCTGTGGGGACCACGGAGGTGGGGGATCCTCGGGGAATGTGGGATCCCCGCGGGCTGGGGGATCTCTGGAGGTCGGGGATCCTCAGAGAAGGGAGATTCTGGGGGATGGAAGGGCCGTTGGAGATGGGAGGATCCCAATGAGGGATTCCCGGCGGATGGGGAATCCTGGGGAATGGGGTACCCTTGGGGGTGGGGGATACTCAGAGAAAGGGAATCCCAGGAGGATTCCCGGCGGGATGAGGGACCCCTGGGGATAGGGCATCCATGGGGGATGAGAGATCCCTGGGAATGAGGGATTCCCAGAGATGTGGGATTCCCGGGGCTGGAGAACCCTTGGGGATCTAGGACCCCCGGGGGACTGTGGGATCCCTGGTGATGTGGGACCCCCCGGGAGATGTGGGACTCCTAGGGAATTTGGGATACCCGGGGATGGAGGATCCGGGGGGGTTGTGGGACCCCGGAGATGATGTGGGATCCCTGGTGACGTGGGACCCCCGGGGGGCTGTGGGACCCCTGGTGATGTGGGATCCCCGGGGAGGTGTGGGATCCCTGGTGATGTGGGACCCCCGGGGGGCTGTGGGACCCCTGGTAACGTGGGACGACCGGGAGGCTGTGGGACCCCTGGTGATGTGGGACCCCCGGGGAGGTGTGGGACCCCCGGGGAATTTGGGATCGCCGGGGAT
>NW_008237087.1:277708-285444 GCF_000691975.1 Corvus brachyrhynchos | reverse complement strand
AGTTGTATGGGGAAAGAAAGAGCTTATCCGCTGGGAGCCGGCAGTGCCCGGGCTCGGCTCGCACGGAGCTGGAGAGGCCGAGAGCCACAGGTGGGAGAGGAGCCCGGCTCCCTTCAGGAGCTGGGAAGCGCTGTGCGATGTTCTGCTGTCCTCACGGACAGCGTCTTTGCTTTGAAATGCTTTTCCTGGCAGTGATCGCCAGTCCTGGGATCTCCCAACAGGTGGGAAGGTGCTGGTTTGGAGGGGTCCGGAGGGTCTGTGCTGGTGGGATACGTGGAAAGGCGGTTTTGTTGCTTCTTTTTTGGTGTTCCTGGCCCTGAGACCGTTTAAATCCTCCCAGGGTTTTTATTTGGTACCTGTAGGAATTTGGGCTGAGGGTCAGAGTTGCTTCTGTCTCCTGGCAGGAGGTGTCATAGGTGAGTTGATGTTAATTAAAGTGTTAATTAAAGCGTCCTCAGGTCTGTTTGAAATGGACTGGTAGAAATTTGTGCTTCTGAGCTGCTGGTGGAAGCAGACGTAGCCGGTGGGCTGGGGGAAGGAACATCACCAGAATCCTTGTTGTTCATTCCCAAACACGTTGGCTTTTGGGGAATTTAAAATTAAATGTCCTGGCTCAAACCTGGCGTGGGCCCCACCTCTCTCCCCTTGTCCGAGATCTCCCTGTGGTGGTTCCTAATCCTGGGAGCTGATTTACCTCTGCCTAATCCCGGTGACCTGTTGCTGTGGGGGTGCTCTTAATGCCAGCATGGATCAGCTCAGGGACACAGGAGCTTTTCCATGCTGGGAAAATTCCCAAGGGTTCCTGGAATACTCTTGTGATTCTGCAGCGCTGACGAAAGGTGTTGGGAGGAACAAGGTGGATTTTTGGCCACGTTTGCTGAACATGCAGCAAACCAGAGTGGGAACTCCACACAGCTGAAATCCCTGTGCCTGGGAAACTGTGGGCCGAGGATTTGGGATTCTGCTGATTCCTGGAGTGGGGAGTGTTGGGAGAAAGGGCGGCACTGCTCAGTCTCACAGGAATTGTTTGTTCCTGGTACTTGTCATTGGTTGTCTGACCTGGCTTGGAAAAGGGGTTGGAAGGAATGCCAGATCCCTGGAAGTGTCCAAGGCCAGGCTGGACAGACCTTGGAGCTGGGATAATGGAAGGTGGTCTGGAACTGGATGAGCTTTAAGGTCTCTCCCAACCCAAACTATTCCAGGATTCCCTGATTAGAGGGGCCTGGTGAACTGACCCAAAGGGGAAGGAAACTGCTGTGCTGATGGATGAATTCCTGAGGGAGAAGCAGCTCCTCTGGCTCAGTGCTGCCTTGGAGCAGTGGAGAATATCCATGTCCAATCCCTCCTTCCAGCTGTTCCACAGGACCCCTGGTGCTGGCTGTGACACCGGATCCTCCGTTGGAATCGAGTTCCCCTTATAGCACTGATGCCATTTGTGTTGCTAAATTTAAGGTCGTGGCAGTGCTGCTATTCCAAACCCCTGATTTTGGGGGGAAGGTGCCTAAATCACCCCTCTGAGGTGCCTAAATCACCCCTTTGAGGTGCCTAAATCACCCCTCTCAGCAAACACTGCTCCCAGCCCCGCTCTCTGTGCCTCTGTCTGCACCTCTGCAGTTCACTTCACCTCGTTATCTCATTTACTATTAAATTAGAGCCAGATCAGAGCTCATTTTAATAAACGGATTATTTTTTAGTTGTCTTCGAGGAGGAGGTGGCTGCCCCAGAGGCACCACAGAGGGATCTGTGTCCAAACTTCCAGAGCAGCTCTGGGAGCTCCTCTCCCACCTGAATCACTCCAGTGCAACAGGTTTGGGTCACTCAGTGTTATTCCCAAGTAATTTGGAGCAGGAGGTGCAGCCAGAGGCAGGGAACACAGCTTGGCCCCTTGAAGACTTTTCAAAGGGCTTTTTTTTTTTTTTTTTGGCTAAAGAGAAACTCAATAAACTGATCTTGCCAATACTCGGTGCTTCCCCTGCATTCTTGTGCCAAGGCGCTTTCCTGGCCCTAAATTCTTCCCAAATATCCATTTGTGGCTGGATCCAAAGGCTCCAGCAGAGGTTGAAGCCCATGTTAAAATGATTTAATGCCTGTTGAGATGATCCTGAGCCTCTCAGCCTGGCTGCAGGGGCAGAACTCCCAGCGGATTCATTCCTCAAGGGAATAAGCAGCGGGGAGATGTTGGTGTTTCTGTGCCCTGGCAGGGAAGGCGATGTTGGGAGGAAACAAATGCATGGGACAGGGGGATTCACCTCTTACCTTGGTCTGAATCATTTTTTTAAGGATGGGTTTTGGAAGTGCCTGTTGGTGTTTGGAGAGGTCAGAGACCTCCAGGTGCCTGGAGTGTATCTGGAGAAGGACAGTGGAGCCTGGGAAGGGGCTGGAGCAGCAGGAGAAGGGGCTGGAGAACTTCTGAGGGAGCTGGGGGGGGGCTCAGCCTGGAGCAAAGGAGGCTCAGGGGGGACCTTGTGGCTCTGCACAACTCCCTGACAGGAGGGGGCAGCCGGGGGGCGGTCGGGCTCTGCTCCCAGGGAACACCAGGACAAAGGAAAACAGCCTCAAGCTGCACCAGGGGAGGTTTGTGTTGGACATCAGGAGGAATTTTTCCATGGAAAAGGTTGTCAGGCATGGGAAGGGACTGCCCAGGGAGGTGGTGGAGTTCCCATCCCTGGAGGTGTCCAGGGAATGACTGGATGTGGCACTCAGGGCTCTGGTGGGGATCGGTCACAGGTTGGACTTGATTTACCCCTCACCTGGTGCTCCCCAAATCCCTCCCATTCCCATCTCCATCCATCAGTCAGGGTCCCCCAAATCCCTCCCGGGCTGTTCCAAAGCCTGACCACCCTTCCCATGAGGAAACTCCTGCTGCTGTCCATCGTGACCCTCTCCTGGAGGAATCTGGGGCCATTTCTCATCCTGGTGTTCCCTGGGAGCAGAGCCCGACCCCAGCCGGCTCCGCTCTCCTGTCAGGGAGTTGTGGGGTGAAAAGGTCCCTCCTGAGCCTCCTTCGCTCCAGGCTGAGCCCCTTTCCCAGCTCCCTCAGGAGTTCTCCAGACCCTTCTCCTGCTGGCCCAGCCCTTGGCCCGCTCTGGCCACGCTCCGGCCCCTCAGTGTCCCTGTGGCCGTGAGGGCCAGAACTGGACCCAGCACTGGAGGACAATCCCAGGTGCCATCGGCCTTTTGCCCACCTGGGCACACCTGGGCTCGTGTCCAGCCGCTGGCACAGCACCCCAGGGCCTTTCCCAGCTTTCCAGCACCTCTTCCCCCAACCTGGAGCATTCCATGGGGTGGTTGTGACCCAAATGCGGGACCCAACACTTGACCTTGTTGAACTCAAACACACTCAAGGACCTGAGGGAGTTTCCCTCCCCTCCAGCTCTCCTCCATCTTTCCTTGTACCTTCCCTCGAATCCCACGACCCCAGCTGGGATCCATCCCTCCCTGGATTGCAGCCCAGGTGAGGGGTGTGGGATGGGCTGGGGTCTCCCTCGTGCCTGTCAGCACCGGGATTCCCCGGCACACGCTCCGGATCCAGGGGTTCCTGGGAAGGGCAGCTCCATCCCGGATCCGGAGCACGAGCTGTCTGTGTGTGCCGCAGGCTGAGTCACCGATGCTTCCCGGAGAATTTTGGGGATGATTGAGTGTGGGCAGGCCCAGCCCACTCGTCAGAGCAGCTCTTTTTGGGTTTTTTTTAATGAAGTTTTTTAAATTTTGCTCTTGCTTTGACATCTTTTTCTTTGAGGAATTAATTTCTCCTGAGCTGAGTTTAGACACAAAATCCGCTTTGTTTGGGAAGGTGTTATCCTGGAAGCTGACCTCTCTGGGGAGGCTTCAGGCAGGAAATTCCATGAGGAAATGGGATCCTCTGCTGCCTGCTTCCCTGTGTCCATCCCAGGAGCTTTGAGCCCAATCCTGGTGGGATTTTACCTTGGATGGGGGGGGAAGGAGGGAGCAGGAGCAGGAAAGAAAGATCCAGAACGTGGGGAATGCAGTGATGCCCAGTAGGATCCTGTCCTGCCTGGTTCCCCACGTCCAAACCCAAAAGACCAGGAGCTCTGAGCCCACTCCTGTTGGGATTTGACCCTGCATGGGGGGAAAAGAGGATGAATGGAAAAGGAAGACCCAGAATGTGGGGAATGCTGAGGTGTTCATGTCCTTCCCAGCAGGATCCCATCCTGTCTGCTTCCCTATGTCCAAACAACCCTGAGCTTTGAGGCCAGTGGTGTTGGGATTTGACCCTGGATGGAGGGGAAAGCGGGGAGCATGGAAAAGGAAAACCTGGAATGTGGGGAATGCTGAGGTGTTTGTGTCCTGCCTCCGTGAGTGGCTTGGTTGCTCCAGTCTCAGCCTGCTCTCTCCCTTTAAATGTGTCTGTATCCCAAAATTTTGGGGTTTTCTTTTCCCAGCTCTCCCCCACAGATTGCCTTCAAACAGGGACATGGGATGTATGGAAGCAGTTGGTGTCCCTGGCGCTGCCTGGATGGACGTGAGCCCCTCCTGCTGAGTGTGATCCCAACAGCACAGAGCTTCCCAGAATAAGGAAAAATCCTAAATTCCCACTGGGATGTGACTGGGAGGGTCCAGCAGCAGATTTGCTGGGCTGGTGAGAGCAGCTCCGTTTTACCAGGGAATTTTGGAATCCCAGGATGGTTTGGGTTGGGAGGGACCTTATTAAAGCTCATCTCATTCCACCCGCCTGTCAATCCTTACGGGTATTCCCAGCTTCTGTGGATGGATTCTGGGTGGATTCTGGATCGGAGGAGTCTTGACTTGCCACTAGTGGGAGCGTTGGGAGCTTCTCCTCCATCTCCTCACTGACCAGCAGCTTTTTTGGGAGTTTTGGTGTCCTGTCAGAGTCTCCTCACAGCAGCTGCTGCCATGTCTTCCCTACATTTATTTTCATGTTTGTTGGGAAAACTGCAAAATATTTATGGAAAGCCTCTGAGTCCAGAGTTATTAGGTTTTTAATCACCTATACATGACACAATTTTATTTTTCCTTAGGAAAATCTCACTCTGTATTTTCTTATTAGTGGCAGTTCCCCATCTCACAAGTCCTTGGGAAGCTGGGATCGTTGTTCACGAGGAAGCAGGGAAAAATCCGTGTCTTTCTGGAGCTATTTTTGAAGCTGAGAGAGGAGGGGAGAACGCAGCCATCTGGCAAAGTATTCCTGCAAAACCTGGAAAGCCCATTTTTCCCTTTAGAGCATCCCAGTGGCAAACTGGGATAAAGGGGCTGTACCTCTGACTGAGCTTAATTAATAATGAATAGGGAATGGGAAGTGTTTTGTACAGGTGGAAGGAGCTGGTAAATGATCTTCCTACATCCTTTCTGTGTTCTAATCGCCACCACGAAAATCCAGGTGACACCTACACTGTTCAGAGAGTTGGGTATTTTAGGGTAGCACAAAGTTGGGTTGGTTTGGGGTTTTTTTTAGGATGCAGGAAGGGTGATGGAATCCTGAGACAAGAGTTTTCCGCTTATTGCCTGACTGGGAGTGGTGTTTGTGTGATGATATTTGTATGGTTTTGATGGATATATTGTATATTTATCTATTTTTATACATTTTATATATCTAGAAATACAACATTCTTTATTTCTATAATTTGGGGTACAGCTCTTGGGACAGTTGTCCAGCAGCTGCTGTTATGGGTGATGAATGGAAGTGCCTGGGCTGCTGGCAGCTGGATTTGGGGTAGTACGCACCTACATCCTTCCTCCTGCTGGGGCTCATTTTTTGGGACTCTGCTTCCTTGCAGGGCTCCGATCCAGGACAGGATCCAGTCCGGAACGCTGCTGCTGTGCTAACAATAATTGGGTTAAATTCCCAGCTAAAAGAGAACGTGAACACCTGTGCTGGGGTCGGGGTGTGGAGCTGCTGGCACCCCTCGTGCTCCCGTTCCTGCCACCCCTCTCCTTCCCTCCGTTCCTCTGGAGCGGCGCATGGTCTATTTTTAAATCTTGCTGGGCTCTGTATTGCGGCATTTCTCTTCCTGAATTATTTATCAGGGATTGGAGCTGAATGGAGCGTGCTACGTTTTCCCTGCTCGGCGCTGCCCACGTGTCTGTCTTGAGCCATTGACAGATTTGGTTCATGGCAAACCACACCGGGCCTGGCTCGGATAGGGGCTGGAGGGGTCGAGGGGTCACAGGCCAGGCCCAGACCCTCCGGATCTTCGGGTGTCTGATGCTGGGACAGACAGGGAGGGAGTGGTTGCCGTGATAATGCATCCATGGCCAAGCCAGGTTTGAATGGAAAGGCCCTTTTTTAAAATAGAAAGTGGAATTAAAATTCTTTGTGCTGCCTGGAGAACGCTTCCAGCCCGGGAAGCGTCACCTCTGCACACATGCCGAGGAAAACACGGGATCAGACTGTGGGCGTGAAGGACTTGGGAAGGTCCTTGACTCTCCATGTGGTTCTGTGGTGTCTGTCCAAGTGTTTGTGTCCTCGCTGACCCCCATGCTCGGATGCTGGCGGGTACCTGGCAGCACCTGACGTTGAGTCACAGCAGGCAGCCTCTCCATCTCCAGCTCCTCTCCGCAGTCCGTGTGCTCCTCATGTCCTTGGAAGCAGCCGCTGTCTGGGGCGTGGTTCCACCTGTGCACTCCAGTAATTAACGCTGGGAATGGCCGCTGCTGGATCCTGAGCAAGGTCAGGTCCATCCCAAAGAATATCTGTGCTCCAGCTCCTTGGGGATTTTCCTCTCCCTCGTCCCCGTGGTGCTGTGGGGGCTGAGGCTGACAGGAGTGAGACGTGAGCCTGTCCCAGATTTGGGGCTTTCCCCCAGTCTGAGGGGACAGGGAGTTCTGTGCTCTGGGTGGGTGCATGGATACATGGAATTCCCTTGGCAAAGCTCTTCTCCCTTCCCAGCCACTGTCTGTCTCTGGGAGATCCCAGTCCTGCTTGCTGGTGGGGACTTGCACCAGTGCCACCCCACTGGTTTAGTGTCTGACTTTTCCCCCTTCTGGTGGAATTTATCCACTTCCTAATTGACTCCTCTCCATGGAAGCTGGGCTGCCAGACAGAGCCTGGGCTCATGCAGGGAAGGAGGGAATGTCTTGTTGCATTTCCCTTTGTTTCCTCTTCCCTGTGACCGTTGGGCACTGGCAGCTGCCCTGCCAGCCGGGAGCACTGGCAATACCTGGAACTGCTGCATCTTCCCCGTCCCCACTTTCCCTGACCCAGTTTCTCTTTGTGGCTGCGATTCCAGAGCCGAGGGCTCTCGGTGTGAGAGGCAGGAATCTGCTCCGTGGGGCTTTGTCCAGGCTGCTGGGGCTGATTCATTCTTCTTCTTCCTCCTCCTCCCTCCACACGGGATTTGTTGTCTCCCATGTAAGGAGAAGGATGCAGCTCAGGAAATCCTCTCACTTGCACTGTGTTCCATGAGGATGAAACGCTGCTGGCTCGCAGCGATGGATGGGGATTTTGGGAAGAGCTGGATGAGCCTGCAGGAAGCTGCACCTGTGCTGTCTGGGGCAGGTGCTCACGTCTTGGGGCCAGAGGCTTTCGCATTCTGAAATCTGCTGATCCACCCGCCCAAATGCCAGAGCTCAGGTCTGCAGGCTCTCATGGAACTGCTTTTCTTCCTCCTTTAACTACACACAGTGAGGCCTTGACATCCAAACCAATGGGATGTTCTTTGAAAACAGGGAGATCTGGAAGAAGGGGAGAGCACCCATCCTGGGTTTTCTCCTTGTACAGCACTGATCCTGCCATTGCAGGGCTCCAGCACCCATAC
>NW_008237087.1:264324-277683 GCF_000691975.1 Corvus brachyrhynchos | reverse complement strand
GGGCTGTGTCCAGGCTGCTGGGGCTGATTCATTCTTCTTCTTCCTCCTCCTCCCTCCACACGGGATTTGTTGTCTCCCATGTAAGGAGAAGGATGCAGCTCAGGAAATCCTCTCACTTGCACTGTGTTCCATGAGGATGAAACGCTGCTGGCTCGCAGCGATGGAAGGGGATTTTGGGAAGAGCTGGATGAGCCTGCAGGAAGCTGCACCTGTGCTGTCTGGGGCAGGTGCTCACGTCTTGGGGCCAGAGGCTTTCGCATTCCGAAATCTGCTGATCCACCCGCCCAAATGCCAGAGCTCAGGTCTGCAGGCTCTCATGGAACTGCTTTTCTTCCTCCTTTAACTACACACAGTGAGGCCTCGACATCCAAACCAATGGGATGTTCTTTGAAAACAGGGAGATCTGGAAGAAGGGGAGAGCACCCATCCTGGGTTTTCTCCTTGTACAGCCCTGATCCTGCCACTGCAGGGCTCCAGCACCCATCCTTCACGATTCTGAGGCTCCAGCACCCATCCCTCACGATTCTGAGGCTCCAGCACCCATCCCTCACGATCCTGAGGCCACCTCTGACCGCAGGATGCTCCTTAGCAGAATGAAGCTGTTGGCTTCACTGGGTTTGGGGGAGCTTGAAGGCTCCGTGTGGAGCAGTGATCTTTGCCCTGGGAATGCTTCCTCTGCCCCTTTCTGTCACTTCTTCACTTGCAAAGTATCTCCTGGAGCCGCTTCAGGGCTCAGAGCTCCAGGTTTCACACTCCAGGGACCTATTCCTGGGTGCCAGGAATAACCAACCCCCAAAGAGATGAGTTAAAAGGGGGTGAAAGCTGGTGCTGAGCTGTTGGGCTGATCCCTGGGTCCCGCTGGCCTGGCTGCCATGGTAGGCTGAGCTCAGCTGGAGCCCCTCGTCCTCCTTAGGCTGAGCTCAGCTGGAGCCCCTCGTCCTCCTTAGGCTGAGCTCAGCTGGAGCCCCTCGTCCTCCTTAGGCTGAGCTCAGCTGGAGCCCCTCGTCCTCCTTAGGCTGAGCTCAGCTGGAGCCCCTCGTCCTCCTTAGGCTGAGCTCAGCTGGAGCCCCTCGTCCTCCTTAGGCTGAGCTCAGCTGGAGCCCCTCGTCCTCCTTAGGCTGAGCTCAGCTGAAGCCCCTCGTCCTCCTTAGACTGAACTCAGCTGAGGCCCCTTGTTCTTAGGCTGAGCTCAGCTGAGGCCCCTCATCCTCCTTAGGCTGAGCTCAGCTGGAGCCCCTCGTCCTCCTTAGACTGAACTCAGCTGAGGCCCTTCATCCTCCTTAGACTAAGCTCAGTTGAAGCTCCTCATCCTCCTCCCCCCCCTGAGCTCAGCTGAAGCCCCTCATCCTCCTTAGGCTGAGCTCAGCTGAAGCCCCTCATCCTCCTCCCCCTGCTCAGACCCTGGTGCCCATTTCTCAGAGAGCCTGTGAGGTTGTGCTTTGGTTTTCTTGCCCAGGTACCTTCATTGGAAAAGTTCTTTGCAGAATTGAGAGTAAAAAAAACTTGAAGTGGCCAGAAATGGGAGACATAAAAGGAACTGGGATCCTTTGGATCCGTCTTCCTTGCACCTTTTGGTGGGAAAATCTTGTACCACATCCCTGGAGTCTCAGCATTCCAAGGTGTGGGTTGATGAATTGAGACCTTTGATAACACTGGAAGAGCATTGCAGGTGATTTTTGTCTTCTTGTCCCTCATAATTCCTTTCTCTCCCATTTTCCATCCATGGGATGTGGAGAGCAGATTTGATTGTGGCCTCTGTGCCTGCAGAATCGCCAAGTCTGGGGTGGAAAACGCCTTTCTGGGGAAAGTTTAAGCAAGCGAAAGGTTTCCAACTTCTCTGGGGCTGTTTGCATTTCTTGTTTTCTGCCTCTCTGTATTTACTCACCAATGAATGAGCAAGAAAAATAAAGAACTGAATTGAAATTAAACCGCTAACAAAGTGACCCCTCAGAAGAGTTGTGGCAGCAGTGGCAGGAGCAGAGCAAGGCTGGCTGTGACCCACCTGGGCAGGTGTGGGGTGTTGTGTTGGGTGTTGTCCACGCACCTGAATCCTGGAGGCTGCTGATGCCTTGGGTGGTATCTGCCATCCCTTCTTTTATGGAATCATGGAATACCCTGAGTTGGAAGGGGGGCCCCCAAGGATCATTGATCCCAACTCCTGGCCCTGCACAGACACCTCAAAATCCCACCCTGGGCATCCCAGGGAGCGATGTCCAAAGGCTCCTGGAGCTCTCACAGCCTCTGGGCTGTGCCCATTCCCTGGGGAGCCTGGGCAGTGCCCAGCACCCTCTGGGAAGACCCTTTCCTGATATCCAACCTGACACAGCTCCAGCCATTCCCTGGGGTCCTGTCCCTGGTCCCCAGAGCAGAGGTTGGAGCTGCCCCTCGGGATGAAGCTGCAGCCCCCGAGGAGTCTCCCCTCAGTCTCCTCTTCTCCAGCTGAACAAGCCAAGTGCCCTCAGCTGCTCCTTGTGTGACTCCTCCAGACTCTGGGAAGACCCTTTCCTGATATCCAACCTGACACAGCTCCAGCCATTCCCTGGGGTCCTGTCCCTGGTCCCCAGAGCAGAGGTTGGAGCTGCCCCTCGGGATGAAGCTGCAGCCCCCGAGGAGTCTCCCCTCAGTCTCCTCTTCTCCAGCTGAACAAGCCAAGTGCCTTCAGCTGCTCCTTGTGTGACTCCTCCAGACCTTTCCCCATTCCCATGTCCCTCCTTTGAACACTCTCCAGTATCTTTAGACCTTTTCCCTATCGTGGTGCCCAAACTGCCCCCAGCACTGGAGATGAGGCTACCCCAGCCCAGAGCAGAGTGGGACAGTCCCCTCCCTCACTGTCCAGCGGTGCTGGAGCTGATGCCCCCAGGATGTGGTGACCCTCCTGACTCATATCCAGCCCCCCATCCACCAGGACCCCCTGGTCCCTTCCGGGTGGCTCCGGGGCTGGCAGGGGATGGATGCTGCGTCTTTAACGGCGTCTCGGGCTGCGCGGAGGCAGCTCCATTGAAGATTTGCGGGAGAGCAGGAGGGGGGTGTGGATGTGGCTATTGGCAGAGCTGTGCTGACATCCCTGGGAACAGCTGGGATCTGCTCCGCTGCCGAGCCGCTTGTCAGAGCCCTGAGCTCGCCGGAGCAGCCGCAAAGATCACAAGCGTTTTATTCGGGAGGGCTGGCGGGGGCTTCCCAGGAGCGATGTTATCCTGGCAGAATTCCTCTTGAACTGGTCGTGGCCATGGAGTCTCTGTTGAAATCGGGAAACAGCTGACGTGCTCAGAGTGCACAACCACCACGGTGAGTTTATTTTTAGAATGAGCTTTTAATTATTTGGGGCTTGAGAAAAAGAAAGATCGATCAGACTTTTCTTTTTCCCCTCCCCGGTGCAAAATGCAGCGTGAATGTGGGCGAATATTTCAGGGATGGGGACCTGGCAGTGTCCCTCTCCCGCTGGGAAGTGCCAGGATTTCTGCTGCTGGATGGGGTTAATTTAAAATGGAGCTGGACTAAATGAATATGTGTCTCTGGGATCCCAGTCAGGACTTGGGAGTGTGAGACGAGCTCTCCTCTTCCTCCTTTTGTGCTGCCGGGGATGCACCTATGGAGAGAGGGAATCCCCGGTCGGCATCCTGTGCTCTGCCATGTCATTAAGGAGTTCCCCTGACGGCATCATGGAATCTCCTTGTGCTCCAAGCGTCTGCAGCTTGCTCCTGGGTAGTTCCCGTTGTTTTGCAAAGACAGAACCTTCCCGGCTCTTTTGCTGGGTTATATTTTAATGGATTTACTTGTTTGGAGCTGGCTAGCTGATGGGGAATGTTGGCTACTCAGTTGGCTGTGTGCCATGTGATGTTTTCGGGCTGGCTTATGCAATTTGGTGCTCTGTAGGACGGTGCTTGTAATCATTGATACATTAACCCCATTTTAAAAATTAATTTAGACCTCTCACTGAGTTGGGTTTAGTGGAAGCAGGAGGTTGGGTTGACTTTTCCCCCTCCTCACATGTGTCCGTCATCCAGTTTTGCCTCATGCCCAAGAAGTTGTGCTCTCATCATTCCAGATTTAGTGCTGGGAGCTGGTTTCCTTGGGACTGAGGTGTGGTTACTGTGCTTTGGGATCTCGGGATCTCTCTACCTGCTCCTCAGTCTCCTCAGACTTCACACTCAATCCCAACTTCTGCTGCTGGCAGCCAACAGATGAAGTTGAGTTTTTTCTTTGAATCATGATTTCCCCATTTTTTTCCTATGTTCAAATCCATTTCTGGGTCCCACCTGGAGAACATCCCATGTCTCAAGTGGCTCTGTGTCCTCTGCCAGCATGGGGAAAAGCGGGAGCAGCAGCTGGAGAGCAGGAGGAGGGATGCAGATAACATTCCTGCCTCATGCCTTCCTCCTGTGGAGGTTTGGGTTTGAGAAACAAAGTTTGGGGATGTGCTTTGCCAGCCAGGTCAGCTCAGGAAGGTGAGGGAATTCCTTGTTCCCTCATCCAGATTTTTAATGCCGGTGCTGCTGCCTGGCGCAGGCTCAGCACAGGAGCAGCTGCCAGCAGGAGAAGAGCTGTTTTCCATCTTTTCCTGAGCCTGGTTGGTACCTCCAGCACAGGTGCCTCATTACGGATGGGCTCAGGAGGGAATTCTGCTTGGGATTCTCCAGAAAAATTGGGAGTGTGTCGGTGGGAGCTGTGCCAGGGATTTCCGCTGAGCCATGGAAGGGTTAACAGCAATCCCTGTTCAGTGCTGTCCTATTGCATCCTGACACTGTGGAAAGTAGGTGGATAATTCCTTGCTCGCTTTTCAGGAAACCCCTGTGGTGGACAGCCCTCATTAATTGTTGCTGGGAAACTGCTTTGACGTCACCGGAGCAGTTCCCTGCTCTTTGGGTGAATACAGGAATAGCTCGTGATGAGGAAGTGGGAAGTGGTGTGAAATGGAGCAGGGAGCTCTTGACAGGGGATTCTCATCCTGGATTTCTTTCCTCTCTCCCATAGTTCTGCCCAGGAGCCCTCAGGAACTGTCCACAAAGCTTCAGTGCTGCATTGGGAGCAGCACTTCCTTCTCCAGGAAGCCCTTCGTTCTCCAGGGCTGTGTCACTGATGAGCCTTCACTTTTTAACTCTTTTGGGGTCAGGGTTTTTTTGCTGTTGGTTTTGGGTTTCTTCCTCCTCCAGATTTTGTGAACGAGGGGTGAGAAGGTTATCGCTCAGCCTAAAGCAGCTCCCAAAAATCAAAGGAGAAGAGAACAGCAGGATCACAGTTTCCTTTCCTTTTAACATCAAACCAATAATGTCCCTTTTCCTACCTGAGGGGAGAGCAGGGCTGAGAGCGGCCCTTGGTGCTGGGAGCTCCAGGCTCGGACAACTTGGAATTAAAACTGTTTAATCCCTCTTTCCTTAGGGAAATGTTCCTTAGGACCATTTAATTCCTGGGGTGTTGGTGCAGTAGGTTCCTTTCTCCCAGCATTACCCTGTCAGTGTCTGGGAGCTGGGGCACAGGATAATTGGAGCAGGAATTCTCTGTGTTTCCTTTTCCACACGTGGAAATTAGGTTTAAACAAAGTTTTCCCATCCAGGTCAGAGTATTTCAGAGATTTTTGTACGCAGAGGTGCTGGAGAGCAGCAGAGATCAGCTGGGGCTGTGGCTCAGGTGTGCCCAGGTGGTACATGAAAGGGCCTGAAAGGTGAGGAAAGTGGAAGAAAGGACCTGAATGTGGAATCATGGAATGGTTTGGATGGGAAGGGACCTTAAAGCTCATCTCATTCTGCCCCCTTCCACTAAACCAGGCTGCTCCAACCTGGCCTTGGACACTTCCAGGGATCCAGGGGCAGCCACAGCTCCTCTGGGCACCCTGTGCCAGGGCCTGCCCACCCTCACAGGGAGGAATTTCTTCCTGAAAGAAGGAATATTGATGTTTATAAAACTTTTATACACTTTTACACAATCCCTGGGTGTCACATGGAAATTATTTTGGCAGTCCCGATACTGGTCACACTCCTAGAATACTCCTGGAAGTTGAAACCTCTCCTGAGTTTAGTCCTTGCCTTGATGGAGGGAGGTACCAAAATATCCGAGTATTTTATTCCCCCTGAAATGAGGTTGTGCTTTGAGATGTTTTCCACAAGGAAACCTCCTGATTCTCCAGAATTCACTCAGACTGACCTGCATTTCCTGTCTGCTTGTTCATGTAAGGTTATTGCCCCCCTTTTCACCTGGACTCAAACCCTTCCATCTGCATCAGAATTTCAGGATTTGATGTCATGTGGGGGTGGAGATTAGGACTCAAAGCAATGACTAAGCATGGGGACTGTGCAGGCAGAGACGCCCGGCCTCCTGTGGGGACTTTTGCTGGGTTTTGTGGGAACTGTAAGGTAGGGAGGAATTAAATCCCTCTCCAACTGATGATAAGGAATAAGGAGTGAATTCAGGAGAGGTGGCTTTGAAGTTGGAGTTTATGAGTGTTGCTGCGTTTGGGGTTTCTCACTGAACCAGCTTGTCCCAGTCAGAGCTGTTACCTGACTGGGAGCTGCTTTCTCCAGCAGGAGGAAAGGGGAGCAAGCTCCAAAGGCTCTTTACCTGTCGGAATTCCAGCCGAGCCTGCAGACTTTTCCTGGGCTGCTGGGGCTGCTGGTGCAGTGCTGAGTGGAGCCCAGGATGGAGATATTTCGGGAGCTTTAGTCCTATTAACAAATCCTTCCCTCCCGGCCTCTTGTTGCACCTGGCAGGTGCCCCTGATCGCCGGGATTGCCCCAGCCGCTCGTCCCTGGCCGAGGAGGAGCCGCTGGGACAATCCCTGGGCACGGAGAGGGCCCGGCAGAGCCCGAGGGGCTCCGTGCCGGGAGTGTCAGCCCCCTCCCCCCCCCGCCGCCTCCGCTTTTCCCTGTGCGAAGCCTTTTCCGCAGCCTCTGCCGCGCCGGGGATGGGGGGACCTGAGTCACCCCCGCCCCGTTGCTCCTGGCGACAGGGCCCGTTGCCATGGAGCTCGGCTCCCCATTGGCTGCCAGGCAGCCAATGAGCGAATTGCTCGCCAGAGCATCACTGGTACCCGGCGGGAGGGCGGTGGTGGTGGGTGGTGGGTGCTGCTGGCCCCAAACTCCGGCACAGGGGGACAGTGGGTGCTGGGGACAGCATGGGGTGATCTGGGTTGGGAGGGAGCGTAAAGGCCGTTCCATCCCAGCCCTGCCACGGGGACACGGCCCTGTTGAGCGTCCCGTGGAGCGAGTCTGGGAAAGCCAAGGGAAATGGAGGGGAGGGAGGCAGGAGTCTTGTCTTGGAAGCCAGGTGGGAATGCTGCAGCACTGACGCTGCTTCCCGTGGCCGTGGCTTGGGTAGGTGCTGGGAAGGTGAAACCCGCCTGGAATCGTGGAATATCCTGATTTGCAAGGGACCCCAACGATCACTGAGTCCAACTCTTGGTCCTGCACAGATACCCCAGCAATCCCACCCTGTTCCTGAGAGCGTTGTCCAAACACTCCTGGAGCTCTGGCAGCCTTGGGGCCGTGCCCATTCCCTGGGGAGCCTGGTCAGTGCCCCAGCACCCTCTGGGGGAAAACCTTTCCCTGATAACCACCCTAAGCATCTCCTGACACAGCTCCAGCCGTTCCCTCAAGTCCTGGGTCAGTGGAGAGCAGAGATTGGCACTTGTGAGGAAGCTGCAGATGGGGATGAACAAGCCAAGTGCCCTCAGCTGCTCCTTGTGTGGCCCTTCCGGACCCTTCCCTATCTCCATGTCCTTCTTTTGGATGCTCTCCAATAGCTTTAGATCCTTCTCATATTGTGGCACCCAAAACTGCCCCCACAGAACTTGAGGTGAGGCTGCCCCAAAGCAGAGCAGGACAATCCCCTCCTTCAGCACCTGTTTCCTTAGCCCTGAGACCTGAGAGGGAGAGGCTGAGGCACCTCAGATCCTTCCATCCCCGTCTCAGGCCCCTCCATCCCCGTCTCAGACCCCTCCATCCCCGTCTCAGGCCCCTCCATCCCCATCTCAGACCCTTCCATCCCCACCTCAGATCCTTCCATCCCCATCTCAGACCCCTCCATCCCCGTCTCAGACCCTTCCATCCCCACCTCAGATCCCTCTGTCCCTGTCTCAGACCCCTCCATCCCCACCTCAGATCCCTGTGTCCCTGTCTCAGACCCCTCCATCCCTGTCTCAGACCCCTCCATCCCCACCTCAGACCCCTCCATCCCCACCTCAGATCCCTCCATCCCGCTGCACCACCAGAGCCGTGTGTGGGCAGCTGCACCCGGCAGCCATATGTCTCCTTTGCACCCTCATTTAGCTCAGGAGCGGGTCTGTTCCCTCAGAAACAAGGCCAGGAAGAGAGTTTATTTAGCAGGAGCTTCCTGCCGTTTCCAGATTTGCTGCCGGATCCATCTGAACTGGAAATGCAGAACTTTCTTGCTTTTATTCCCTGCCCAACCAGGAGCTGCTGCTGCTGCTGCTGCTGCATTCCCAGGGCTCGGCAGCTGTGAACTGCAGGTGGCAAGAAGGCATCAGAGGTGGAATTCCATGTTCCTTTCTGGAGTGAGGAGGAGGATGTAAATGTGTCCCAACCCCCTGGCCCTTGGCCAGCATTCCCAGTGTGCCCAGTCACTGCTGTCACTGGCCCAGTTGCTTTGCCAATCCCCATCCCCAAACCAAAACAGCAACAGCACCTCACCCACCTCCTCCCTTCCACCTTCTCCCACCTTTGCTCCCATTCTCTTTCCTGACACAGATTTTGTGTTGCATCTGTGTGATTTCTTTCTCTCTCCCAAGGCCCAGCTCAATCCCACCCACCCCCTCCCTGAGTCCTCTGAACTTCCACGCTCTCCGCAAGCCCTGTCTGTCACCGTCACTCGTGTCTGCCACCCCCTCGCTGCATCCCACGGCTGCCCGAGGGAGCGGGGCTGATTCATTCATCCCGCAAGGAATCCTCCTCTGGAAAGCAGCAGTGCACAGATCTTCCCTGGATTCTGTATGCAGGGAAACGTCCCGGAGGCTGGCTGGCAGGGACGGAAGCTGTAACAGGAGGGGGCAGCTGATAAATGTCAGTTCTGTGGCTCTGAGTTGTCTTTTCTGGGAAATCTGATAATATTCCCCGTGTGATGCTGAAGTTACATTGCAGCACGATAGAAAAAGATCCTGTTATCCTTCTTAAATTTGGCTGAGGTGTTTGGCTTGGGGGGAAAAGCTTGTTAGAGGGTGGGTGGTGCAAAGGGAATGAGCTGTACAAAACCTACTCCTTTATTTGAGTGTCATGTGTGCAGTTCCGGTGCTGCCTCCTTCCTCCCTTCCCCAAATCTGCTCCAGATCCTCTCAGAATGTTTAAGCCCCCGGCCTGGGCATGAGCCTGGAGCAGTTTCCTACAGTGTGGAGTGTTTTGGGGTGAGGGGAGGCAGAGTTTACCACCTTCACCCCCTGCACAATCCTCCCACAAATGAGGCACATCAGGCAAAGCGTTCCCTTTTCCCTTCCTGACCTAATTCCTGTCGGAGCAGCGTGGGATTCCCTCGTGTGGGGCTCGTCACCCTGTACAGCATCCCTGGGAACACCACTCTGGATATCAGCCCACTGGGGTGAGGACAGGCCCTCGCAGCTGCAGGATGGATGCTTTCCCTGCACCTTTTTCCCACAAATTTTCTGGGATATTTCCCACCCACTTGAGGTGTCGCTTAGCCTTGAGTTGAGTAACTTTTCCCTTTCCTGGTTGTCCCATCTATGGCCCTGCACTGGCAGCAGCCTTGAGCAGGTGGTGATGGAATGCAGGAAGCTGAGGTGGCCAAGCTGCCTCCGTGGGTCAGTCCTGTTCCAGTCTCCCACTGGATCTGGCATTTCCCACACGCCCTGGGGCACCTGCCCTCCATGTCTTGGCAAATTTGTTACAAAGCCCCGTAAGAATCCATGGAATGGAGGCAGTTGCCTGCATTCTCCTGCTTTCTGTGTCTGGAAGTGATTCCAGTAACTGCATAAATGTCAAATACACCTTTTGTGCTCAGCAGCTCCACAAATTAAAGGGGAATAGTCTGGGAATATCAGCTGTCCCTGTGCAGAGTCGGGAGCCGATCAATCTCCGTGGGGTCTGGCTCTGTTTCAGCCACCTTCTGCCAAAGGAGTTGGAAATGAGTTGTTAAACATCAGATGTGTTTTCTGGTATGAGGGGTTTTGTTTGAGCCTCGCTCTGATTTAGGCTCCCCTTTTCTTTTTGGGAACTTGTCTCTCCAGAGGTGTTTCCCAGTGCCACATCCCTCCACAGCCACGTGGAGCTGGTTTAGTCCTTGCTCAGACTCCCAAGAGCTGCTCTGAGTGACCGGAATCATAAAATCATGGAATGGTTTGGGTTGGAAAAGACCTTAAAGCTCATCCCATCCCACCCTGACGTGGCAGGGACACCTCCCACTATCCTGGGGTGCTCCAAGCCCCGTCCAACCTGGCCTTGGGCACTTCCAGGGATCCAGGGGCAGCCACAGCTGCTCTGAGAAATCCATTTCAGGGCCTCCCCACCCTCACAGGGAGGAATTCTTTCCCAATATCCCACCTAACCCTGCCCTCTGGCAGTGGGAAGCCATTCCCTGTGTCCTGGCACTCCAGTTCCTGATGAGCTCTAGGGGCAGGGCTGATGTTTTGATTCCAGATGATCAGTTTGGAATTAACACTTAATTTGATGAGTGGGTCCTGGTTGAGGCTCTCAGCACCCCAAAGCACAGGCGCTGCCCTGTCCAGGCTCCACTCTAATCCAGAGGTGCTTCCAGGGGCTCTGGGGGCTGCCTGCTCCTTGCTAATCAAAGGGAAGCAATTAAATGCAACTTTAGCAGGAATTTTTGTCTTCATGTGTAATTCGAGTCCCACTTGTCCTGAAGTATCTGGCCAGAAGGAGACAGCAGGGTTGCCTTATCTCCCAGAGCATGTTTGGGGTACAAGGCCATTTTCTCACTGAAGATTTGACTGACTCCAAAAAGATTGGGCTGGGATTTGGGGAAATGCAGATTTTTGGTGGTGGTTTGCCCTGAGGCAGAGCACAGCTCTGGCTGCTGGAATTTATTTCACCTGTGTGATGTTTGCTGGTTTAGAGCTGCCCTCAGTCTCTCTCTCCATCACTTACCTGCTTCGGGACCTCTGTCTACCTCAGGGACTTTGTCCAGCCCTGGTGCCTCCAAAATCCTGGTGAGAACCACAGAGCTCCCGCCAGATGCCCTTGAGCTGGGGCTGCACCCGGGGGATGAGTGGGGGGGGCTTGATCCGAGTGCTTGGGATTTGTGGGTTTGGGATCTGCCCACGAGGTGGGTTCCAAGGAAGTTTCAGCCTGCACGAGCAAGAGTTTGTGTCCAGAGAGAACCTCTGTGCACCCCTGACCCCCCGTCCCTGTCCTGCCCCTTGTCCTGCAGGTGCCCGTCGCTGCGCCGGAGGGCTCTGAAGATGTCCAACAGCAACACGGCACAGGAGTCCCTGGAAATTATGAAGGAATCGGAAAAAAAAGTGGTTGAGGAATCTGTGAACAAAACCAAATATGTATCCAGGTCACCGAGCAAGGAGGAGGTGGAGAAGGATGGGGGGGAGGAGGTCAGCGTGCGCCAGGAATCTCAGGTGAGTGTGGGCAGGGAGAGCTGGGCCTTCACCTGCTGCTTCCCATCCCTTCCCGAAGGATCCAGAGCCTGGGCCCCCTTTTCCATGCTGTGCAGCCTTTCCAGCCTGCTCCCTGCCTCTTCAGCTGAATCTGCCCTGGCCAGAGGGATTGAAATATTCCCTGAGCCTGGGAGTGGAATAACTGAAATATTCCCTGGGGACACTCGTGCTCTGTCCCCAGGTTCTGGTGCCAGGGCTGTCACCTCCCTCTTACTCCTTTCTTTGATCTGAGGATGAGTTAATGACTTCATGTCAAGTGAAGGCATCCAGGGAGAGCTTGGTTTCAGGAATGCTGCTTGACTATTGCTGCGCTTCAGTTAAAAATAGGACGGGAATGTTTTGGGATTTCATTTCAATAAGGAAAAAAAGCTCAGTGCAAGCATCATTTGCGGGTGCTGGGACTCATTCCCACCGCTCTGCTCTCCTGCCACCTGTGCTTGTGGCTCCTTGTGGAGCTTGAAGCAGTTCCCACCCTCAGCTGCCTGCTGGATGCTGCTGCCATTCCAGCTGTGGGCTGGCACAGCTGCCAGATGTGCTCACAGCTGCATGGGCAGAGCCAGAGCTGTGCAGGGAGAGCCTGACCAGGCACTTGGGGATGGACTGGGGGAGATTTCTGGGCTCGGTGGCTCTCCAGACAGAGCAGCAGCGTCTCTGCCGTGATCCCCTTTTGTGTCCCAGGAATGGCAGAAGTCCAGGTTAAGCCTCTTCCCTTCCCTTTTCTCTCTCCACAGAAGCGAACGTCAAGCCATGGACATGCCAGGAAAAGAGCCAAGGTAGGAGCTCTGCTGCCATCCCAAATTCTGAGCTGAGTCCTGATCCCAGCCTTGGGATGCTGCTCCTGAGCCTTTCCTGTCTCTGGAGACCACGTGCAGCAGAGGATGGGCAGGACAGGGATTTCCGTGTGCTCCTTTCTAACAGGATAAAGGCTGGAATTGCTCTGTCTGGAAGTCAGGGAGTGCAGGAATTCAGGCAGGGAACTTCTCACCTAAAGTTTGGTTCAAAGGCTGAAGGAATAAAACAACTCCTTGTTCAGGGATTCCAAGTCATTGTATATCCCTGAACATTGAGGGGAATATCCCTCTTATTGAGCAGTTTAATTGGGAATGGCTGCACAAGTGCCTTGGGAATGCAGCTGCAGGAATTCCAGGGTGTGTTTTGGCTGAGGTGTTGTAACCACTCTCTTTTTTTACCTTTTCCAGTCTAACTCAAAGCTTAAACTGGTCAGGAGTTTGGCTGTGTGTGAGGAATCCTCGGGCCCCTTCGTGGATGGGCTGCTGGAGTCTCAGGTAAGCCCAGAATGAGACAAATTTGGGAGTGTAGAAGCCCAGGAAATCCATGTTTTGCTAGAAATGATCCATGTCTTCTCTCCTGTGCCTTGGGGAGCCAAAAAATTCCCACAAGAGCTGGTTGAGACCTTCCCATGGTGCTTTTCTCAGCCACCGGCATCTCCAGCCGTGGCTCAGGGAATGTCCGAGGGACTCCAACGTCCTTTGTTCCATCCCAGGACATCATCCAGCTGCACGTGAGCTGCCCCTCTGACAAGGAAGAGGAGAAATCCACGAAAGATGGGGTGGAGAAAGAAGAAAAAGACAAGAATAAAGAAAAAACACCAAGGAAGATGCTCTCTCGAGGTCAGCTGCTGGTTTGAACTGGGCAGGTGCTGGTTTGAACTGGGGCAGGTGCTGGTTTGAACTGGGCAGGTGCTGATTTGAATGGGGCAGGTGCTGGTTTGAACTGGGGCAGGGGCTGGGTTGGACTGGGGCGGTGCTTGTTACCCG
>NW_008237087.1:261766-264309 GCF_000691975.1 Corvus brachyrhynchos | reverse complement strand
TTCACGTGGGCAGGTGCTGGTTTGAATGGGGCAGGTGCTGGTTTGAACTGGGGCAGGTGCTGGTTTGAACTGGGCAGGTGCTGCTCACCTGCTCTGGGAATGCTCTGGAGGTGGGGCAGCTGTTGGATGTGGGCTTGGTTGTCTCTGCTGCTGCTGGGCAGGACCGTGGGGTTGATAACATCAGGGAATCCTGGAATGGTTTGGGTGGGAAGGGAGCTGAAAGCTCATCCCATTCCATCCCATCCCAGCCCCTGCCATGGGCAGGGACACCTTTCACCATCTCAGGGTGCTCCACGCCCCGCCCTTGGACACTCCCGGGGCTCCAGGGGCAGCCCCAGCTGCTCTGGGCACCCTGTGCCAGGGCCTGCCCACCCTCCCAGGGAGGAATTCCCTCCCAGTATCCCACCTAACCCTGCGCTGTGTCAGTGCCCTGTGTCCTGTCCCTCCATCCCTTGTCCCAAGTCCCTCTCCAGATCTCCTGGAGCACCTTTAGGCCCTGGAAGGGACTCTTAAGGTCTCCCTGGAGCTTTCTCTTCTCCAGGTTGACACGTGCTCATCCCATCCCATCCCACCCCTGCCATGGCAGGGACAGCTCCCACTGTCCCAGGTTGCTCCAAGCCCCATCCAGCCTGACCTTGGACACTTCCAGGGATGGTTCATCCACATCCTTCCAGAGCAGAGCATGGAGAAAGGGAGGGAGGGATTCTCCAGGCTGACACATTCCCAACAGACTCAGATTCCTAAGGCATAAAAATGGCTGAAAGAGACACGTTGGATGTGGGGAAGAAATTCCACCCAAAATCCCCGTGGGGCAGCTCTGCACGGGTGCTGATTCAGTTTCATTGGTTTATTCTGCAATTATTTTTAAATTTAAAAGTCTGTGGGAAGAGGGGAAACACAGGCCAGCAGGGCTCTCTAGAGCCTGCAGCATTTAAAGATTGTAAGGCAGAAATTGCTTGGACCAAGGTGTGGAATATCCCCCTGCAAGGACCTGCTGGGACAGCAAGGAGGGTCCGGAGGGTGGTCCAGGGGGTGGTCTTGGGGCCAAGGTGTCCTTCCACAAACCCATCCCATCAAACTCTGTCTGGAATCCTCCTAATGGGGCCTTGGAGTACCTTGTACTGGGTGTGCTGGTCCTGCTGTCCTGGGAAAAGGCTGCTTAATCCCTGGGTTAGACTGGGGAATGCAGGAACGTCATCCTCGTGCACACAGACACTGAGACACAGCCCTTTCCTCTCCCCTTCCTTCCTCCTCTCCCCTTCCTTCCTCCCTTCCCTTCCTTTTTCCCTTCCCTTCCCTTCCCTTCCCTTCCCTTCCCTTCCCTCTGTGGTAATTTGGGGGTTTTTTTTGTTAATTTGTTCTGCTGCCCTTGTTGTTTTTTTTTCAGATTCCAGCCAGGAATATACAGACTCCACTGGAATAGATTTGCATGAATTTTTAGTAAATACACTGAAAAAAAACCCACGGTAGGTCCTGGTCAGTAAAACTTCTCCCTGAGGGGGCTGTGTGTCCCTGTCTTTGGGCATTCCTGTATCCTGGGGTCCTGCAGCACCTCCAGACAGACCTGCAAGTGGTTTTGTGTTTTCCTCTTCGGAATTCCAGGAGTTACCAGAGCTGGGACGATGCAGAAACTAAAAGCACAACTGTAATTTTATATCCTGTTTAATTCCAAACATGGAATTGTGTTTGATGGAGAGAGAGAGGACAAATCATTTGGTTGAATGCAAAGAAATAGTTCTGATTGCTTTAAACCCTTTTCTATAAATGATTGTCAAGTGTCAGCCCATAAAGGAGCTGCTGGGGGGACAATCAGTGGAATTGAGGGAAAGGCTGGCAAGGGAATAGCAAAGCTGGAATCTCCACCAGTGGAGCTTCCAGCAGAGCAGAGATTCAGGCTTTCCAAAGCCAAGCACTGTTAGCAAAACAACTTTAAACTGGAAAAAATCTGGTGTTCAGTTTGGAATATTTGCAAAGCACGGAGTTCTTTAGCCCATTCTGTTACCGTGTGGAATCAGGTGTCACCTGCTCCAGGAGTCTGGGACTTGTTCTGCTGCAGGAGAGGGGTCGGGATCAGGAAATGCTGTTCCACTGTCCCTAAAGTGGCCTTTTTCTTTCTTTTTTCTTGGCAGGGATAGAATGATGCTGCTCAAGTTGGAACAGGAGATTCTGGAGTTCATTAGTGATAACAAGTAAGTGATCATCGAGTTTGTGTCAAGAAAAAGGGGTTTGTAATGCAGAGTTTGGGAATTCGGGCTCCCAGGGGAGAAGGGAACATTCTCGGGACACACTGGTGAGGAGACCTCTTCCCTTGTACATCCTGACGTGACCAACTGCTTGGAATTCCAACCCTTTCCTCTTCTTCCCAGCAATCAGTTCAAGAAGTTCCCCCAGATGACCTCGTACCACCGGATGCTGCTCCACCGGGTCGCGGCTTATTTTGGGATGGATCACAACGTGGATCAGACCGGGAAGGCTGTGATCATCAACAAGACCAGTAACACACGAATGTAAGGTCCCTTCCCTTCCCTTCCCTTCCCTTCCCT
>NW_008237087.1:254465-261559 GCF_000691975.1 Corvus brachyrhynchos | reverse complement strand
TTCCCCCCTTTTCCCCCAGCCCAGGAATGCTCTGTAGCAGGATGGGTTCCACACCACATTTTTTGTTGCCTCATAAGAAGGGGAGATCCCTTTCTAGAAGAATCAGAGTCATGGAACGAAGGAATAGGGAAGAATCTTTTCCTTCCAGCCCTCCCTGGCTTGCTGTAGTTCCTGGAGAAGGGACAGGAGCTCTCGATGCCATCAGCCAGAGCTGAAATTTCACATCATAAACATCTTGGTCTGTTCTGGGCCCGGTTTTCCCCTCCTAACAAGGCTTGGTTTCCCTGCAGCCCCGAGCAGAGGTTCTCCGAGCACATCAAGGATGAGAAGAACGCAGAGTTCCCGCAGAGGTTTATCCTGAAACGGGATGACACCAGCATGGATCGGGATGATAACCAGGTGAGGGGTGGCTATGGGGCATCTGCAGCCTTTGGGAAAGTCAAATGTGACCGGTCACAAGGCAAGAACTACTCCAGAATTCTCTTGGGTTTCCTGAAGTAGCATTTCATAGAAGCTCCCACCCCACCCAAGCAGCAGCATCTGAATTTCGTGAAAACTTTTCCAAGTACTGTGGAAATGGATGAAGATTTGGCGTGGGTTCCATGGGTGTGCTTCTCCATACCCTCAAATCAGCCAGGGGCGAGGCCAGGTTTTAAGGTGAAGCCTTTTGCCAAGGTTTCCTTGGGAATACCCCTCAGCTGAGTGTTGCCAAGTGTCTTTCCCCTCTCTCTTCCCAGGGCATGCAGTGAGTCCTGCCCTTCCCCAGGCATCTCGGGGTCTTGTAGCTCCCATCTTCATAGAAACATGGAGTGGTTCGGGTTGGAAAAGACCTTAAAGCTCATCCAGTGCCACCTCTGCCATGGCAGGGGCACCTTCCACTATCCCAGGGTGCTCCAAGCCCCATCCAACCTGGCCTTGGACATGCCCAGGGATCCAGGGGCAGCCACAGCTTCTCTGGGCACCCTGTGCCAGGGCCTCCCCACCCTCCCAGGGAGGAATTCTTTCCCAATATCCCATCTAACCCCAGAGTCACATCACCCCAGCGCTGTCCTGTGCTCTGGGACCTGTTCCTGAATTCCAGTCAGGATGAGAAGCTGGTCACTGCAGTCAATCCCAGATTTTGGTTTCCCTGTGGTGGCACTCAAGGGTGCGGCTGCCCACGGAGCACAGAATCCCTGAGGGAGCAGGAGCGTTGGCACAAGCTCCAAAGGGTGACCTTCAGCTTTTCCCCCTGGGAACAGACTGCTGGGGATATTCCTGATCTCTAGCTCAGGCAGAGTTCAGGCAGGGTGGTTTTGCTCGGGGCAGGAGGTGGATGGATGTCCAGGAATGAACATCCTGGCACCTCTGGGAGGTTCATCCCTGGACTCGGGTGTCCTGAAGGTAGGTCCAAAGGCAGAGGCTGAATCACTGCATCCAGGCACCACCTAATCCACATCCCACCCAAAATTCCCAGCAGCTGACTGCTCCCGCTGGCAACTGCTGACCCCTGAGCTGTGTTTGTCCCTTCAGATCAGACTCCCCTTGCAGGATGGGAGAAGGAGCAAATCCATAGAAGAGCGAGAGGAGGAATATCAGCGGGTCAGGGAGCGGATATTTGCACGAGAGGTAAGTTTGGATCACTCACCTGCCAGGACCCTCCTGGAGCTTTGGGGCAGAAGGTGGCCTTGAATATGCTGAGAGGTCGGGTCTTGTTGTTGCCTTTTTGACCAATTTCCCAGAATTTTGGGGATGTGCCAGTGAATTCCAGCTCCCAACAAAGATGTCTGAGATACGCCTGCACCCTCCAATCTGCTCCTTCCCTAAAATTTCAGGGATCAGTGGATACAGTCCTGTTCCTTGCTGCCCAGAAGATGATAAATTTACACAGTGGCATTTTTGGGGTGGTCAGAAAACCAGTTCCTGCCCCAAAGGGAGCAGCAGCTGCATCTCCCAGTTTCTTCCCCGTGCTGGAGCTTCTACCTCCTGACCCAGCAGTGCAGGGCTCTGCCTTTCCTGGGGGAATTTGGGCATTCCCACAAGGAATTTGGGCATTCCCAAGAGGAATTTGAGGAGGCTGTTTATTGTCTGTCTCATGAAGTGTCCAGCTCGGGTATTGCTTCCTGAAATCCCTGCTCTCTGCTTGGAGCCGTGTCCCACGCTCCCATCTGGCTCGGAGGCTGCTCCAAGGGCACTCCCAGCTGGAGTCAGCTCCAAATGCTGCATTTAGTCCATAAAGACCCTTCTGTGCCTGGCCTCGATTGTCACATGGACAAATCAAAGCTGCCTCAATGCAGGAGGGAGCTGAGGACTCAGATTTGAGAGATCTCGGGTTCACGGGGATCAGGAAAGGTTCCCAGAGGCCTGGCTGGAGATCCACAGGGAGCTGATGTGCAGGAGGTTCGACACCACACTTCAACACACGCTGTCCCAGCCCCACCCTCTGGAATCACCTGGGTTTGTTCTTCCAGATTTACTAAATTTCCCTTTTCTTTCCTCCCCATCTCCGTGGTCGTGCTCCCAGTCTGGCCAGAACGGATACCTCACGGACAGCAGGTGAGTGCTGCCCTGCAGCCCCTGGGGGTGTCTCCAGAGCCCTGCATGACTCTAAAATTATGCTTTCCCCTCATCAGACTCTCCACAGAAGGCTTTGTTTGTAGCTCCCACAGACAGAGGCAGATTTGTAGGGCTCTCTGTGTGATTTATTTTGTGCTGTGTCCTGCTGAGTCCCCCCCATGCGCAGCTGCTCGTGGACTTACTGACGGTGTTTTCTTTGCAACGTCAATTTGGAGTCCTTTTTTGGCTGATTCATCAATTAAAAAGGAGGCTGGGAATGGCAGGGAGGAATTCCAGCAGTTTTTAAACCATTCCACTTCTTGTTCCCCAAAAGGATAGGAAATCCCTGCCCTTACAGTGCCGGGATCAGCATTAGGATCAGGCAGGGTTGTCCCTAATCCCTAATTATCAAGGCTGGATGATTTAATGGTGACAGTGAAGTGTCTCAGGCTCCAGCTCAGCCAGAGGAGCTGCTGAGGGCCCTGGGAACGTGTTTGAGCAGCATTTTCTTATTAAGCAGTTTTCCCATGGATGAAAGGGTTGGCGTGAGGCTGGTGAGTCACCGGGCACAGACCCGGCTGCCGAGGTGTGGGGATAAAAACGGGATCAAAAGGGAGAGAGCCTCATCCCTGCTGGGCTCTGCTGTCCCAGCCAAAGCTCTGGAGATGGGGCAGCTCCGTGTGGGACAGGACAGGAGGATCTGAGCCAGGCAGGAGCAGCTTTGTGCCTCTCCTTGGGCCGTCACCTGCCTCAGGCTGTCCTGGAGAATGCGGTGTCCTCAGCACAGTCACAGGGGCTGTGCCTGGGGTGTTCAGGACAGCAAGGACAGTTCTCAGATCTGTGAGGTTGGAGTAAAACTCCCCCAGAATGGAGCAAAAACCCCATTGCTGACGGGGCTGCAGCTTTGGGAGCTGAGCTGCAGCCCCAGCTGTGCCAAGAGCTTCCCTGCCTGTGGTGCCCAGGCCCCGAGGAGCTCGGTCAAGCTGCTTTTGGGGTTTCCCTGGATGGGAGAGGAAGGAGATGTGGGCCTCGGGACCATTTTGAGCTCTCTAGGGACATAACCATTGTGCTGCTTTTCCAAGAGATGCATTTTTGGCTCCCACACGCTCCCAGCAGCCCAGGACATCACCTCAGGAGTTCCTTCCAAGCCTCTTTTTTCTGAGCCAGGCTTGGCAGCTCTTCCTCACCATCCATCCCCAGGAAAAGCCCAGGAACCCATTCCCAGGCTTCCTAACTGGGCTGATAGACCAGGCTCACTGCTCGGGGTCATGTGCTGATAGTCCATAAAATCCTGCTGTGGCCAGAGCTGGCCTGGGCTGAGGGAGGGTGATCAGTGGGGGCACAGCTCTGGGGTAGTGATATCCCAGAATCCTGGAATGGTTTGGGTTGCAAGGGACTTTAAAACTCATCCCTTTCCACCCCCGTGCCATGGGCAGGGACACCTCCCACCATCCCAGGTTGCTCCAAGCCCTGTCCAACCTGGCCTTGGACACCTCCAGGGATGGGGCAGCCACAGCTTTGGGCAAACAGGCCCAGCTGGGCAGAAATCCTCACCAGGGCTGGGGTGGGAAGTGGTGTCCAAGATCTCCATCAGCCTTGTCTCCAGGCTTTTAAAAGCTCCCCGTTCTAAAATGGGGAGCTTTTTAGCACAGGATCTTACTCTGACCCTGCTGGGGTCTCCTCCAGGCTGGAGTCAGGCTGGGGAAGGGGCCAGGAGCTGCCTGTCACTGCAGGGACTGGATCAGCACAAAAAGCTGTGCCCTGGGGAGGTTTTTGCTGTCAGACTCCCCCCCCCTCCCCCGCCCCAAAAGGGTCCCAAACCCAGCTGCTGACTGTCCCCACCACCCTGCCCTGGGTGTGCTGGTGCGGCACCAGCAGCTCTGCCACTGCCCCTTCACTGGAGCCCAGTTTGACTCCTCTGCTCTCTGCAGGGGCAACCGGGACGGGCTGAGCCGGGCCTCGGGCAGCCGCCAGAGCAGCACCGAGAGCGAGATCAAATCCCTGGAGCCACGGCCCTGGAGCAGCACGGATTCAGACGGCTCCATCCGCAGCCTGCGGCCGCCCGTCACCAAAGCCAGCAGCTTCAGTGGCATCTCCATCCTGACCCGGGGGGACAGCATCGGGAGCAGCAAGGGCAGCACTGCCAGCAGGACGTCACGGGCAGGTACAGCGCTGCTTCCAGGCAGGTGTGGGGCCCTTTCCCTGCCAAAGGGCACCTGGCACACAGTTTTTGGGCTGGGGAACTGAAGCTCTTTCCCTGCCAAAGGGCACCACCTGACAGACTGGTTTTGGGCTGGGGAACTGGGGCTTGTGATGCTCTGGTTAAAACAGGACATGGGTGGCACCAGGATCTCGGTAGCCTGGCATGGATGTGCCAGCTGGTTGTGCAACCTGGTTCATCACCTGCTTCTTCAGAGCTCACCATTACCTCTCCCATCCCTTCAGCAGAGTTACCTGGGGCAAAGGGGCAGAGTTTGCTCCCAGCCCCTGCGACTCAAACTCCCAATTTGTGTTGTTTTCTCTCCTCTGCTGTGCCCCAAGTTGTGTTGCTGTTCCCTTCTGCTTCCAAAATCTCTCCCACCCCTGAGGATCCTCAGGATGAATCTCCTGGCACTGGGTCTTGCTTTCCAAGGAGGAGGGCCATGAAAGGTGTCACCCATTGGTCTCGTCAGACGTTGCAGTTACCTCGTCAAAGACTCTGTAACTGGGATCTGCCCATGATGTTCTCTCAGGGATTCACGGGATGGGAGCAAACTGCAGGCTTGAGCTCCAGAGCTGCTGGGAGCCAAGGGGAATTTGGCTGGAGCCAAAGGGAATTAGGATCCCGAGTCTCTCTGCTGCTTCAGCTCAGTCCTTCCTTGTCCATCCAGCCCAGCCCACGCACGGGGGATGTTCCCCTGGGGTGTCACGGGTGGCCTGTTCTGGCAGCAGCTTCCCAAGGGATGTGTGTGCTGGGTGGGCATGTCCAGGACACCTCCCCTGGGTCAGGGAGGAGCAGAATCCCTGATTTCCAACCAGCTGCTTGGCTGAAACACCTGCAAGATGTTTGTGGAAGAGGCAGCCTGGGTTTTGCTCTCATTTAATCCCGTGACAGCTGAGGAGCTGTGGGGCAGCTGGTGGCTGCGTGGTGTCACTGAGCAGAACCTGGTGTTGTCCCACCGTCCTCTGTTCCCACTGGTCAGCAGCAGGTGCCAAACCCTTGGGAACCATCATTTTTGTGGGCAGGAGGGGCAGATTGGTGCATGTAGGCAATAAGTGCTCCACAAGAATCCTTCCAGGGCTGGATCCCAGCACCCAGCCTGGCTTTGGAACCACACCTTCATCTCCCAGTTCAGAGGTGCCCATGGTGTCTCCTGGGATCCTGTTCCCATCGTGTGCAGGGCTGTGCTCACTCTGGGAGCTGCAGCCACCTCCAGGACTGATTCATGGAGTGCTGGGAGCACTTACTGATCTGTCCCGGCGTGTGCCGAGCAGAGTGAGAGAAAAGCTGCTTTTTGGCTCTTCCTGTAATTTTCCCTCCAGGCCCCACCCCGGGAACAGAACATTTGCTTTCCAGGCTTTATATAATGGCAAGTGATCAGAAACATCTTGGGAGAAAGGGAAAAAAAATGCAAAGGAATTGTCACTCGAGGGGAAAAAACACCAAGCCCACCTTCTTCCACATCCTCGTGTTTATTCCGTGGGGGTGGAAGTGCTTGGGACTCAGGGGCTCTTTTCCCATCCAGTCTTTGAGCAGCTGGGCCAGTGGAATATTCCCTCCTTTGCAGTGTGTGGCTGCTGACAGAGCTCCTCAGCAGAATCCCTGGAGATCAGCTGTGGAAATGTGGGAGATCAGAGGCAGCACTGGTTAAACAGCAGCCACTGGGCATCGAGCAGTAGTTGCACAACCCTTTTATTTCTGGAAGTAAGACCGGAATACTGAGGAGACACTTCCCAGCTGGGTGCCAGCAGTGCATATCGTGCTCCTTCCCAGCTTTTCCTGCCATGGGAAGGAATTGCTTTCAGCCTGCCATCATCTCCCAGCCTTTTCCTGGGAGAAAAGGGGCTCAGTGAGGCCGTGGAATGGGATCCCCCCACTCCCCTCTGCTCCGGGCAGTCAGATGGGTCATGACAGCATTGGTGTGCAGGTGGGGCTGTGCTCAGAGCTGAGCTGGGACTGGGAGCAGCTCTCCAGCTCCTTCCCACAGATTCTCGTGGTCCTGAGCTGACGCAGGTGTGCCTGGCAGCTCCCTGGTTTTGGGATCCTGTGGGGGTGAAGAGCCTCCACTGGGCCAGTGCTGCTGTTGGCAGCCCAATTCCTCTTCCCTGCATGTGGGGCAGAGGAGGAGATCCCTGATCAGCTTTGGAGGGTCAGTGTGTGCACCTGGACATGGCGAGGAGGGAGGTGCCACGCCCTGGAGCGTCAGCACCTTGCTTTGCTGTGAGCAGAGACAAACCGTCCCTCATCCCACCACCTGCTCGCGTGTCCCCGTAGGAGCTCCAGCCGTGACAGGATCCCCCCGAGCCCTCCCCTTTCCTCCTGGATCCCAGCCCTCCATGCCTGTCTCTGTTGCAGGTTT
>NW_008237087.1:250061-254404 GCF_000691975.1 Corvus brachyrhynchos | reverse complement strand
CCTCCCCCCAGGCCAGCAGCAGCCGGCCATGAGCAGCCCCATGATGTCCCAGGTGTGTCCCACAGGGCACAGGGAGCGGGGAGGCCGGGCTGGAGGAATCCCGGGGTGCTCTGGGCTTTGGGGGTCCCCGCGCTCGCTGTCCTGCTGTGCTGATGGCAGAGCAGGAGGAGGTTGGGCTTTGCTGTGTCTGAGTGATTCCGTGGGATATCCCACCTTCCCAGCTCCCTATGGTCTGCTCAGGCCAGCAGCCCCCCTGGAAAAGGGTCTGTAGCCCTTTGGATGCGTGGCAAACTGGAACCAGTTCCACTCAGCACCATCCCGAATGGGTGTTGGATTTGAGCTCCCCAGGGCTGATCTGAAGTCCTGGGGGAAGGCAGGCCTGGAGCAATGCCTGTTGTGTCCTCCAGACCATCCCTCCCTGAGTTAAAGCCAAGGAATGTTCTGTGTCCCACAGCCTGCTGAGCTGTTCCCAGGGCTGGAACCCTCCAGGAAGCACCCATGGGTGACATTCCCATGTCCATGTTCTGCTCCCGAGGCTGTGTCCAACCACAGCCCAGCCCTGCCCTGCTGCAGGGGTGGGGACGGAGTGGGAACCATCCCAATGTGAGGTTTGGGGAGCACATTCATGTGGAGTGGGTGGTGGTGTGGGGGTGTCCACAGCACCTTCCTGTCCCACACGTTGGTGCTGGACCTCAGCCTGCCCAGGAGCTCCACAAGACTCCTCTGGCATCACCTTGGGCTCGTGGTGTCTCCTGCAGCAAAGAGCTGCTGGAGTTACAGCGGAGGGGTGCAAGGTGCAGCAGGGCAGGGAGGTTGCTGGATAACCACGCCAAGGCTCCCTTTCCCATGAAAAGTTGGACCACGTGTTCTCCTGAGGGCCCTTCCAGCTTGGGCTGCTCTGTGATTCTCAGTGTTTTCACTAGACTGGAATGAGAGGAGGGAAGAACCTCCTCGAAAAGCTTTTAGTGCAGGTAACAGGAACAGCTCCTTGCTGGCTGTTCCCAGCTGCAGGAGAGGGGAGAGCCCTGGAGTGGCTCTGGGGTTGTGGATCTGTTTGTGGAGGACTCTGGGGCTCAAGGGATGAGCTGTGTCCCTGGGGTGTCTGTCTGGAGCTGGAAATGCAGAGTCCCTGGGTGGGATCTCGTGCAGGATCACCGGGTTGTGCTGGGGTTTCAGTTTGTATCTTCTACTGTCTCGTCCAAGGGTTTAGGTCCTGGTAAAACTGATTTCAAGGGTTTGACTGTTGGTGAAGGGTCTGGAAATGCACCAGCCCCATGTCCGTGTCCCTTCCATGTCACCAAAGGTCAAATGAAAAGATCAAACCCCCCTGTCCAGCACTGACCATCACAGTGCCCAAAGCAGGGGGTGTGGGGTTTGAGCGAGGGGTTCTCATAAAGCCGGTGCCCCAGGTGACACAGTGGGGGTCCCTGTGGAAGGTGAGTGTGCAGGAATGGCCAAGGAGCACTGCAGGGAATGCTGGAAACGGGAGAGACACGAGGGCTGTGCTGGGAGACGCTGCTCCTGCTGCTGCTGGCCCTGGTGAACTCGTGTCACTCTTCCTGCCAGGCAGGAGCTGCTTTGAGGCAGCTCACTCGTCCCCAGCTCTGCAGAGCCTCCGGCTGGGCCATATCTGATGGGATGGATGCTGCCCTGGAATGGTCTCTGTGCTTCCCAACCCCTGCAACGCCCCTCTGTGTTTGCAGTTGGCTCACTTGACTAACCTTGTTGTTCCTTCTTTTTCTCCTTCCTTTTCCTTCCTTTTCCTTCCTTTTCCTTCCTTTTCCTTCCTTCTCCTTCCTTTTCCTTCCTTCTCCTTCCTTCTCCTTCCTTTTCCTTCCTTTTCCTTCCTTTTCCTTCTTCCCTTTTCCTTCCTTCCTTCCGCCCTCCCTCCCTCCCTCCCTCCCTTCCTTTTTATTCCCCTTTTCCTCTCCCTCCATTCCCTTCTCTGCTGGTCGTAGCCGGTCCCGGCGCTGCAGCCCGTTCCGTACTCTCCAAGCTCCTGCCCCCAAGTCCTCTTGCCAGTCTCTCCACCCCAGCAGTACAACCTGGTACAAACCCCAGTTCCTCTTCTGCACTGTCTGTTGTGCTCTGTGCTGTGTTTGTGTTGTGTGAGCTTGTGCTGATCAGGTACGTCCCGGACACCCACCCCCTGGGGCTGGGATTCACGGAGCTCTGCGCTGCAGCGGGATGCCCGAGGCCACGGGAGCACAGCTGCTGGAGTGGAGCTCTTGGAAAGAGCCTGGGAAGAGCAAATTCCAAGCCCAGAGCTCCCCAGCCATGCCTGTGCTCAGTGCTGGGGTCTGGGGCCGCCCTGTGGGCTCAGCCAAGCCCCTGTGTTGTCTCCACCGGGATCTTTTGGGAATGGTGTGCCCCGTGGGATGTGGCCGCTGGGCTGGAGTCACCCCTGCCTGCGTGGGACCCCGCAGTGTCCCCCGTGTCCGCTGAGCATTTGGCCCCCCCAGTTCGCATGTCCCCCTGTGCTGCTCTGGGGCTGTGGCTCGTGCGTGGGGGCCTTTTTGGGGGAGCTGCTCCCAGAGCAGGGAGAAGGGGTCTGCATTTACCAGCAGAGCTGTGTCCTCCCTGCTGCTGTCCCACGTGCCACCCTTCTCCATCCTTCCCTTATTCCACTCCAGGCCGACGAGCTCAGCAGCCCCTTTGGGCAGATCAGCCTCAGCCGACAGGGCTCGACGGAAGCCCCGGATCCTTCCTCGGCGATGTTCCAGTCATCCCTCATCTCCCAGCACCCTCAGCAGACAGGATTCATCATGGCAACCCCTGGGCAACCCATCCCCACCTCCAGCTACTCCGCCTCGGGGCACACGGCCCCCACTCAGCAGGTGCTGCAGCCCCAGGGCTACATTCAGCCTCCCCAGCAAGTAAGGACACAAGGAGACATCCCCAGAGCTGCCAGGCCAGGGACTGCTGGGGAGTGGGTCCCTCTTTTTCTGCTGCTAGTTGGTGATGGATCCATCCACGGGGGTCCAGGCTCCGGGTCTCGTGCTCCCCTGCTAGGCACAGGATGATCCCCGTGTCCCTCTGAGCCCACGAGGCTCTTACCTGGGACCCCCAGGGCCACTCCTGGCTCTCAGCAGTGGGGGAGGGACAGTGGCCGGACTCAGGGCTGACACCTCTAAGCTCTCTTTGGGGTCCTGCAGGGCTTTGTGACCTCTAGGATTGTCCCCTGAGCTGTGAGGAGAGAGTTGTGCCTACTGTGCTCTTGCACTACTGTGCTGGGAAAGGCTTGGATGAGGAGGCTGGGAGGCGCGGGGCGGGGCTGCGGTTCCCCGAGGAGCCATCAGCTGGCCAGAGCCAAAGCCCTGGGTGGTTCCCTTCGGCAGAAGCCAGGCCAGGTGAGAGAGAAAACTGGTCCTGGGGGACCAGCTTTCTTGGTCCTGCCCCTTGCCATGTCCTCACCATGGTGTTTTCTTGCCCCCAATAGATTCAGGTTTCTTACTACCCCCCCGGGCAGTACCCGAACTCCAGCCAGCAATACCGACCCCTCAGTCACCCAGTGGCCTACAGCTCCCAGCGCCCACAGCAACTCCCCCAGCAGTCCCAGCAGCCAGGTAAGGGGCTGGAAAGCGGGGATGGGGGCAGCTTTCCCTTTCTTGTTGCTTTTGTTGGCTCCAAAGATCTCCCGTGTGCTGTGTGGGGCCAGGTCACTCTTCCCTGTCTCCCACTCTTTGCTGGACCTGCCTCTTGGCTGGGAGGTTGGGATGCCTCCATTTGCAGAGGCTGTTGAGTCCTTCCCCTCCCTCTGCTCTCAGCTCACTGGAGGGGGGATAAGGTGGATTTAAGCCCCACTGAGGGGCTGCCAGGGGGATTTAAAGCCAGGAGCTTCCCTTGGGTGTGTTCACATCTGCTCTAAGGGAAGCCCTTTCCCCACTCTTTAGCAGGAGGTGGGAGCAGAGCAGGAATTGATTCCCTAAATCCTAAATCTGGGGCTGTTTCCTGTGTCCAACTGGGAAGCTGCTCCATCAAAACCTTGTTCTGGCAGGTTTACAGCCAATGATGTCCAACCAGCAGCAAACATACCAAGGTGTGATGGGGGTGCAGCAGGCGCAGCCCCCCGGGCTCCTCAACAGCCAGAGGAACAACATGGGGGGCCAGATGCAGAGCGTGATGGGGGTGCAGCAGGCGCAGCCCCCCGGGCTCCTCAGCAGCCAGAGGAGTGGGATGGGGAGCCAGATGCAAGGTCTGATGGTGCAGTACACGCCGCTGCCTTCGTACCAGGTGGGCATCTGCTGCTGCCCAGCGTGGGGTGCTGGGAGGGGGCCTCGGCTGTGCAGGATGTGCCCCGTTCCTGTGCCTAAGGGATGGAGCCCGAGGTGGGGATCTGCTCA
>NW_008237087.1:248588-250034 GCF_000691975.1 Corvus brachyrhynchos | reverse complement strand
TTGGGGAGGGCACATCCATGTGGGAATCCTTGGGATGGATCTGGAGCAGGGGGACCGGGAGAATCTCTGGGAGGGGCTGCCTGTGCCTGGGTGAGGTTGCTCTGGGCTGTAAGGAAAAACCACCTGGAATCTCTTCACCTTGGGTGTTCCCCCTACTCTGTTACCTGTTACCTGCTGCTTTCCTCCCTGCCCAGGTTCCCATGGCCAGTGAGTCCCAGAACGTGGTCCAGCAGCCCTTCCAGCAGCCGGTGCTTGTGCCAGCCAGCCAGTCTGTGCAGGGGGGGCTCCAGGCTGGAGGGGTCCCCATCTACTACAGCGTTATCCCCACTGCCCAGCAGAACGGCACCAGGTGAAGCTCTGCCTGGGGGTTCTGGCCTGCCTGGGGGAGAAAGGGGTGCTGTGCCCACGGTGGGGGTTTTGGGGGTGTCCCATCAAGGCCAGGAGTCAGCCTTGATGATCCTTGTGGGTCCCTTCCAACCCGGGAGGTTCCATGATTGTGTTTGGTGATTCCATGATGATCCTGCTGTGAGCACACCCTGCTCCTGTGGCTGGAGGGGGCTGGGCGCCGCAAGTGCTGCTCCTCCCTGACCTTGTCCATTCCTGGCTCCCTTAGTCAGGGCTTCCTGGCCACCAGCGTGTCAGGCTCCCATGTGCCCAGCCCTCTCCAAAGGCTCCCATGTGCCCAGCCATCCCAGTAAAGAGGGAGCTGCGAATTACCTGCGCAGATGCCCCAGCTCTTCCTCCCCATCCTCACCTGAGCCCTCTGCCCCACAGCCCATCCGTGGGGTTCCTGCAGCCTCCTGGCTCTGAGCAGTACCAGATGCCGCAGTCCCCGGCGCCCTGCAGCCCCCCCCAGATGCAGCAGCAGTATTCAGGTACGAGGGGCCACGGGCAGGGCTGGCATCGACTGCACGGGTGGGATCAGCTTTTGGATCACGGCCAAATCTGGCAGCTTCTGTGCAAGGGGATTCCTTAGTCTGGGAATGATCAGGATGTGGCACTGGCTCGTGCCTGGCATCTCCCTGCCGTGGTGGGCAGGGGGGTGGAGGGAGCTGTGGATTGGCGAGAGCGGGAAGAACTGCGGATGGGGAGCCTCGGGATTCCTGCTCCCTGTCACGGCTGCTGGGAGCAAGCTGGGGCAGAAGCTGGACTGGGATGGTGGAGGTCTGTGCCTGGATCTGTGCTCAGAGCCTTTGCCTGGAGTTCTGTGGAGATGCTCAGAGCGGTCACTGAGCTGCCGTCCATCAGCTTGACCCCTGTGCTCCCATTTCTCCTGAATTAATCATCATCACTCCCAGATGTAACCTTTGATATTAGAGAGGAATCCCCAGCAGGTCCTGGTGGGGTTTTTGCAGCTGGAGAAAGGCAGGAGTGGCAGAGGAGAGAGTCCAGAGTGGGATCGTAGGGAAGGGTGTGCAGTGGCAGGGCCGGGCAGGTGCCCCGTGT
>NW_008237087.1:246041-248345 GCF_000691975.1 Corvus brachyrhynchos | reverse complement strand
TCCGCCAGCAGCAGAGCCATCTGTGCCTGTGTCTGTCCCCAGGGGTGTCCCCGTCAGGCCCCGGTGTGGTGGTGATGCAGCTGAATGTCCCCAACGGCCCCCAGGCCCCCCAGAACCCAGCTGTGGTGCAGTGGAGCCATTGTAAGTACTACAGCCTGGAGCAGCGGGGGCAGAAGCCAGGAGACCTCTACAACCCCGACACCAGTGCTCAGGTACTGGGGGGACTGGGAGGGACGGGAAGGAGGCAGCTCAGCCTTTGGGGTGGGCTGGGTGAGGGGTGGGGGGTTACCCCATGGGGTCAAGGCAGGTGTGGGAGTGGTCACAAGCACTGGGGGTGTCTGACACTGTCCCTCCCCCAGGCCAGCAGCCAGCAGAACAGCCCCATCACATCCCCCACCCAGTCCCCGACGCCGTCACCCGTCACCAACCTCAACAGCGTGTGCACGGGGCTGAGCCCCCTCCCCGTCCTCACACAGTTCCCCCGGCCCATGGGCCCGGCACAAGGTAAGGGGGAGGTGTGTGGGGCCAGCTCGGGGCTGGGAATGCTGCGGCATTTCCCGGGATCCCACAAACTCGGGCTCCTTGTGCAGGTGACGGGCGGTACTCGCTGCTGGGCCAGCCGCTGCAGTACAACCTGTCCCTGTGTCCCCCGCCACTGCTCCACAACCAGCCCAGCTACACAGGACACCAGGTACAGCCGGGCCAGGCCGTCCTTTCCTGGCCCTTCTGTGGCTCTGTGAAGCCACAGTGTCCCCTGAGGTGACACGGTACCCTTTTTATCCTTCAAGGGGCAGACCGGAATGAAACACGGAAACCGGAGCAAGAGACAGGCCCTAAAGTCAGCGTCCACCGACCTGGGGACAAGTGACGTAGGCAAGTGACCCCCTGGAGCCCCTTTGCCCTCTGATGTCCCCACATACGGATGTTGGAGACTCCAGGTGCCATCCCTGCCCAAGCCAGCATCCCACAGGACCCCGTGCTGGTTTTGGACAGTGGTTTTTTCTCCCCCCCCACCCCCACAACCCCCCCCCAGTCCAGGTGAGCCCAGGCTGGGGGTGCAGCAGATCCAGCCCCAGCCCGCTGTGCCCCGAGGGAGGTGGGAGAACAGGGAGTAAAACCTCTGGAGGAAAAGGACACCTGGGTCCTGTTCCTGCCTCTCAGAGGGTGGAAATGATGGAGCAGGTGGAGCTGGCAGAACTGGGATTTTATTCCTCTTTATCAGCAGAAAGTGAGTGTCCAGACACTGAGATCTCATTTCCCACCATTGCTTTCCCAAGTCACTCTTCCCATCCATGTTTCCCTTTCCCATGGGGCCCGCAGCTTCAGAGCCTCCTCTTCGGGATTTGGGATGTCCCGGCGTGGCTGTGAGGGCTGAGGGCCCCTGTGAGTCGTTTCTCTCTGAAGGACACCCCATGCCCGGGGTGTCTCTGCTGGGTCCTCGGGGAGGGAGGGACCCACAGCTTGGATGGAGCAGCTCTCACTGACCCTCTGGAGGCCTCAGGCATGTCCCCCATGTCACCTCCGTGTCACCACCAGCAGCTGCTTGCAGGGGCCCTTTAAGAGCTGCCTATCCCCCCTCCTGCCCTGGCATGGTCCGTACGTGCCACGTTAATATTAGCAAAGAATCCCTTCAGTAGCTCTGCTAAGCCCAGGGCCAGGGCTGGAGCCAGGAGCTGCAGAGGGATTTGGGTACCACCAGGGAGGGTCCAGGAGCTGCAGAGGGACTTGGGTACCACCAGGGAGGGTCCAGAAGCTGCAGAGGGATTTGGGGACCACCAGGGAGGGTCCAGGAGCTGCAGAGGGATTTGGGGACCACCAGGGAGGGTCCAGGAGCTGCAGAAGGGTTTGAGGATTGCTGGGCAGGGGCTGGAGCTGCAGAGGGATTTGGGTGCCATTGGGGCAGGGGCAGAGGTCAGAGCCAGAAGCTGCCAGAGGGGTTTGGGTACCATCAGGGAGGGCCCAGGAGCTGCAGAGGGATTTGGGGACCACCAGCAGGGCACACTCAGTGCCGCCATTCTCCATGGGTGCAGCCATTCTCCCTCCCAGGGTCAGGGTGGGAGCGTGGGGTTGGCTCCCAGTCCTGGTACAGGTTTGGGATAGAAAAGCAGGCAGGGCCCCTGGGAAAGCCTGAACTGCCCAGCTGTCCTAAGGACACCAGGAGTGTCCCCATAGCCCTGGGACACTGGGAAATACCCACATCTCCTCCTGGAGCAGAACCAGAGCATGGGCACGAGAAGGGATTGGGATGGGGCATTCCAGGGAGCAGGTAGGGATGCTTTGGAGGGGAAGTGACTGGCTTAAAAA
>NW_008237087.1:244552-245928 GCF_000691975.1 Corvus brachyrhynchos | reverse complement strand
GAGCGACACGAGGCTCCTTCCCCGGAGTGCTGGGCCGGGTGCTGGAGGTGACGGACCTGCCCGAGGGCATCACACGGACAGAGGCCGACAAGCTCTTCACGCAGCTCGCCATGGCCGGTGCCAAAATCCAGTGGCTCAAAGAGACTCAGGGGCGCCGCGGGGACGGAGGCGGCGGGGACAACAGCGGGACTCCGGAGAACGGCAGGCACAGTGACCTCGCTGCCTTATACACCATCGTGGCCGTGTTCCCCAGCCCTCTGGCTGCCCAAAACGCCTCCCTCCGCCTCAACATCCCTCAGCCGCTTCAAGCTGCGCGTGGCCAAAAAGAACTACGACCTGCGGGTGCTGGAGCGGGCAAGCTCCCAGTAGGGCTCCCGCGGGCACCGGGCACTCCCCTGGGCCTCTTCTCCTCCCACCCTCCCTTCCTCTCGCCCTCCTTCCTTGATATATTTATATGAACATAATTAAGAGACAAGGAGTTGATTTTTTTTTTTTTTAATTATTATTATTTTTGGAGTGACGCCCGTGCCCGCCCCCCTCCCCTGTGTCTATGGTTTTGTTTAAGCACTGTGTTGGACCGCACATACAGGTGTTGATTGGTATGTTCACTGCACATTTTATTTAATCGGATTATTATTTTGCGGGGGGGTATTTTTGGTTTTATTTTATTTGGGGGGTTGTTTTTAAATTAAAAAAAAAAAAAAAGGAAAATTGTCCCATCACTCGAATGTAACTTTCCGTTCTCTGCCAGTGCCAGGGCTGGGGGCTCTGTGCTGCCTCAGGGGGGTGAGGGGACAGCAGAAGGGACACTGGCAGGGGGATGGTCCTGCCCAGTGCTGCCCTCCAGCTTGGCATGTCCAAGGGCTGTGAGCCCGTGGTGTGCCAAAGTGGGGAACCCAGGCTGGGATCAGAGCATCTGGATTGGGGCTGAACTCCCCTGAGAGATGTCCATGACCCCATCCAGCTGTGGAATTCCAGGGCAGGAATGAGGCCAAGAGTGGCCCCAGCTGTGTGCCCTGCCAGGAAGCATCAAATCCCTGCTGACAGGAGCAGCACCTGGAGCTGGCGGGTGCAGGTGGGGACAGGATTTGGGCTGGCACAGCCAGAGCCTGTGGCAGGAGCAGGATGCTCCCAACCTTCCTGGGCAGGTACAGCTGGACAGGTAAGAGCTGCCAGGAAGGGGGGGGCTCCAACCCCAGGCTTGTGCCAGCTCCCACCTCACTGCCACCCACAGCCAGGCAGGGACCCGAGGGACCCCGAGGTGCCCGTGAACTCCAGGGTCCTGTTCCTGTCACAGGCAGCCCGGCAGCAGTGGGATCCCAGCTCCCGCCATCCCAGCAGAGCCTGGAGCAGCAGGATTTGGTGCCAGAGGGTGC
>NW_008237087.1:243881-244282 GCF_000691975.1 Corvus brachyrhynchos | reverse complement strand
CCCGCGGCCGGGCGGGGGGGGTGGGGGGCCTGGCAGCCACCGGGGCCCCGGCACCGCCCGCCCTTCGGGGGGTTCTCCAGCGCAGGGCGAGAACTCCAAGCACAGGGTGAGTGTCCCCGTGTGTGGCCCCCCTCGCCGTGGCCGTGCCCACCCTGGGTCCCCCCCGCTGCTGCAGGGCCTCGGGGTGCCCCACGCCCGCAGCGCCCCTCTCCCCAGCGCTCCCCAGTTCCGTTGCTGCTTCCCGGTGGATTTCCTGGCAGGTTTCCATGGGGCTGGAGGGGCTTGGGGGTGGGTATCACCAAAAACAGCGAGGTCTGGGTGGAAGCACTGCAGGGAGGGTTGGCAAAGGTGGCATCGGGATGGCTTTGGGGCATGTGGGAGCAGCTCCTGCCCCGGTGGCC
>NW_008237087.1:242212-243724 GCF_000691975.1 Corvus brachyrhynchos | reverse complement strand
TCGGCGTGCCCCACGCCCGCAGCGCCCCTCTCCCCAGCGCTCCCCAGTTCCGTTGCTGCTTCCCGGTGGTTTTCCTGGCAGGTTTCCATGGGGCTGGAGGGGCTTGGGGGGTGGGTATCACCAAAAACAGCGAGGTCTGGGTGGAAGCACTGCAGGGAGGGTTGGCAAAGGTGGCATCGGGATGGCTTTGGGGCATGTGGGAGCAGCTCCTGCCCCGGTGGCAGCCGAAAGCCGGATGATGCCCATCAGTGTCCCCCGTTGTGCTCATCTGAGGCACCGTTTGCGGTTTCACGGTGAGATGGGGATGTCCAGGCCGAGGTGGGCACGTGCAGGTGGCCCAGGGGCTGGCTCACAGCACTTGGCACCGCGTCCCCGAGTCAGCGGATGTGCCACGCTCTGGGCTGGGCACCGGCCTCCTCCAGCCTGGCCCTGGGGCTCTCCTGGACAGAACCAGCCCTGGCCGGGGCAGGGGCTGCGGGACGGGCGGTGGGAGTGACCCCGGGGTTTCCCCTGGCAGAACCAGCCCTCGCCAGGACAGCGGCTGCGGGACGGGCAGGGGAAGGAGAAGGGGAGGCACTGCCCACCCAGCAGGGGCTGACCGCTTCAGTCCCTGCCGGGCTCCTGCAGCTGGACCTGCCCCCGCCGACGCCATCTGTGTCTCTTCCCCTCGCAGCATGACGGAGAAGGAGGTGCCAGAGCCACCAGCTTCACCTGCTTCAGGTGGGAAACCCAAGAGCCGGGTAAGTGGGTGTCCACAGGGCAGTTTGGATGGGTGGGGAAGCCCCCTCTCTATCATCATCCTGCCGCAGCCCCAGGAGGCTTTGGGGGCCGGGGGTGCTTGGTGGGACCCCGATCCAGCCGGCTGCTGGGTGGGCATTTCCCAGCTTGGCATTTCCCTGACGTGCCCACATCTATGAGGTGCCCAGGAGCCACAGTTTTCCCTTTAGTGGGGACTTCACGGGACTGGGAGGAGGGTCGCCATCCTCAGAGCATTCCTGGGGTCTCCTCCCGCTGTGGAGGGGGGCTCTGGGTCGAGGCACTGGGGTGAGGAGCCAGGCACGGGGTCTCTGCCCTCCTGCCTCCCCCACACCGCCGCGCACCATCCGTCCTCTCCACCCCAGCAGCTGCAGAAGCTGAAGCAACTTTTCCAGCGAAAACCCAAGGAGGAGCCGGAGCCGGAGCTGGAGCCAGAGCCCAACGGGGAGCTGGTCAGCCCCTCGGGGGGACCCATCTACTACATCTATGAGGATGACGAAGAGGAGGAAGAGGAGGAGGAGCCCGAACCCCCTCCCGAACCCGAGAAACTTGTCAATGACAAACCCCACAAGTTCAAAGATCATTACTTCAAAAAGCCCAAATTCTGCGATGTTTGTGCCCGCATGATCGTCCGTGAGTCCTGAGGGGGCTGGGGGCCATGGGAAGGACCGGGGGCCGCGGGAAGGGCTGAGGCTGGGGGCCAAGGCTGCCCAGGGCTCTGTCCCGGCCGTTTCACAGCTGCAGTGTCACATTCCC
>NW_008237087.1:240275-241605 GCF_000691975.1 Corvus brachyrhynchos | reverse complement strand
ATGGCCAACAAGGAGCGCAAGAAGGGGCAGGAAGACAAGAAGAACGTGAGTGTGGGGTCGGGCCCTCCCCAAATTCCAGCGGGTGCGGTGCCAGCACCCCACTGCCCCCCAGCCCCCCCATGCTGCACTCCCTGAGAGCTCTCTGTGCCTTCCAGCCCTTGGCTGCGATGATGGACGAGGAGTCGGAGGCCACGAAGCCGGTGGGGAGCAAAGCCGAGGGTGGTGAGCGTGGGGTCGAGGGTTGGGGGCTGAGCCCATGGGACAGGGAGGGAGCCCCTGGCTGATCTTGAGGGGGTCAGCAGGGTGGGTGTGCCCTGCAGAAAGAGGGTCCCCGGTTCAGGTCCCCACCCTGGGGCTCTCGCTGCATCCCCACGTTGGCTGAGGAGACTCTCGGGAGGCACCACCAGGAGAGGTGTGACCTCCTCCTCCCGTTCCCAGGTGCCTCTGAAGGGGACAAGAAGGCTGAGAAGAGCCCAACAGATGACAAGGTACCCCTCATCCTTGCCCTGCACCCCAAAACTATGGACAGAGCCTGTGGGATCTCCCTGCTGGGATCCTCGGGGCTGCCTGCAGCTCCTGGGACTGCAAACCCCACTGTGTCCCCCCAGAGCAAGAAGCCGCAGCCAGGGGCGTTCCTGCAGTCCCACTATTTCGTGGCACTTTATCGCTTCAAAGCCCTGGAGAAGGACGACCTGGACTTCCCGTGAGTTCCCAGCCTTGTCCTGGGCTCTTTCCCAACGCTTTTGGTGTTTGGCTCGATGTGGTTCTGTGGATTTCCCAAGGCTGAGCTGCTCCATGCAGGACCTGCGTGTCCCTGAGCTCATGGGCTGTGCGTGTCCCCTGCCAGATACGGGGCTCGAGGAGCTGGTTCTGCAGGAAAAGCGGTTTTCCTTGGGGTCTCCCACGGCCGGGGGTCCTGCCCCCCCCTCAGAGAGCCCTTCCTTCCCTTCCAGGCCGGGGGAGAAGATCACGGTGGTCGATGACTCCAACGAGGAGTGGTGGCGGGTGAGGCTGGTGTGCGGCGGGAGGGAGAGCTCGGCTGGGAAAGGGGGGACACCCGAACCTGCTGTCAACTCCCAGCCTGGCAGGGGCTGGTCTGAGACCCCTGGATTGGCTCCGACCCCTCCTTGCACTCCCCCACTGCCTCCTTCCAGGGAAAGATCGGTGAGAAAATCGGGTATTTCCCCCCCAACTTCATCATCCGGGTGCGGGCGGGCGAGCGGGTGCACAAGGTGACGCGTTCCTTCGTGGGCAACCGGGAGATCGGGCAGATCACGCTCAAGAAGGATCAGGTGAGACGGGACCTCCCCCCCCCAATCACCACCCGGGG
>NW_008237087.1:239858-240230 GCF_000691975.1 Corvus brachyrhynchos | reverse complement strand
CAACCAACATCACCCTCCCCCCCCCTTCCCACCTCCCCCAGCCCCTTGGGTGAGACCTGCTCTGCCCCGACCCCTCCACACCTGGGGTTCCCCCCGCTCTGGGGGGTCCCGGGGGTCTCACCCGACCCCCTCTCGCCTGTAGATCGTGGTGCAGAAGGGGGAGGAGGTGAACGGTTACGTCAAAGTCTTCACCGGCCGCAAAGTGGGGCTGTTCCCTGTGGACTTCCTGGAGGAGATCTGAGGGGGGCTGCGAGGGGGGGACCCCCGGGATGGGGACAGAGACACCCCTGGGATGGGGGGGGAGAGACGCTGGCTGTGGGGTGGGGATGGGGACAGGGACGGAGAGAACGGCTGCAGAGCAGTGAGGACGGC
>NW_008237087.1:236768-238326 GCF_000691975.1 Corvus brachyrhynchos | reverse complement strand
GGGGGGGAAGCAGCTGATTTGCTGCATCTGGGCGGTGGGGAGGGAAAGGGGAGGAACCACCCTGGGAAGAGGGGAGGGCTCTGGCTAATTTAACAGCTGAAGAGAACAACTTAATTGGAGTCAGCTGGAAAATTGGGTAAAACCCCTTCTATCAGCCTACCACCCCCCAGTCCCCTTCCCTGCCGGCTTCTGGTGGGATGCCAGGGTGGAGATGCGTTTTGGGATGAATTTTGGGAAGGGAGGGAAGACCTGGCCCCAGCCAAGCAGCTGCCCTTCATTACAGACAGGAGCTAATTGGATTGATCAGCAGTTAATAGGGAATTAAGAGGTGAAGCGCACCCCCCCACCATCACCCCTCCATGTGCATCCCCCTCCTCTCATCCCAGCTCCCGCTGCTTCCCGGATGGATGCGGGGGGCAGGCGGGGGTGGGGAGTCACTGGCACCCGGTGGATGGGCTGAGGATGAGGGGTGGGATGGGATTTTCCACCCCTCATTTAAGGGCTGCTGAGCACTTTAGGGTTTGTTTCTTTCCTGTTTTCCCGTGGTTTTGCCATTCCTGGTGCTCCCAGCCTGGCTGTGACCTGGCTGCTTGCAGAGTGGGGGTGGGTCCCCCCAATATTCGGCATTTCCCTGCTCCTCCTTAGGCGAAGGGGTTGCCCCCCATCCCACCCTATGGAACACACAGGGATTCAGCTGGAGGAGCCCCCCTGACCTCCAGATTAATCACCTCCATTTCTCTCTGCATCCCGTGAAAGGTCAGGAGTCTGCGAGGCCCAGGAATTAATTGAAATCCCACCGGTCTCGTTCCAGATCCATACATCATCCCAGGGGAGCGGCTCCGGGATGCGAGGGTGGGGGCACCCCCTCCTACACCCCCTTTCCGGGGCGCGCGGAGGACAGGGAGCAGCAGATGCAGCGCTCGGAGCTTGTTCTCCATCTCCAGGCAGGGAAATAAATGGATTAAAGTAAACGAAAGCGTCTGCGCTCCCCACCTGCCCCCCCGGCCATAAATCAGCATAAATGCAATTTCCATATTCATGGTATTTATCCAATAACTGTCCTGTCCCAGATTAAACGCGCCCCGGGGAGCACCGGGGCTCCTTATCTGTACCGGGGGCTCCCGGGGAAGAGCAGCTCTGCCGGGGGCTGGGGCGGGAGGGGGCCCTGCCCCTCATCCTCCTCCTGAGGGACTGGAGAGGGGTGGGCTCCTCTCCTCATCCTCCTCCTGGGAGGCTGGAGCGGGGAGTGGGGTGGTGGGTTCTGCTCCTCATCCTCCTCCATCTCTCGCGGCCCCGGCGTGTCCTGGGAGAGGAGCTGGGAGTGGGGGCCCCAAGGCTCGGCAGCGCTCCTGTCCCGCTCTCTTCCCTCTGCTTTTCCCCCTTTCCTTTCTGTTCCTTTCCCCCTCTCCTCCTGGTGCGGCCGGGGGGAGCCTCGGGGTCCCCACAAATCCCCCGCTCCCCACTCCACTCCCAGCGTGGGCAGGGACAGGGTCCGATCGCGCTCCAGCCCCCGCGGGGGCGGACACACGGACCGTCCCCACCGGCTCCGGGGGGCAGA
>NW_008237087.1:234704-235735 GCF_000691975.1 Corvus brachyrhynchos | reverse complement strand
GCGGCGCGGCCCCCACGCCTGCAGTTACAGGGCAGGGGCTGGAGGGGGGCCCCCGAGGACCCCCTGTCCCTGCTGAGCTCTCAGCTGAGCAAACCAGCCCCGCACCCCCGACGGGCCGGGGTCTTTGGGTGATGAGAAGACCCCCTCCTTGTCCCCCTGGCACCCCTGTTTGCCTGCCGTGGTCCGGTGACCCCCCCTCAGGCACTAATCGAGGCAGGGATGAGCTCTGGGGCAGCTCTGGCTCCTGGGGACCGGGGGAGACACCTGGGAGGGTCCTGGGGATGGACAGAGCATCTGGATCAATCCCTGCCCTCCTGCTGTCCCCCCACTGAGTACTGGGGACCAGGGGGGAGACCTGGAGGGTCCTTGGGGAGGGACAGAGCACCTGGATCAATTCCAGCCTGCCTGCTGCCCCTGCTCCCGGCTTCTGACCCCCCCTCCCTGGCTGTGGGATCCATCCTCCCAAATCCTTGCCGGAGGATGAACCCCCCAAAGCCTGGCTGGGGCCCTCAGCCTCTGTCCCCACAGCCCCTGTGAGGTGAACTAAATCCATCCTAATTAGCGCTGATTTGCATGGGGAAATGAAAATTAATCTAGCTTGGCTTTATTGGAATTAGTGATTCCAGTTGGGCACATCAGGCAGTGGCAGACGTCTGGAGGGGCTGAGGGGCTGCCCCCCTCCTCTCCCCCTCCAGCCTGGTTTGGGGTCTCTCGATGGTGACACGAGGGTGCTGGGGAGCATCCACGGGATGGGCTCAGGTGCCTGGGTTGGGCTCAGGCGCCCTCCCAGTGCGCCCCACTCCCTCTCCCAGTACCCCCAGTTGTGGGATACAGCAAAGAGCCCTGTTTCCCCCAGTTGTCACATCCCACAGGTGGTCCTGGGCACGGTGGGAGGAGAGCGAAGAGGGGGGATGACACCAGCGCTGGCACCGCTGGGGTGGGAGACGCTGCAGGGACGCGGGGTGTCACATTAGGGGTGGGGGTGTCATGTGCGTCCCTGTATTTCCACACCTGTGTGTCCCTGTTCCTGG
>NW_008237087.1:233385-233981 GCF_000691975.1 Corvus brachyrhynchos | reverse complement strand
GGATGCCTGGAGCCACCTGGCCCCCGGATCCAGAGCTCTCCCTGGATTCCACCTGTTCCCTGGATTCCATCTTCCCACTGGATCCCACCTGTACCCCGGATCCAACCCTCTCCCTGGATTCCACCTGTACCCCGGATCCTAGTCCATCCCCTGGATCCCACCGGCCCCTGGATTCCACCCTCCCCCTTGATCCCACCCTCCCCACCCTTCGGTGCTGCGGGACTGGCTGAAGTACCTGCTGGGTGCTGTCCTATGCTCTGCTCCATGGTGGGCTTGGGTCCCCCTCTCCCAATTTTTCAGGGATCATTTTGGGCTCCCCAGTCCCCCCAGATCCCTCCGGGGGCTGGGCACACCTGGAAGCTGAGGTGTGCAGAGCTGGGGAGCCTTTGAGGATCCAGGGAAGGATCTGCAGGGAGAAGGGAGCTGCCTATCAGGGTGAGCCCTGCCAGAACTGGGGTCTGGTGGGGGAACCCGGGATTTGGGGGTGGAGGAGGACTCGCTGCCTCCCATCCCAGGGGAGCCGCACCGGGAGCTCAGCGTCTGCCATTGATTTCTTATTATGGAGTTCAGGAAGAAAAATGAGGCGCTGGGGCTGC
>NW_008237087.1:231610-232540 GCF_000691975.1 Corvus brachyrhynchos | reverse complement strand
TGTGTGTGTGTGTGTGTCCCCGCCGTGTGTGTGTCCCTGCCGTGTGTGTGTGTGTCCCTGCCGTGTGTGTGTCCCCGCCGTGCGTGTGCCTGATGCAGGTGTGCGTGTCTCTGCCTGTGCATGCGTGTCTCAACGTGTGCACGCGTCTCATCTCTGCAGGTGTGTCTGATGAGTTCACGCGTGTCCCAGCCGTGTGTGTTAGTGCCCCCCAGGGCTGTGTGTGTGTGTGTGTGTGTGTGCGTGTCCCAGCCGTGTGCACATCTGATGTGTGTGTGCCTGGGCGTGCATGTCCCAGCCGCGTGTGTCCCTGCCATGTGTATCCATGTCCCAGCTCTGTGTGTGTGTGTCCATGTCCCTGCTGTGTGTCCGTGTCTGTGTTGCAGCCACGTGTCCGTGTCCCAGCCATGTCCCAGTCGTGTCCCAGCTGTGTGCTCCTCTCCGGCCCCACCGGTGTCTTTGTCACGATGAAGGACGAGGCCATTCTGTTTATTAAATTGTAGCGCGGCACGGCGCAGCCCTCGGAGCCGCTGACCCCGGTTATTTATAACGCGGGCGGGGAAATCGTAGCTCCGAGCTGGGGCTTTTCTGTGGAGAGTTATGGAAAAAGGAATCGATAGTGCGGGCTGGGGCCGAGGTGGTGGGGAACTGTGGGGTCAGTTCCAGGAATCGCTTCACTGGCATGGCTGAGCTGAACCCCACGGCTCCCCAGGACTGCCCCCTGCTCCCCAGCATCCTCCCTGGCTCCCCAAGACCCCCTCGGCATCTGGGGGGAGGCTTTTGCAGCAGCACTGGGGGGTGTCATGGTGTGGGGGAGTCAGGGTCTGAGGGTGCCAAGAGTCTGGGGAAGTCAGGGTTTTGGGGAACAACGGTCTGGGCGTGTCAGGATCTGGGGGGATCAAGGGTTGGGGGGGCACGGATCTGGGGGGGCGA
>NW_008237087.1:226832-228131 GCF_000691975.1 Corvus brachyrhynchos | reverse complement strand
GCGGTGGGTGGGAGGGCGCCTCTCCGGGTGCTCGGCCTGCCGCTCCCGTGATTAATGTGGGGAATTAGGCCGGTAATGGCTCTTAAATGACGGTGCCAGTTGCAGGCGCCGCGGCCCGATGGGGGAGGGATGGTGCCGGGCCCTGGGTGGGCGCGATCGGAGCCGCGTCACGATCAGGGCAGGAGAGAAGGGGGCTGTGATGTCATGGAGATCAGTGACGTCACGGGGCAGGTGTGACATCACACTCCGGCTCAGCGCCACCGACCCCAGGCGCGCGGGGCTGGCAGGGCCGGGGCTGCTCCCCCGATCGGAGCCGCGTCACGATCAGGGCAGGAGAGAAGGGGGCTGTGATGTCATGGAGATCAGTGACGTCACGGGGCAGGTGTGACATCACACTCCGGCTCAGCGCCACCGACCCCAGGCGCGCGGGGCTGGCAGGGCCGGGGCTGCTCCCCCATTATCTGGCTGTGCAAATCATCACGACATGTCGCGATAGTGCTGCTGGGTGATGCCCATTCGTGCCCCTCGGGGTCACAGGCAGCAGCACGGGATCGCCGGGATCCAGCCTCTTCTCCCTGCTCCAGGGCTGATCCCAGAGTGCACGGAATGGAATCCATCCCGTTAATTCTCCATTTAATTATCGGCTGTTTGTTTATTGTTTGTTTGCTTTACTTGGGATGAATTTTTGATGCTGGTTTCCATCATGCCACGCCAGAATCCGGTGGGATTTACGGCTCTGGAGGGAGCAGAGGCGGATCAAGGGGAAGGGTCCCCAAGGGGTGACCCTGTGTCACTTGGGGGGCACAACCAGTGGGTGCCAGCTGGGAGGGCCAGGGGGGCTGTTTTTGGCTGGGGACTTGTCCCAGGGGATGTGGGGATTGGGAAGGGTCGGGGGGGGTTTGTGACCTTGTCCCATGGGAGGTGTGGAGCCGGGATGGGGACAGGGGGCCACGGCCTTGTTCTGTGTGGATCGGGAGAGATCTGGAAGGGCAGGAACTTGACCCAAGGGCTGTGTGGATGGGGAGAGGTCTGGGGGAGTTGATCCATGGGATGTGCGGGTCGGGAGGGTCTGGGGGAGCTGGAACTTCACCCAAGGGCTGTGTGGATCGGGAAAGGTCTGGAGCGGTTGTGAACTCGTCCCATGGGATGTGTGGAGCTGGGATGGGAACGGGGTGGGGGCTGTGGATTTATCCCATGGAATGTGCAGATCAGGAGGGGTCTGGGAGGGTTCTGTGAATGTGATCCATGGATTGTGCCTGGGAGGGGTTTTGGGGGGGGCTGGGGGCTTGATCCATGGGA
>NW_008237087.1:224221-225853 GCF_000691975.1 Corvus brachyrhynchos | reverse complement strand
CAGCTGCACTGCAGGGCTTGGGGGTGCCCCCCCCAGACCCTCGGGGTGCCCCCCAGGTGATTCCCCCACACCCTTGGGTACCCCCAGGCTCCTGGTTGTTGCCTTGGATCTCTGAGTTTTGTGGTCGTGGTCCCCCTTGTCCCACCCAGATCTCTGAGTCCGCTGCTGGGTCTCTGAATTTTGGGGTGAGAGTCATCTCCAGATCCTTGGGTGCCCCCGTGGATCCCTGAATTTTGCAGTGAAGGCCTGCCCAGAATCCTAGACCCTCCCCTGAACTCCTGGATTTTGGGGTGAGGGTCCCACCCAGGCCCCTGGCCCCATCCTGGACACCTGAGTCCCTCTCAGACCACTGAATTTCGGGGTGAGGCTTCGGTGAGTATTCCCTCTAGACCTCTGAGTCCCCCGTGGACCCCTGAATTTTGGGGTGGAGATTCCTTCCCGGACCCCTGGAACCCCTGGATGAGATCCCATGGATTGACTGGGTAGACCAGAGCCCCCTGGTGTGGGTGGGCATGGAGCTGCCCAGATGTGCACATCTGTGTAGCCCACACGTGTCCCCACATGTTCACGTGTCCCAGGCTTGGCCGCTGTGATTCCTTTCCTTCTGGGCAGGATTTGCGTGTTTTTCCCCCAAAATGCTGGCCCCTAATGTGCCAGGCTGGGGGAGAAGCTCCAGGGGCATCTCTGTGCTGGTGGTTATGGTGTCACCCTCGGGTGGGGCCCGCCTTGGAACCCCCCCCAGCTCCCCGTCACGGCTGCTCCCGAGGGTTCCTGGCACCCCCACGGAACAGGGAAGTACCGTGAGGAATTAAACTCTTAATTACAGTCATTAATGAGCGTGGAGGAGGCTGGGCTCCGTGGGCAGGGAATCCCGTCATGTGCCAGGGGAGCTCCCGCAGGGAATGGGGGGCTGGGGGTGCAGGGTGTCCCAAAGCAGAGCTGGGACTGACAGGACCGGGGTCCCCCGGACCCTCTGGACCCGGTGCTCCGGTGCTGGGTCAGCGTCCCACCACGTACACAGATGTCCCTATGCACACACCCCATGGACCCCTCATGCCCCCCCACCCCGTAGCCCCCTTCCCCGTGCCCCCCTGGCCGCCCTGGGCAGAGGAAGGTGATGAAGGACACGCGGGCCGTGCCCAGGGCAGGATGCTCCGTCTCGGGGAGTGGCACTTAATCAATCGCATCTCCGATCTCTAATTATGTCACCCGGGGCCTCGGATGTGCCTCAGCCTTCTCTTGTATCCATGGACTCCCGAAAAAATCCTCCCCTTTGTCCTTTAGGCTTGGCTGGAATCGAACAGGGTGGGTGGCACCGTGGTGGGGGGGACCCCACAACTGGGTGGGAGAGGGGAGCATTCCGGGGGGACCCCAAGGACTTCCAAAGTAGGGGCTCACGGGCACGGCTGTGCTGGCACTCGCTGCTGCCATAGCATGACCAGCCCCCCCCTCACCGAGGGTGGGCGTCCCCATCCCTGCTGGGTCCATCCTGCCGCCTCTGGCCGCCCGCTCCATCCCTCTCCCGGTCCTTTGTTGGGTACTAATAGCTGCTTTCCATATGCACGGCAGCATCTGTTCCTGCCAGGGAGATTTGCATCGCTAAATGTAAATTGGGTGTTCTATCATTTATCA
>NW_008237087.1:222333-223761 GCF_000691975.1 Corvus brachyrhynchos | reverse complement strand
CATCCTCCTCCTCCCCCCCCCCCCTGGCCGTGTCCCCGGGCCGGGATGTCCCGCCCCGCCCCGTCCCTCCCAGCCCGGCTGCAGACGCCTCCCTCGCCTCCTGTCCACCCTCCATCCTCGGTCGGACCTCGGAACCCGCCGTCATCGCCGGACCGATCCCACCCTGGCCATGAAGGGTCCCCTGCGTGGAGGAATGTTCTCCCGGCATGTCAAACGGCACCCCGGCGTGAGTCACCCAGCCCCCGCTCCCTCCAGGGACCCCTCCATCCCTCCCCTGCCCTCTCCCCCTCCTCGCAGGGACCCCGCGCAGCCCCCGTCCCTCGGGCTTGTCCTTGCCCATCTTTCGCCACATGTCTGGAGCCCCTGGGCTTCCTCACGTCCTTCTCCCTCCATCCCTCCATCTCACCATCCTACCCCCCATTCCTCCTGTTCTCTGTGTCCTTCCTCAGCCTCCTCTTCCTCCCGCTCCCCAAAACCCTCCTCAGCCCCCCAGTCCCGCGTTATTCCGGCTTCCCCTTCCCACTGTCCTCCCGCACTCACAGCACCCTCCGGGTAAGCCGGGAGTCCTGGGGATCCCCATCCCTCCTTCACCAAGGAAAGGCGAGACCACCCAGTGCTTCCCACCCCATTCCCTCCATCCAGCGCTGGCGAGGGGCCGGGGCTCCTTCACCGAGCCGGGCTGGGGTACCTCAACTCTTACCCACACCCCAACAGGCGGCTGGTGGGCGAGGGGAACTTCCCCATGTCCCTCCCCACCCACTACACCCTGTCTGGGGACATCTTTGTCAGAGGGGATGGAAATGAAGCCCCCTCCCCACTCACCCCAGCAGCCCCAGATCTGTCCCTCAAAATGTCAAGCTGAGGGGTTTGGGTAAAAGATGCCTCAACCCCGGGGCTGGACACTGCCAGGGGAGTGCCAGCACCGTGGGCACAGGCAGGTGGGACCTCCAGGGTGCTTCCCACGTCCTTGGATGGGCAGCACAGGCCGAGGCTCCCGTGTGATCCTCAGTTCCGAATGGGGAGATTTGGCATGTTTCTGTTCCTGCCGTAGCTGTGAGTGAGTGACTTGGGGGGCACAAAGAGGACCCCAAACTGGAGGTGTAAAGGCATGGGGGAGTCCTGGGTTCTTGCACACGGCAGGGCTGTTGCTGGCAGGGGCTGTTGGGGCAATTTTTGTGGTGTCACCCGCTCCATGCGGTGTCATCCATCCATCCCACACGCTCAGCTTGCTGGGCAGGTGTAGCCGCGCTTTCACCCGGCGATGGATCCTCCGCCGCAGCGTGCCCAGCTGCCTGGCAGTGATGGATGTCCCAGCTACGCTGCACAGCACCGTGGCCATGAGGCACAGCAGCACTGGCAGGCCCAGAACCCGCTGGCACGGCTCGGTGGGCACCGAGCGGCCACCAGGCAGAGCCTGGCACCGCGCCC
>NW_008237087.1:219708-222134 GCF_000691975.1 Corvus brachyrhynchos | reverse complement strand
CCGGCCACCCAGCCCCTGCTGGCACTCGGTGCCAAGGACCATCATCCACTGATGGCCCTGACCTCCTGGATGGGCGCTGGCATCTGCCGGGCGCTCCATCGTTTCAGCCTGGCTTGGGCACGGCACTGCCGAGCAGGAGCTGGGCCGTACTGGGGACACTGGGAGAGGATGGGGGGGTCCGGTGGGGAGCAAAGGCTGGGCAAGGGGACACAGCTGTGCCCCCTTCCCCATGCAGGTCATGGAGCTGCTTGGCAGCCAACAGAGGGCTCGGACTGACCCTTTCCATCATATTTTCCAGTCGTGTCCCCCCCTCCCAGTGTCATCCCAGTGGGGAAACTGAGTCACGGAGCGGTGGGCGTTGAGTTCGGGGGCACTTTCTCAGAGCTGCGGCTGCCGAGCAGAGCTGCGAATCGAGGCAGGTGCTGGCGATGCGGCTCCGCCGGCACCGCTCCCGTTAATGGGCAGGACGAGGCTCCCTCCCAGGGGCACGGGCTGGCGCCGCGCTCATTACGCTGCCCGCGTCCTCCCCGGCGCGGGGGCCGCGGCAATTTGGGGGAGGTCAAAGCCGCCTCGGCTCGGCTCCGATTGAGGCCGCGTCGCTCCGGGCACTGGGGGATTGGCAGCGCGAGCGGAGATGAGGAGATGGAGCCAAGGTGCGCTGGGAGCCGCCGTGGGCACGGAGCGGGGGGTGAGGGGACCTGCTGGCAGGATGAATGTGGCGGGGTTGGGGTCACTGAGTGCCCCCCAGACCCGCGCTGGACCCCCGGCTGCTCAGCCCCCGCGTGGTCCAGTCCAGCCCAGTAAGATGAACTGGACCTCCTTGTCTCGTGCTCTGTCAGGAGATGGTGCAGAGGGGGTGCAGAGCCTGGGGGGCTGTGGAGGGACAGGGGACCCTGTCTGGGGTCACGGAGTCGCTCGGGGACAAACCTTGCCCAGGGCCGAGTACCTCAGGGAGGAACCACGAGCCGAGGCTCAGCCCTGAGCAGCGGCACTGGGAACACTGGGAATGCTGGAAATGGGGTGCTCAGCACCCAATCCTTCAGGGAAGAACCACAAGCCGAGGTTCGCTCTGATCAGGGGCACTGGGAACGCCAGGAATGGGGTGGCCAGGACCAAATCCTTCAGGGAGGAACCATTAAACTGAGGCCCAGCCCTGAGTGGAGGCACTGGGAGCATTGGGAATGCCGGGAATGGGGTCCCCAGGTCCTCAGCAGCGCCAGCGCTGGGCAGCCACAGGCGGAGGGGAAGTGATTTCTCATTCCAAATCCAATTCCTCTCCAACACGAGCCGATTTTTCTCTCCCTCTTTTAATTCAGTCACTCAAGCTGACAGCTACACTGTGTACCGCAGCCCGGCTACAGGATTGCTCTGCCATATTCCCCCTGTAAATCTCCCGGCGTGTCAGCTCTCCCTTTCACTCTCCAGTCCGCCTGATAAATATTCATTTTATTGGGGTATTTTTCATTTCTCTCTCTCTCTCTCTCTCTCTGCAGCTCGTTCCCCTCATTGGCTTCATCAGTGTGGGCCTGGGCAGCGCGGTCCTGTACCTGCTGCGGCTGGCGCTGTACAGCCCAGACGTCAGGTACGGGTTGAGGTGCCCTTGGCACCCCCGGGGCACCCCTCGGGCTCTCACCCCACACCCCCAGAGCATGGGGGGGCTCAGGCCAGGTGTGGTAGCAGCTGCTGGGGTGCCCACACACAGCTTCATGGTGAAGGATGGGGGGAAAATGTGGGTCCAGAGGTGCCCAGAGGGAAGTTGGGGGGTTGTGTCCCCTCCCCTTGCCTTGGGGGGATGGGGGGAGGGCCCCTCCAGCTCTAGGCGCTGGGAAGGAGGTGAGTGGGTGAGAAGGACGTGGGTGAGAGCTGAATGTGGCTGATCGGCAAGGGACAAGAGTGTGGGGAGGGTGGGGTGGAGGGGAATGGGAAATGGGATGGATGGTTGGAAAAGGGAGCGGGGGAGGAAGGGACAGACAAAACCAGCAGGGAGGGATGAGCAGAGGGAGAGGTGTGAGGATGGATGGAGAGATGGGATGGGTGTGGGAAGGGTGGGATTGAGGGGGGAATGGTCAGAGGGATGCTTGGAGAAGGGACAGGGAGAGAGAGAGAGAGAGGGAGGGATGGACAAAACCAGTGGGGAAGAATGAGCAAAGAGTGAGGTGTGAGGATGGATGGATGGATGGATGGATGGATGGATGGATGGATGGATGGATGGATGGAAAGAGGGCTGTGGAATCCCAAAGGATGGATGGGCAGGACAGCTCCACGTGCTGGGGTGACCAGGCTGGTTTTCCCATGTCCCCACTGCCCCCCACCTCGTTTGTAATTGTTTGCTCCCGGTAAAACCACTCATGGATTTCATCTGGCACCAGCTGAGCTCAGCTCCACAATTAGCAGATCCAGACACCTTGGCAGGGGGGTGTTTAGGG
>NW_008237087.1:216210-218505 GCF_000691975.1 Corvus brachyrhynchos | reverse complement strand
TGCTGTTTCCGCTCTCCCACGCTCCAGGATCGCCCCTACCCCGGCCCCTGTGGAGAAGGGAAGAGCTGGGAGGGGTGGAGGGGTCACACCCACACGTGCGAGCGATGTCCTGGATGCGTGTGCACCCCCCCCGGGGATACGTGACACGGGGCAGGGTGCAGCTGGTGCCCATCTAGGCAGGAAAAAGGGGGGAAAGATCCCAAGCTATGGCCCCCACACTCGACCCCACAGCTCAGCGTCACCCCCTGCCCTCAGAGCCCACCGGGGGAAGCACCAGGATGGGGACACTGAGGCATGAGACCTCCCCCTGCCCCGGGTCTCCTGGCATGGTGCTGAGGGGCTCCAGCCACCCAGCCCCCACCTCCCTCTGCCCCCCAGCACAGCACCCACACACCTCCAGGCTCTGCCCCCACGTTTATTAGCAACCCCTCCCCATAGAAAAGTGCAAGATGAGGCTGGAACAAGCGGTGCCCCCCACCCCAAGCAGGGGCTGGGGGGGTCTCTGTACCCTAACACTGAGAGCAAGACGGGCGTGCGCCGCCCGCACCCCGGGGACGCAGCACCCAGAGGTGATAACGGGGAAGAAGGGGAGGAGGGAAGGCAGAGGGTGGGTCTCAGCCTATCCCTGTTCCCCCCAGTGACCCCAGCCTGGCAGGAGGGGTGCCCCCCCCTCAGTGGTCGCTGAAGCCGGGCATGGGGAAGGCACGAGCGAAGGTCTCGACGCGCTGGCGAAGGTTGCTCAGGCGCTGCTGCGTCTCCGAGTCCTGCAGCAGGAAAGTCTTGAAGTCCTGGAGCTTACCTGGGGGTGGGGGGCAGCAGGTGAGGAGGGCGGGACCCCACAGCAGCCCCATCCCTTCCCAGGTACCCGCGATGGGCGCTGGCACCGGTGTGGGGAGCAGGGCTGGGACCACGAGGGCAGCAGGGCTGGCACCACGAGGGCAGCAGGGCTGACGGACACCCAGGAAGAGGGAAATGGGGGGAGACCCCCCTGTCGCTCACTGGTTTTGCTCTTGACATCCAGGGCCAGCGTGATGCCCTCATCGATGAACTCCACGACCTTCTGGAAATCCTCCTCACGGAATTGGCGGGAGGGCAGCGCGGGGGCACCTGGGGACAGAGCCCATCAGGGATGGGACCACTGTGGGGGCACCAGCCCCACAAGGAGCTCCCAGAGTCCCAGCCCCTCACTGGGGCTCCCCCAGTCCTGGTCCCCATGGGGTCTTGCCCCCTTTCCGGGCCAAAACCGGCTCCGAATTCCCACTTGGAGTCCTCAGAGAAGGGTGAAACAGGGTGGGGATGCTGTGGGGTGAAAGCCTGGGGACCCCCCGCCCCAGGGATGGACCCTCGGTCCCTCACCGAGGCGCAGCCCCCCCGGCGTCAGCGCGCTCTTGTCCCCCGGGCACGTGTTCTTGTTGGCGGGGATGGAGACGAGCTCCAGCACCCGCTCCGCCCGCGCCCCATCGATGCCCTTGGGCCGCAGGTCCACCAGCACCAGGTGGTTGTCGGTGCCACCTGGGGAGCAAAGGAGAGGGGTGAGGACCCCTGAGCACCCCCAGACCCCCACGCCACCCCTTTCCTGCTCTGCAGTGCTGCCTCTGTTCCACCTCACCCCCCCCAATCCTCCTGCACTCCCCACTGCTGCCCCGAGACCGAGCGGGGCCACTCGTCCCCCATCACAGCTCACCCCTCTTGTCCCCAAAACCGCGGGGCTGAGCATTACCTGACACCAGGGTGTACCCGCGCTGCAGCAGCGCCTGTGCCATGGCCTTGGCGTTCCTCAGCACCTGCTGGCAGTACTCCTGGAAGGCCGGGGAGCTGGCCTGGCAGCGGGGACACCCCATCAGCACCGGGGGGCCAGGTCACTCCCTGCCCCAAGCCCCCTATCCCAGCACAGACCTGTTTGAGGGCCACAGCCACGGCAGCAATGGCGTGGTTGTGGGGTCCCCCTTGCAGGGAAGGGAACACGGAGAAGTTGATCCTGTCCTCGAGGTCGTAGAGGGTCTCCTTCCCTGTCTTCTTATCCACGGAGCGCACGCCCTTGCGGTAGAAGATCAACCCCGACCTGGTGGCAAGAGACGCTGGCACCGCTCCTCCCATGGGTGACACCACCCCCATGGTGGGGGACAAGTGGCCCCGCTCATCGAGTGGCAGCTCCATCCTCATGGGGGGAGTCCCAGGGGTTCCCGAGGGGTCACAGCCTCACCTGGCGCCGCGCAGGGTCTTGTGCGTGGTGCTGGTGACCACGTCCGCGTGCTCGAAGGGCGACGGGATGGCCTTGGCCGCCACCAGCCCGCG
>NW_008237087.1:214975-215875 GCF_000691975.1 Corvus brachyrhynchos | reverse complement strand
CGCCCCCACCCCCAGCCCCAGGCCCCTCCCCATGTCCCCTCTTGATGCGGGCGTAGTCGATGAGCCGGGCGTAGGCACTGGTGCCCGCGATGATGAGCCGGGGACGGAAGAGCCGCGCCGTCACCTCCAGCTGGGCGTAATCGATCAGCCCCGTGGCCGGCTGTGAGGGACAGACAGACAGACAGATGGGTCAATCAGTCCAGGGACAGACAGACACAGAGACAGACAGAAAGATGGGTCAGTCAGCCCAGGGCTGGATGGACAGACAGACAGAACTTGGTCAGTCAGCCCTGTGGCCAGCGGTAAGGGACAGACAGACAGATTGGTCAGTCCAGGGACAGACAAGCAGGTCAGTCAGCCCAGGGACAGACAGACAGACAGGTCAGTCAGCCCCAGGGATGGCTGCGAGGGATGGACAGACAGACAAGAGAGCTTGGTCAGTTAGTCCAGAAACAGCCAGCCTGGTCATCCTGGGAATGGACAAATGGACAGACAGACAGACCCCTCTGCCCCCTGCCCTGAGCACAGCACGTCCAGCTGAGCCCTGGGCATCTCCTGTGGCACTGGGACACGTTGGGACATAAGAGGAGACAGAGGGCAGGGGTTTGGCAGAGCAGCTCGGACACCTCGGGGACACCTCGGGGACACCTCGGGGACAGCTCAGGGCTCACCCCTCAGCTACAGACCCTCCCTTCCCCCAGCTCACATCAAGCTTGTAGGGCATCGACTCGAAGAAGATGGAGGTGGCCGAGATCCTCTTGACGTCGGTCATGTACCCGTGCGTGAGGCTGCGGGGAGGGCAGGGGGTGAGGCCGGGACCCCGGGGGGGCAGTGGCCCCCAGGCTGCCCCCCCCAGCTCCCCACGTACTGGCCCCCGTCGGGCAGGTCCAGCCCCATCAG
>NW_008237087.1:213757-214524 GCF_000691975.1 Corvus brachyrhynchos | reverse complement strand
GGGGGGGGGGGGCGGGGCTGTGACCCCGGGCGCTGCCCCAACCTGTCCCAGGACCTGCAGGTGACAGTGGCAGGAGCAGCACCCCGTGTTCTGTCTCCAGTCACCGGTGTCACCCCGCAAGGTGGGCGCATGGGGACCTCAGGGACCCCACAGGGCATGTGGAGACTCCTCCACGGTCCCCCCAAGGCACATGGGGACCCCCTCAAGCTCCACAAAGGGCACACGGGGACCCCCAAGGACCCGTAAGGAACATGGGCAACCCCCTGGAACGTCACAAGACACAAGAAGACCCCCCCCCGAAGCTCTCCACAGAATACACAGGGACCCCACAAACCACATGGGGACCCCTCCCAGGTTCCCACAAGGCACAAGGGGACCCCCAAGACACACGGGTACCCCCCCAAGCTCTCCACAGGGTACACAGGGACCCCACAAGTCACATGGGGATCCCCCCAAAGCTCCCATAAGGCACATGAGGACCTCCAAGGACCCCACAGGGTACATGAAGACCCCCTCAAGGTCCTCACAAGGCACACAGGGACCCTCCCAAGGCACCTGAGGATCCTCCCCAAGTTCCCCACAAGGCGCTCAGGGATCCCCCCCCCAAGCTCGCGCGCACACCCATGGGACCCTCCCCTCGTTGGACCCGGTGCTACCGGGGGGCGGCCGTGGGGGGGACCCCCTCAGAGTCCCCGTGCACAACCAAGGGGGCCCCCAGTGCCCCCCTCAGCCCGGTGCCCGGTGCCGGGTGATGTAACCGCCGCCGC
>NW_008237087.1:208655-210655 GCF_000691975.1 Corvus brachyrhynchos | reverse complement strand
ACAGACCTTCTGGACCAGCTTGTAGTGGCTGCTGAGGAAGGAGATGAAGATGCAGATGACCTTGAAGGGCTTGGCGCAGAGCCAGGCCGCGTGGCTCTGCGTGTGCTCCGTGAAGCACACCTTGGACGGGTCGTACAGGCACGGCTTGTTCTTCCGCGCCCGGTTCGTCTTCTCGTACTCCACGTGGCAGTTGAGCGCCTTGGCCGGGCGCCCCTCGGGCAGGGTGCTCTGCTGGGGAGGGGGCGGTGGCCGCGGGTGGGGGGGGGGGGCGCGCGGGGGCTCAGCAGCTCCCCAGCCGTCTGGTTCTTCTGCCAGTCCCAGGGGCTCCGGCCGGGGCCCGCAGGGGTCCCCGCCCCCCGGGGAGGCTCTGCCGGGATCAGCCGCCCGGGGTCGAGTGCTGGGGGCTTCAGGGTGCCGTAGGGGACGTCCTTGAGGAGGCCGGAGGTGCCCATCTCTAGGTACCCCAAGGTCTTGGCGACGTGACCCCCAGCACACACCGTCTGGGGGAGAGAGGGCAGAGACTGCATGAGCTGTGCCTGTGCCCTTCCTCATCCTCCCACCTGCACCCTCCTCATCTTCTGCCTCCCTCCTCTTCATCTTCTACCTGCACCCCTCCTCATCCTCCTACCTACAGCCCCTTCCTCTTCCTCCCACCTGCACCCTCCTCATCCTCCTGCCTGCACCTTCCTCATCCCTCTGCCTGCACCCTCCTCATCCTCCTACCTACAGACCCCTCCTCATCCTCCTGCCTGCACCAGCTGGGCCGGGACCACAGCGGCCCCTTCCTGAGGTTCCCCTGGTCGCCGGGATGGACACAAGTGAGCAGAGCCAGATGCCAGCCCTAGCCTGGGACCCCAACTCTGACGTGTCCCCTGTCCCTCATCCCCCTGCCCACCTGCCCCCCGTGCCCCCATCCCTCATCCCACTGCTCCCAGGGTGCCCGCTGTGCCCTCCTGCCCTGCCAGCTGCTCTGGCACGCGGGATGCTGCTCCGGGAGCCCCGGCCTCGTCAATCACTGTCGCCCTGAGCTGGCAGGTGCTTGGCTGCTCTGGCAGTTTCTGCTCTGGATGACCTGGATCCCGGGGGGAACGAAGGAGGGGGAGTGGGGAGGGGGTGGTGAGCAGAGGCACCAGCTGGAAGGGCTGGGGGAGCGTGGGGGGCTGTGCTCTGGTGGGAAGTTGAGGCAGGCCCAGGGAATGGCTCCTGTCATCACTGGGGGCTCATCCTGGCATCACCCACCTTACGGAATGGCTTGATGCTGTTTCCTGTTTGGGAATGATCCCCATCAGAGATGATGGGGGTCCCATGACCCCCATCAGAGAGGGGTGAGCTCCCCATGCCCCCTCCTCCGCGGCCGGGTGAGTCAGTGTGTGGGGTCTCCCCACAGAGATAGAGCAGCACCATGGGGGGAGCCCAGCCACGGACCCCCACCCTCACTGCTGAGCCAGGGGCTCTGCCTGATCCATCCCTGGGATCCCCCTGAGGATCCATCCCTGGGATCCCCCTGAGGTGTGCCGGGCTGAGCCCCTAAATCTGCTCCCGTTGTGCTGTGCCAGAGAGAGGAACCCTGGGCAGGGCGTGCAGCCCGGCCATGCCCATGGGGAAGGGGTTTGTGGTGTTTCAGCCCCTTATGGGGAGGTCAGGGTGTGTGGCGCAGAGCTGCAGCTCAGCATCCATCCCTGCACCCCCCTGCCCGGCCAGCCCCCCGCTCCCCCCGGCCCTTTCCAAGCGCGGCTGCTGCCTTCGCCCTTATCTATATTTCAACGCAGCTTCAAAGCCGGGCGCCTTCGCCAGCCGGAGAGGGGGGGCAGGACCGGGATGGTGAGATAACAAGGGGAGGGGGAGAGGGGCACCCCCCAGCTGGGAGAGCTGCATTTTTGGGAGGGGGGTGGTGTCTGCACCCCAGCTCTGCTCCATTGCTCTGTCCATCACGCCTGGGACCCCTCACACCCCACTCTGGGGAAGCTGAGGGGCACCAGCTGGGAGCCCCCAAATCCTTC
>NW_008237087.1:208269-208596 GCF_000691975.1 Corvus brachyrhynchos | reverse complement strand
CCCCCACCACCGGGAAGGATTTCTGGAGGTTTCTGAGCTCCGCGCTGGATTTCCAGCTCAGCCAGGGCTGGGAGCCAAGGCCGGTCCCCAGCAGTGCCGCAAGTGCCCGTGCCCTCCTCCCCTGCCTCAGTTTCCTTTTGCAATGCCCCCTCTCCATGATCCCGTGCAGGGCTGAGGGGGAATGTGATTGGATTGGAACGGGCTGCGATGGGAATCGCTGGAGGTGGCAACGCGGGAGGGACAAGGAAGGGACAGGGATGGGCAGGCAGTGGGGAGGGGACGCACTGGGAGCAGAGGGGGACAAACACTGGCAGCACCCGCTGTGCT
>NW_008237087.1:207026-207967 GCF_000691975.1 Corvus brachyrhynchos | reverse complement strand
CGCTTCAGCCACGCCAGCGCCGTGGGGAGCCAAGGTCACCCCCCTGCGCCCTGGCAGCGCTGTCGGCATTCAGGGCAGGTCCCGTGCACCTCGCGTTAAATATTAATGCTCCTGCTGTGCCGTCGGGGTGCAGCCGCGCACACGTGCCCCTGAACCTCCTGGACATGCGTTGTGGGTGCACAGGGGGTCCCAGTGCCAGCCCCCTCTCACCCTGTTCTCACCAGGAGCTGTGGCCAGTGCCAGGCAGGGCCGTGCCTGGTTCTGTGGCGTGGGGGGGCTCTGCTACCACGCACAGGTTACCTCGGTGTGCCTGAGATGGTTGTTTTTCACTGTCACATCTCACTGCTGATCTACACATCCCTGCCGCTCCCCTCCTCATCCTCTCGCCTGTGTCCCCCTCCTCATCCACCTGCCTGTGCTCCTCCTCATCCTCATCATGATCCCCGCAGCATCATTCCACGGCTTAGCTGCTCTCAAGCCCCTCATGTGCCTTTCTGTACCCGCATGGGGCTGCCGCATGTCCGCAGGCTCCGTGTGTCACCCCCCGTGAGCACAGGGAGCCAGGCGAGGATGCGGGAAGGGCTGGAGGCAGCTGCAGAGGGACCGGGAAGGCTCTCGGTGCCGGCATCAATTTGGTTTGTCAGGCCCGGCAGTGATGGCCGCTCACATCCCATTTGCTGTTGGGGCCAAGTGCCGTCAGTTGCTCCCCCGAGACCCTCAGTCACCTTGGTGGAGGGCAGCGGAGCAGCATGGGGGGGGGACAGGGGGCTTGGCTGCCCCGGTGTGGGCTGGGATGAGCTCCAGCACCCCGAGAGTGGGGCTGGGAATGAAGGGGTATGGGATCAAGGCAGAAGAGCCCCACTAGCACTGGAGGGGGAGCAGAGAACCATGACAGCCCCCAACAAAGGCCTCATCTCTGCCACCAGCCTGTCCCCGTGCCC
>NW_008237087.1:204698-206897 GCF_000691975.1 Corvus brachyrhynchos | reverse complement strand
TGCCCCCACCCCCGTCCCCATCCTGTCCCCGCCCCTCGGCGGGGTCCGCTGGCAGCACGGGCACTGATCCGCTGCTCGAGGGTCTCCCGCTCTCCCCATGGGCGCGGGGTCAACCCAGCCTCTCCCCTGTCACCCCGGACGCCTTCGTTAGCGCGAGGAGATTAATTGGAGGTGGTGAGCGACAATCCCCGTGGGCCTGCTCCCCCCGGCACGCGCAGCCCGGGGCGCCGTGGCATTTCCAAAGGTTAGCAGCAAACAAGGTGCCTCTGACAGCTCCCATTTATCTCCCGGCGCCGCGCGGGTGCTAATGCGGTGCCGCGGTGCCGCGCCGGGCTCCGCGGGCCTGCGGGAGGTACCCGGCGTGCCCAGGCGTGTCCGAGCGGCTGCGCGTGGGCGAGAGAGCGCGGAGAGCTCCGGGGTGGCTGTTCCCGAGTCTCTGGGTGAGCGTGTGCACCCGTGGGTGCCGCAGGTGTGTGCCCGGGCCACCTCCGTGCCCGAGTGATGCGACAAATGCCAGCGAGTGGCTCTCGAACACACGCGCCGCTCCACATGCAGCTGGGTGTGCACAAACACCTCCACGTGTCCTGCGTGGCCCTGCGAGCGCGTCTGTGTGTGCACACGCACGCGGTGACACACGCATGGTGACACGCACGCGGTGACACACGCGTGCATGGAGTGAGGTGCTCGGCGTGGCTGTGCGTCCCGGGTGACGCGTTCCCCTGCTCCCCGTGCACCCGCCCCCGTCCCCACCACCATCCCGTCCCCATCTCTACCATGCGTGCCCGCCCCCATCCCTGCTGCCAGCCTGTCCCCATCCCTACCAACAACTTGTCCCCATCCCCGCTGCCAGCCTGTCCCCATCTCTAACAACAACTTGCCCCCGTCCCCACTGCCAGCCTGTCCCCATCAATGCCACCGGCCTGTCCCCACCCCTACACCCAACCTGTCCCCATCCCTACCAACACCTTGTTCCCGTCCCCACTGCCAGGCTGTCCCTGTCCCTACAGCCAGCCTGTCCCAATTCCTGCCACCAGCCTGTCCCCATCAATACCACCAGCCTGTCCTGATCCCTATCCCCTACCTGTCCCCATCCCCACTGCCAGCTTGTTCCTGTCCCCATCCTTACAGCCACGCTGTCCCCAACCCTCCCAGACAGGCAGGGCATGGCCTGCACACTGAGCTGCAAGTGGCCACCCTGGGCAGCGCTTGGTGCCAGGACTGACGTGCTGCTGGGCACCCCTGGGCTGGCAGCGGGGAGCTGGGGGCACTGGGGACGTGGCACTGGGGATGGCTGCAGCCGAGGGTGCTGCTCCAGGCAAGGGATCAAGGGCAAAAGGACAGAGGAAGAGGTAACACACAGGGACAAGTCGGGACACACCCGTGCATGGCCACCCTGCCACGTGTACAGTCACAGGGATGGCTGGGTGGATCCTGCTGGGAGAGGGGCTCAGTGAGACCCCCCCTGAAGGCTTCCTCAGTCCTTCCTCTGCCTCTTCTGTGCTGCTGCGGCCACAACCCCTGATGGGGTGGTGGGCAGGTGAGCACGACACCCCCAGCACCTCGACGGGCACTCCCAGCATTGGGATGGACACCCCCAGCATTGAGATGGGCACCCCCAGCACCAGGATAGGCCCCCCCCAGCACTGGGATGGGGCACCCCAACACTGGGATGGGCATTCCCAGAATCGGGACAGGAACCTGACACCAGCACCTCCTCAGCCAGAGGAGAGCCTGGATGAGCTCACCAAAGCCAAACCCACCAAATCCACCAAATCCAACCAAATCCACCAAACAACCCACCAAACCCATCCTCGGGTCCTTCCCGTGGTCCTGCTGGGGTCCCACTGCCGGTGACACCGAGGTGCTGCATCCCAAGGGCCGGTGTCACCTCCAGCAGAACCATGACCCGCACGGGGCCGGGGGGTTGGCTTTGGATCAGCTGTGCCTTCACCCCCCAAACAGACACCTCGCTCCTCGCCAACAGAAAAAATATGCAAATGCTGCAGCTTTATTAACGCGCTCGGCACGCGCTGGCTAATAAATATTTCATAGCCCGAGTAGGACTTTTTTTCTCCCTCCTCCTTCTTTCTTTCGTTTTGGTTCCTTTTCCCTGTCACTCGTTTCCTGCCTTTTCTTTCCTCAGCCGTTGTTTTATTTATTTATTACTTTTAAGGGCTTCACGGTGAGGCAGGAGCTGGG
>NW_008237087.1:203002-203403 GCF_000691975.1 Corvus brachyrhynchos | reverse complement strand
GGGGGCAGCAGCAAAGACAGCTGTCCCCCGCACCCCCCAACAGTGGACTTTGAGACCCTCCAAGAGACCCCCCAGGAGCGCTGGGTACTCTCAAGGGCAGCGCTGGCACCGCAGCTCCTCTGGGGTCACAAGGACCATGACCCACCACAGCCGGGTACTGAATCCCACCAGGAGCAGGGGACAGGGTGTCCCTGCAGCCCAACGTCCCCTGGGACCCTCCTCACGACCCCCAGGGCTGGAATCAGCCGCTCTTTGCAGCCACCACCCAGCCCAGGCTCCGGCCTCTTGCCGGTGCCAGGTGAGGCGTTGCTCTGCCTGCTGCAGACGGAGGCTCCGCTGCCCTGTGCCGGAGGGCCCGGGGGGGGACAGTGAGAGGGGCTCCCCCCCCGTGACCTCCCCCC
>NW_008237087.1:198870-199318 GCF_000691975.1 Corvus brachyrhynchos | reverse complement strand
GGGGTGTCACTTGCAATCAGAGGTGGGCTCGTCCCCCTGCCTGTTCCGGCACTGCCAGCACTGCAAAGCCCGGGCGGCTGCAGCCACGAAGGGTGGGGTGCTGGGAAGGGGTGGCCTGCACCCCCACAGTGGGAACAGCACCCACATGGGCTGGGAGAGTTTGTCCATCCCAGCCGGGATCGATCCCAACACACCAGTGTCACCCAGCAGGGACTGTCAACCAACCCACGGCCGGGGGCTGACACCCTGGGGGTCCCACACCCTGGGGGTCCCACACGCTGGGGGTCCCACACGCTGGGGGTCCCTGCCTTCCCTCCTGCGCAGGGACAAGGCTCTGCCCTGGGGTGCAGCCCCTCTTGCCCCTTTGCCCGGCACTCCCACCACAGCCCTGGCGGGATGCGGCACTGGGAGCCCCAGTCCGAGGCACCCGCTGGAGCCAGGAGGAGAC
>NW_008237087.1:197506-197781 GCF_000691975.1 Corvus brachyrhynchos | reverse complement strand
ACAAGTGGCAGGAGCCTTTGCCTTGGGGGGGTCGGGTGGTGCAGGGGGGGTGTGGGGGTCCCTGATGTGCATCCAATTCCCGAGAGGGAATTGACTCGTTTGATTTTATTCATGAAACACAGAAAGTAAAAATGGAGTGTCAGGAAATCAGATCTGCTGGGTGATGAGCCCGGCCCCCCCGGCTGGGCTGGGGGGCTCCATCCCCCCCCCCTGACCACCACGGATGCAGCTGTAGCCCTCCGAGGGGCTCCAAGAGGAGGTGGCAGAGGGGGGAC
>NW_008237087.1:193554-194048 GCF_000691975.1 Corvus brachyrhynchos | reverse complement strand
CTGGCCCCCCACTTCCCGCACCGCAGGAGCCTCCGCACCCCTCTCCTCTCCCAGCGAGGTCCCCCAGGGACCCCAGAGCTGCTCCCCCCGCTGCCACATTCACTCTGCAGAGGATTGGGGTGGCTGAAGCCTAGGGGGCTGTGGGGGCACCCAGACCCCTCGGGAGCTCCCCCTACATCGCCAAGAAAACTCCACGAGGGGATCCCGGTGTCCCTGATGGTCTCACAGGGGAGCAAACAAACACCGGGGTCTGAGAGGGGTTGGGGGGCTCAGGAAGAGGCCCCCCCCCCCTTATTAGCTCACGGGGCTGAGATGGGAGGGGCAGAAACAAGCGGGGGGAGGGTGGGGATGAATGGGGAAGAGGGTGAAAAATAGAAAATATTGAAGGAAAAAGATAAAAAGGGTTTGGAGGGGGAGAGGGGAAAGGGAGGAAAAACCTCGGGAGGAGATTTAAGAACCGATAAGTGAACAAAGAGCTGGTATTGAAATAGATC
>NW_008237087.1:189047-190223 GCF_000691975.1 Corvus brachyrhynchos | reverse complement strand
TGGAGCGGGGGGGAGGGGCCCGGGACATCCCCCCTGGCCAGAACTGCCGTCCCCAGGGGTGCTCCTTGCCCTGGGGCGACTCGGTGAGAGCCCCCACCAGCTGTGACCTCCTCCTGGGACACGGGATAGCCCTGCCGGCCCTGCCTGCAGCCCCCAGTCCCAAAGCCTTTGTGACCCCTCAGAGCCCCCCAGCCCCAAAGGCTTTGTGACCCCTCAGAGCCCCCCAGCCCCAAAGGTTTTGTGATGCCTCAAAGCCTTTGCAACCCCTCCAAGCCCCCAACCCTGAAGCCTTTAAGACCTTCAGAGCCCCGCCAGCCCCAAAGCCTATTCAGCCCCTCAGAGCCCCCCCAGGACCACTGCACAGAGAGCCCTGAGAGCTGCAGCAATGTGTCCCCCACCCCAGCACCCCCCACTTTGGGCAGGACCCCGCAGAGCCGACAGCCCCTCACCTTGTCAGGGTCCAGGGCGAAGTCTGCGTCCAGCAGCTCCCCCACGTCGTCGTCGGGCTCCCCCTCGTACATCTTGTAGGTGGGATTCCCGATCTCCACGTTCATGGCACCGTTGGTCATCCGCTGGTGCTGGAAGCCCTTGGCACTGAGGTGGGCGAGGCAGAGGGTCAGTGCCAGCGACACCCGCCAGGGACAGCTCCCGTCCCCTCCACCCCACCGGACTCACCCTTTAATTCTCCACTTGTACCAGACAAAAGCCACCACGGTGAGGAGGATGAGGAGCAGCAGGATGGGGATGACGATGGAAGCTGTTCCTGCGGGAGGAAGGCACGGGAACAGTCAGAGCCTGGGGGGGCGGGGGCAGCGCTCACACACCCCCACCCAAGCTCCAGCAGCCTGGGCTGGCCCTGTTCCCCCTCCACCACAGCACGGGGTTCAGGGGTCACACAGGGGCACTGGGTAGCCCTGGATCACCCACAACAACCCCCCTGGCGTGGCGTGGTGTGCAAGGGGGGGGTCACACACTGCCCCCCACCCCCACTTACGGCTGCTTTGCTGCTCGCCCACGACGAAATCCTCGCAGCGCGTGCCCGTCATCCCCGCGGGACACCTGGGAGCGCAGGGATAGCACCGGGATTAGCGGGGCAGGGCCATGCAGGGAGGGAGGGAGAGGAGGGCACAGACCTGGGGTCAGGCTGGGGCGGGGGCACACAAATGGGGGTGTGTC
>NW_008237087.1:187990-188965 GCF_000691975.1 Corvus brachyrhynchos | reverse complement strand
TGTCCCCCCCTCCCCTCCATGCCCCCCGGTCCCCTCCTCTTACAGGCACTCGGGCAGCTGGGTCTTGTCGCTGATGGAGCAGGTCCCGCCGTGCAGGCAGTAATTGTCACAGGTCAGGCAGCTCGGCGCTATCTTCCCATCAGGGCAGCTGTGGGGCACAGGGGATCAGCCCCATGGGTACCCTCTGTGCCCTCCCGGATGTTCTGTGCTCCCCCCAGCCCCCCAGGACTCGGCTGTTGGCTCATCCCACTGGCACAGCTCACGGCTGAGCTGCACCCATGGCTGGGACACCGGGATGGGCTTTGGGGTGACACTGAGACACTTCCATCTCCTCCTCCCAGGACCACCAGGTCCCCTGGATTTATCTGCCCTAAATTACTGACCCAGCTCTGGCTGATCCTGCCACAGGGGAACAGGTTTTCTCTGGGGGTCTCTGTGCCCACCACCCCTTTTCCTCCCTCCAGCTCAACATTCCCAGCACCTACATGCAGGAGACCTCTCCACTCTGCTTGTTGATGCTGCACTTGCCCTCCTGGCACCGGGAGCACTTGTTCTCCTGGCACTGGGCGCCCTCGAACTGAGGGGGGCAGCGGCACTGCTTGGCACCACTGGCCGTCATCTGGCACACGCCGTCATTCTCGCAATAGTCAAAGCACTGCCCTGTGGGAGACGAGGGTGTCAGAGCGGGCAGCACCCTCAGCAGGGCTGCTGGTGGCCCCAGTGCCCCACAGAGCACCCACTGCTCACATAGCATCCTCAAAAACAGCAGGATCTGGGAATCCAATCCCATCGGTGCTGTTCCCAGAGGTCCCCAAGCACCTCCAGAAGAGGGGGACCAGGGAGCCCAACCCCTGATGCTGTCCCCAGGGATTCCCACACAGAGGGGGGGACCTGGGAGCCCAATCCCTCTAGCACTGTCCCCAGACATCTCCAGGTGGGAGACAGCCACCCTCCCGACGCCCCCACTGCTGTCCC
>NW_008237087.1:183070-187816 GCF_000691975.1 Corvus brachyrhynchos | reverse complement strand
TTAGCTCTGTGTCCACCTGTCTGTCTGTCCGTCCGTCCGCTCAGGACCGGCCGTGACCCCCCCAGCTCACCCGAGGGGGAGGCAGCGCAGGTGCCCCCGTTCTGGCAGTAGTCCCAGCACTGGTCAATCTGGCACTTGTCCCCGTTGTAGCGTGGCTGGCAGCGGCACTTGGCCTGTTTGCGGGCGTTGAGGAAGCAGCTGCCGCCGTTCAGGCACACCAGGTCGCACGTATCAGTGGTGGGCACTGGGAGGGAGGCATGGAGGGGCTGGGGGTGAGCAGGACCACGCTGGCAGGACCCAATCCCCCTCTTCATCCTCATCCTCTCCTCCTGCCGTGTCACCTACCGACGGGGGAGACGGTGGGCGAGGGAATGACCACGCAGGTGCCGTTGTCCAGGCGTTTGCCGTTGGGGCAGGTGCACACGGGGCCACTGGGGCTGAGCAGGCAGAGCCACTCGCACTTCTTGCGGTCACAAGGGTTGGTCACTGCGGGAGGGGAGGGCACAGGCGGTGAGGACGGCAGGGAGAGGATGGCGGGGTGGCGACAGCATGGTGACCCACAGCCCTTCTTGCTCTACAGCACCTCTAGGACACTCCCCTCCACAGCCCTGTGCTGTCCCTCCCATGCCCTGGGGTCACCAGCTGACCGCTCACCACTGCAGCTGGACTCCCCCAACCCACCCCACCAACCCCCTGCTCTGCCCACCCCCACACCCCCACTTTGGGCAGGGAGCTGGGGGTCTGCATCCCATCTTCCCAAGCTCTGCCAACACTCCCCTCACCCTGTGGCACCTCACATCAGATACCAAGCCCTGGCACCTCCCTCCCACCCCAGGGGGAGCAGGGTGGGGGTCCCGAGCCCACACACACCCTCAGGCTGCTTGTACTGGTGGTAGAGCACGACGTCGGTGGCGTGGTTGAGGCCGGACGTCAGGTTGGTGACAGCCTTGTGGCCGAACTTGTGAATCTTGAAGATGCGGTTGTTGATGTAGGTGACGCCGTAGATGTAGTCCTCGAAGATGTCGATGCTGAACGGGTGGCTCAGCCCTGGGGAAGCCAGGAGAGGACATGTGGAGGCAGGGATTTGGGGTGGGTCTGAGGCCGCGGACCCCCATGGGGCACCCCTTACCCTTCTTGTTGTCGATGGCCACGACGGGGTCGGTGCCGTTGAGCCGGATGCTGCCGATGACAGAGAGCTTGGCGTCGGCCCAGTACAGCCTCTCGTTGTGGTAGTCCACGGCCAGGCCTGAGGAGACACAGCCCCCAGTGAGCCCGCAGCCCACCCTGAGCCCCTCCTGACCAACTGACCCACAGAGCAGCCCCATCACCCTTCTGCCAGAACAACCCCAGAACAACCCTCCCCAACACAAATGGTTGTACATGTCCCCATCATGGCTTTTGCCCCCCTCCTGTCACCTGTCTCTCTCTCACCTGTTGGCCACTGGATGTTGTCCTGCACCAGGGTCTCCCGCAGCGTCCCATCCATGGCGGCCGTCTCGATCTTGGGATGATTGCCCCAGTCTGACCAGTACATCGTTCTGTAGGGACACACGCAGCTCATTCCCAGGGGAATGGGACAGCCCAGTGACGAGCCAGAGAAACCCTCCTATGTTGTCCCCACAGCGTCCTGGAGTCACCAGGTAACTCTGGGGCAACTCGAGCACACACAGAGAGTGACACTGGGACATGGGGAGCTGCCACCACGGGTGGGCTCATGGTGAGGGGAGCAGGGTGACGGCTGGGCAGAGGGATGGGACAAAGGCTCAGGTCTCTCACCCCCGCAGCGGGTCAACCACGATGGCATGGGGCTCATCGATCATCCCCGAAATCAGCGTCTTGCGGTTCTCGCCCTTCATCTGCGCCACCTCGATGACGTCCCGCCCTGAGTCCGTCCAGTAGATGTTCCCGGCCACCCAATCGATGGCGATTCCCCGCGGCATCTTCAGCCCTGAGATCTGTGCAGGGAGAGCGGGGACAGGTGAGGGAGGACACGGAGGACACCATCAGCCTGTCCCTGCCGTGCCCTGGCAGAGCTCGCTCACGTTCAGGTGGGTGACGCCGCCGTCGATCTGGCGCCGGTTGCGGTTGGAGGCGGTGGAGGCGGAGGAGGAGGCGGGCAGCTCCCGGTACGAGATCCTGCCCGTGTGCCAGTTGGTCCAGTAGATCTTGTTGCCCTTGACGTAGATGTCCATGGCGTCGATGCGCACGTTCTCATCGCCCTGGAAGGCCGGCTCGTAGGCCGAGTTGGGGTTGAAGGGGTACATGCTCCGGATCTTGTTGTCGTCCGCAATGTAGAGGATCTGGTGCTCGGAGCCTGCAGAGGAGGAGGATGAGGAGAGTTTGGCCTGGCCTGGACTGGGAACAGGGACTCAGCCAGGAACGGGGGCTCAGCCAGGAGTGGAGGCTCAAACAGGAACAGGGGCTCAACCAGGAACAGGGGCTCAACCAGGAACAGGGGCTCAGCCCAGCTCTCTGGTGGGATAGGGACAGGGTCACTGCAAGCTCATCATCGCCTTGGGGCTCTCTCTGTCTGGGATGGACAGACTGACAGCACCGGCAGGAGGATGGAGGGAAGAGCACAGGGGTCCCATTGGAGCTCCGGGGCACGCAGGGGGGTCCTGGGCACACACAGAACCCATGTGGGTGCCTGTTTTCTCCTGACCTTCCGCCTTGCACATGTTGTCTGTCTTCATGAAGTTCTTGGCGCAGCTGCAGACGTGGGAGCCCTTGGTGTTGTTGCAGAGCTGGGAGCAGGTCCCAAAGCGCAGGCACTCGTTGATGTCTGGGCAGCGGGAGATGGGATCAGGGGGAGACCCCAAGGGTGCCCCCACAGACCCCGACTCTGCCCCAAGGACACAATTCCTGCCGCCCGAACTCCATGCCAGCTGTGAAATCACATCTCACCGATGCCAAACCCCACAGCCCGATCCTGAGCCCTCTCCAGCAGCAGCGGGAAGTACCTTGGCAAAAATTCTTGTCCGGCACCTTTTGGAAGCCTCTGCGGCAGGTGCAGTACGAGGTGGACTGGGACTGGACGCAGTGGGCCTCGTCCCCACACATGGTGGTGTTGGTCATGCAGTCGTATGACTTGTGCTCTGCAGGGGGATGCGCCGTCACACGCGCGTCACAGCGAGTCCCCCAGCCCACACCGGGCCCCCGGCTCCCCACCCACCGTGGGAGCAGGATTCCTCATCGGAGCCGTCGCCACAGTCATCGAAGAAGTTGCAGCGGAGGTTGGCGCTGATGCACTTCTTGTTCCCACACAGGAACTCGTTCTTGTCCTGGCTGCAGCTCTTGGGCTTGGCAGTGGGTGACTCTGCGGGTGGGGGGCAGCAGTTGTGACCCCCCAAGTCCCGGGCACCCATCCTCACAGGACCCTCTGGGAGCAGGCAGGGACTCGGGACCCTGCATCTGCACCCTGATTTTGGGAGGGAAGACCGGACAAAGCCAATCCCAACACCTGGCCTGAACCCTGGGCTCTGGGATGACCATCCCGAGGGCTGTAGTGACCACGCAGGCACCCTGGCCAGGCGGGCACAGGGCTGTGCCCGCGGGCAGCTCCACTCACCGCAGTCCTTCTCATCCGTGTTATCTCCACAGTTGTCAATGCCGTCGCACTGTCGACCGATCCACAGACATACCCGGTCGTTCTTGCAGCGGAACGGTCTGTTGGGGGGACACTGGAATTTCACTGCACCAGCAAACAGAAACAAACGGTGACGGTGAAAGGAGACGCCGTAGCCAGGCTGTCACACTTGTCATGAGCTGCTGCTCGGCCTCTGCCCGCTCTCCGGGGAGGGCTGTCCCACGCGGGCGAGCGGGCTCCGGAGGCTGAAGCAAAGAGACTGAAGCAAAGACAATCGCCCAGCTGCTGTGAGCCCTCTCCTCGCCCAGCCCCGGCCCCACCCAAGCCCCCTCCCCACCGCCAGCCCTTCATCCCGCTCAGCTCCTCTGCGACTCCTTTCCCTCAACTGGAGCCACCTCCAGCCCCTCAGCCCCACCGGCCACCCCCAAGAGGAGCTACCAGAGGTCTCCCCAGACCGTCCGGTCCCCGCAGCGGTGCCCGAGCCCCGGGACTGCCACCCTGTGAATGGGAGGGCCCCGGGCAGAGGCACCGCAAGGTCACTCACAGCACTCCTCGGGATTCTCGTCCGAGTTGTCCCCACAATCGTCCTCCCCGTCGCACTTCCAGGCCAGGGGCTTGCACAGGGTGTTGTTGCACTGGAACTCGTCCAGGGGACACGTGCGAACTGCAACAGCACAGGAGGGGACACGTCAGCTCGTGCTGCCCTGCTGCCAAAACCCCAGCCTGGGACCACAATCCCAATTTCCACCACAGACAGGGGGTGTCCAGGGCTGGGTGGGTTTCCAGGGCTCAGATGCATGTCCATGCATGCTCAAGGGTGGGGCAGAGAGGGGTGGGCACACACAGGGGAGCGCTCCCACCCGCAGCAGGGACACGAGGGCAGGGAGGGGGTGACACGACCCGCCCTGACGGGACACGCAGCTCTGCCATTACCCCCGGTGCCGCAGTTCTCCTCGTCGGTGCCATCCATGCAGTCGGCGTCGGCGTCGCAGCGCCAGCGCATGGGGATGCAGTGCCCGTTCTTGCACTGGAACTGGTCAAACTCACAGCGGGGGGTGCAGTCTTTCTGCAGGGGACGGGCGAGGGACACGGTCAGCAGGGACAGCGTGGCCCTAGCAGCCCGCTGTCCTGTTGCCACACCCAGGCTCTGAGCCCCAGGG
>NW_008237087.1:164769-182943 GCF_000691975.1 Corvus brachyrhynchos | reverse complement strand
CGCGGCACCCGCGCGGGGGGCCCTGGGGCAGAGGGGGGTACAGGCAGAGCGGGGGGAGCTGGCACAGGGGCACGGCTGGCACCACCTCCCAGCCCCTTCCCACCCCACTCCAGGGCTCCCTGCAGGAGTGTTGGGGGGCACTGTGGCTGTCCCCCAGGTCACTCACTCTCCACAGGGCAGCACCAGCCCCTCTGCTGCCCACCCCGGCTGCCCCCCAGGCAGGAGGAACTGCAGCGGTGCCCTGGCAGAGCCTCGTCCCTGTCCCTCCTCACAGGGCACGGGGACAGACACCCCCTCACAGCTCACTGGCACGGCCAGTGCCAAATCCAGGAGGACGGCATGTGGCACAGCCGCCCGCCTGGGATGGCTCTCAGGACCCTTCCCCTCCCCACGGCCTCGGGGTGTTGGGGCACAGGGACCCTCCGGTCACGGCACAGGACTGTGGGGGAAGAGGGGGACGGGGGGTGTCCAGGTGGAGCAGGGAGAGTCACGGTGGGGATGGGTTTTGGAGCCAAGTCCAAGCCATGCACGGGCCCTGCGGAGCAGCAGGGTCGGACCCTCCCCACTGGAGGGGGATGCTGGTGCTGATGCTCGGTAAATCCACCTGGATTGTCCGGTCCTGACCCCTCTGCCCTCACCTAGAAATTGTTGCCTTCATTGATTTTAGAGAGACTGTACATGGAATTAAAAGATTTTGGCAGGAACCTACCTCTGAGCGCCCCATAACGACAGTGTGAAAATGGAGAAAAACATAAGATGAAGTGAAATGGCACAAACTCAAAAACACGACGGGAAATCAACAGAAAAGAAAACAAAAGCTGCACTCTAAAGAGCTGCAGGGAGACAGAGGGACCCGGTGGGCACTGCGGGGTGGGAGAGGGTCTGGCAGCAGACCCTGGTGCCATCCCATGGGCAGCCTGGGATCCTCTGGGTGCTGTGGGGTGGGAGAGGGTCTGGCAGCAGACCCTGGTGCCATCCCACAGGCAGCCTGAACCCCTCCAGAGAGACAGAGCCACAGTGGAGCCCTGGGAATGGTCCTGTCCATGAGGACACTCGTGTTCCTTGGCCGCTCAGTGGGGCAGGTGCTGGCACACGAGCGGAAGCTCATGAAGGGGCAGCACTGGACTCTCTGCCCCAGCTCTGGGGATCCCCATACGCTGGCCCACGCCTGGGGTTGTGACCTGGGTCCCTCCTGACAGCTCTGTGTGTCCCCACCGCCATCCCAGGTGCCACTGCCAGGCAGGGGGTGACACACGGGGCGATGCTTGGTGGCAAAGCAGGACGAGGTGCCCTCGGGTGACTCCGGCCACACAGGGAGCGTGTTGGGGTCACCTCTTCCCTGTCACCCATCACCCTTGGGGTGTCTCCTTGGCACAGCCCCCCTCTGCAGGGCCAGGCTCTCCAGACCCCTGGAGTCAGGGGTGTCCTGGCTGGGGGACACCGTAGCTCTCCTGGCCACCAGCCTGACACTCCCTGGCAGCAGCAGAGGGGCTGGGGGGGCCCAAACCTGTCCCCTCTCCACTGCTCCGCCCTGGGGAAAGCAAAGGCTCGGGGGTGGCACGTACTGCAGCTCTCCTCGTCCGAGTTGTCCCCGCAGTCGTTGTCGTAGTCGCACTGCCAGCGGCCCGGCACACAGCGGTTGTTCTTGCAGCGGAACTGGTACGGCTCACACGTGCGCTCGTCTGCGAGGGACAGCAGGGACAGGGACAGGGTTAGGCTATGGACGGGACAGGGACAGGACAGGGGTCAGCACTGCCCCAAATAGGCCATGGATGGGACAGGGACAGGGGTCAGCACTGCCCCAAATCAGGGGAGGGACAGGACAGGGACAGGGACAGGTGTCAGCACTTCCCCAACCAGGGCATGGATGGGATAGGGACAGCGGTCAGCATTGCCCCAAATAGGCCATGGATGGGACAGGAACAGGACAGGGGTCAGCACTGCCCCAACCAGGGCATGGATGGGACAGGGACAGCGGTCAGCATTGCCCCAAATAGGGAAGGGACAGGGACAGGGGTCAGCACTGCCCCAAATCAGGGGAGGGACAGGACAGGGACAGGGACAGGGACAGGAGTCAGCACTGCCCCAAATAGGCCATGGATGGGACAGGGACAGGGGTCAGCACTGCCCCAAATCAGGGGAGGGAAAGGACAGGACAGGGACAGGGGCCAGCACTGCCCTGCATGAGGGCATGAATGGGGACAAGGACAGGTGCCAGCACTGCCCCAATCAGGGGAGGGACAGGACAGGGATGGGGACAGGGGTCAGCACTGTCCTGAACGAGGGGAAATATGGGACAGGGACAGGTGTGAGCACTGTGCTGCATGAGGGGAGGGACGGGACAGGGACAGGGACAGGTGTCAGCACTGCCCAAAACAAGGGGAAGGAAGGGATGGGGACAGTGACAGGAGTCAGCACTGCCCCACACGATGGTACAGATGGGACAGGGACAGGGGTCAGCACTGTCCTGCACAGTGGGAGATGTGGGACAGGGACAGGGGTCAGCACTGCCCCACACGACAGAAGGGACAGGACAGGGACGGGGGTCAGCGCTGCCCTGCACCTCCCTCTGACCCAGCCCTGCCCACGCCACTCGGAAAAGGAGCAGCTGGAACTCCTGGGGCAGCCTGTCCCTCGGGGAGCAGGGACACAAGGTGACGCTGGCTTGTCCCCGCAGCCCCTGCTCACCGCATTCCTCCTTGGGCTCATCGGATCCATCCCCGCAGTCGTCCTCCCCGTCACACTTCCAGCGCGCCGGGATGCACCGGCCCGAGTCCTTGCACCGGAACTCATCCACACCACAGGTCATTTGGGCTGGAGGGGACAAAGTGACACAGGCACAGGGATCAGCACTGGTCAGGCATGTGTTGTTCCCTGCAAGGCCGATGAACAACCTGGAGCTGGGGGAGATCCCCTTCCCTTCCAAGCATTGTCCAGGGAGAAGTCAGGGGCAGGAGGATCCCAGCAGAACAGATCCAGGCAGAGCCACCACCACCATCGCCCACTGCCCACAGGGACTGAGCAGGGACCGAGGAGGGGCTGGGGTAGAACTGGGCAGGGACTGGGCAGGGATTGAGGAGGGACCGAGGAGGGACCAAGGAGGGACTGGGCAAGGACTGAGGAGGAACTGAGGAGGGACTGGGGTAGAACTGGGCAGGGACTGAGGAGGGACTGAGGAGGGACTGGGGTAGAACTGGACAGGGACTGAGCAGGGACTGAGGAGGGACCAAGGCAGAACTGAGCAGGGACTGAGCAGACAGAGCAGGGACCAAGGAGTGACCAAGGAGGGACTGAGCAGGGACCTGCCACCCTGCTGTCACACAGAGGTGACCGGTGGCAGTGAGGCCCCATTTCACACGTGGCCAGCCCCCTCTCCCCACGCAGGCCCCTTACTGCAGTTGGCGGGTTCATCGGAGCCATCCACGCAGTCGTTGTCACGGTCACAGACCCAGACACGGGGGATGCAGCGCTTGGTGATGGCACATTGGAACTGGTTGGGGGCACAGGTCACCTCCGCTGCAGGAGGGAGGAGGGGTGTCAGGAGGGGCAGCAGGGCAGGCAGGCTCCAGCCACCCCTTGTCCCAAAAACCAGCCGCAGGGCTGAGAGGTGTGCGGGTGCTCCAGGGATCACAAGGGTCTGGTGTGCTCGGCAGAAGGGATGGAGCAGAGCCATCAAGTGGCCCCAGAAGACTCCCTGCTAGGGGGGGGACAGGGAAGAGGCCACCAGATCCCTCAGCTGGGCAACAGGCTCAGCCCAAATCCACTTCAAGGGATTTAAGGATTTCATTTCCACTTAGGAGACAGCAGCAGGGGGTGATGGGGACAGAGGGTCTGTGGAGAAAGCCCTGGGACACCCCAGGGAGCCAAACACCCCAAGACATGGACCTGAGCCCTTCAGTGTGGCCCACGCTCGCTCCCACCCCACACCCCGAGCCCCCCACTCACGGCAGTCCTTCTCGTCCTCCCCATCCCCGCAGTTGTCCTGCCCGTTGCAGCGGAAGATGCCCGGGATGCAGCGGTTGGTGTTGGTGCACTTGAACTGGCTGGGCAGGCAGACGTGGATGTCTGGGGGAGGAGGTGACATGGTCAGGGGGTGACAGGCTGCAGCTGCACGCTGTGGGGGCCTGGGGGGCACGAGGGGACGCGGGGAACCTACCACAGTTGGCCTCGTCCGAGTTGTCCTGGCAGTCGTTGTCCCCGTCGCAGATGAAGGCGGGGTTGGTGCAGATCCCTGTGGAGCACTGGAACTGCCCTGGCCTGCACTTGAACTCAGCTGTGGGATAACACAGGGCCACAGGTTTGCTCTGAGGAACATTTTTAGGGCAAACCTCAACCTCAAACCCCTGCTGGACCCCTCTGGGGTCCTCTGCATGGAGCCAGCACCCAACTCCAGGCTCAGGCACTGCTCCACGGGACAATCCCGACACAGGGACAGGTGCGTCCCACTGCTCCCTGAATCCCGTTATTGGACTGACCCTCCCCTCCACGGGGCTGTCCCAACATCCCAGGGGTGCTGGGACATGGGGGGCTGTGTCACCCCCCGGCACTCACGGCAATCCTCCGGCTCGTCCGACCGGTCCCCGCAGTCGTCCTCGGTGTCGCATTTCCACCAGAAAGGGATGCACTTGTCATTCTTGCAGACAAACTGGTGGAGAGAGGAGCCCGTGAGGTGGCTCGGGATGGGGAGGGGGGACCCCGAAAGATTTCATCCCCAGCGAGCTCAGCCCAGGGCACTGACCCTGTGCTGTCCCCTCCAGGTAGTCCCAAGTCCCAACCTGGAGCAAAGCCTTAACCCCACCCAGGCCCCGGGGTTTGAGGAGAGGGGCAGAAGAATATTCCAGAGCAGGAGGCTCTCTGGCTCCCCTAGACACCCCCAAACATGAAGTGCCACAGGAGGGAGGTGCTGCCTGCACCCACAGAAGACCCTGCTGCACCCCAGCACCCCTGGGGAGACCACAGCGGGAGGGACAGGGGCACGGGGATTATCCAGGCAGGCAGGGACAGGCAGGGACAGGCAGGGACAGGCAGGGACAGGCAGCAGGGGGTTACCTGGCTGGCTGTGCAGTTGGACACACAGGTTTTGCCATCGCTGCCCAGGTAGAAGTTGGTGGGACAGGCACACTTGTGCCCCCCACCCGGCGAGAGCAGGCAGAGGTTGCTGCAGCCGCCGTTGTTGATCTTGCAGGGATGGTCGGGAACTGGGGAGAGCAGGGGGACAGCAGCGAGTCAGACCCGGCTGGGGACCCTCAGGGCGGCGTGGGAGCGGCAAGAACCCTTGTCACCCTGTTCCTGCTCCCCCTGCCCAAGCCAGCGTCCCCCCATGTCCCTTTTCCAGGGTGGTTCCCCAGCATGGTGACCCCCGGGCCGCGCTCACCGTCGGGCTGGCGGTACGGGTGGTAGATGTGGATGTCCATGGGCCGGTGTAAGGTGCTGATCAGCAGCGTCTTGTTGGCTCCCGTCGTCTTGTGGGCCCGGTTGATGGACTTGGTCTCCCAGTCGGTCCAGTAGATGAAATCCTCGAAGAGGGTGAGCGCGAAGATGTGTGGGATGTCCTGGCTCAGCACTGCGAGGGGAGCAAGCGCTCAGCCAGGGGCTGTCCCATGTCCCCCTCCCGCAAGGAAGCAGCCACTGGACACAGAGGAGTGGCCAGAGCTGGGGACTGTCCCCAGCAGCCCTGCCTCCCACTCCAAGGCCTGACCCACAGCCTGGACATCCTCCCAGGCCCGCTGGCGCTGTGGGAGCCCCGGTGCTCTCACCCGTGTGCCGGTTGGAGCCATCCAGGCTGGCGAACTCGATGTAGTCCTCGCGGGCATCGGCCCAGTAGATCCGGCTGTTGATGTAGTCCAGGGTGAGGCCGTTGGGCCACGTGATCTTGGTGTCCACGATGACGCTGCGGTTGGTGCCGTCCATGCCGATCTTGCCGATCAGCGAGTGGTCGCCCCAGTCCGTCCAGTAGAGGTAGCTGGGGATGGAACAGAAGGGCAGGGAGAGGCTGAGTCAGAAACCACAGAAATTCCTCCCTGTGAGGGTGACGAGGCCCTGGCAGAGGGTGCCCAGAGAAGCTGTGGCTGCCCTATCCCTGGAAGTGTCCAAGGTTGGACGGGGCTTGGAGCAACCTGGGATAGTGGAAGGTGGCTGCCCACAGCAGTGGGGTGGAACAAGATGGTCTTTAAGGTCCCTTCCACCCCAAACCACCCCATGACTCTGTGATAAACAGGCACAGGGCAGGGAGAAGCATCCTGAGGCCAGGAGGGAAGGCTTCATCCCATCTTCCAACCTCTGGGACTACGGCAAGATGACCACAGCCCCGTTCCCAGTGCAGAAGGGCAGGTCCATGTCCCCCAGGCTCTCACCCATTCTGCACGTCCACCACCAGCGCGCGGGGCTCGCGCAGGCCCGAGTTGACCAGCACGGTGCGGTACGCGCCGTTGAGCTTCGACACCTCGATGGTGTCCCGGCCCTTGTCACACCAGTACAGGTTTCCTCCCACCCAGTCCACGGCCAGCCCATCGGGGTTGCTGAGCCCCGTGCGGTGAAGGACCTGCCGGGAGGAATCAAAGGTGACGGGGCTGAGCGGGGAGGACCAAACCCTGATCTCTCGGGGGTGACAACATCCCCCTCGCCAGCCCAGATCTCCTTCCTCACTCCCCTCTTAGGTTTAGATGGGCTATTGGGAAGGAATTCCTCCCTGTGAGGGTGGGCAGGCTCTGGCACAGGGTACCCAGAGGAGCTGTGGCTGCCCCTGGATCCCTGGAGGTGTCCAAGGGCAGGTTGGACAAGGTTTGGAGCATCCTGGGATAGTGGAAGGTGTCCCAACCCATGGCAGGGGGTGGGACTGGATGAATTTCAAGGGTCCTTCCAACCCAAATCATTCCATGACTCCATGACTCTTCCCCCAGCCCACCTTGTCCCGTACTTCGGGGCAGCATGGAGCCCACCCCTGCTTGGGATGGGGCTGCCCAACATCCCACGGGGCTGATCCCCAGAGCCCAGTGATGACCCCACAGCAGGGCAGGGGGTGGGTGAGGCCCGGCTGCGTGCCCTGGGTGCCCCAGGGGCTGCCCCGTCCCCTCACCTGGACGTTGCTGCCATTGATGTGCATGCGGCGGATCATGCTGCCCTGCGTGGTGACGTCTGTCCAGTAGATCATCTGCTCCCGGTAGTCGAAATCCAGAGCCACAGCGTTGTTCAGCCCCTGGGGAAGGGGGAGGGAGAAGGGTTGCAGCAGCCCCGGTGGCTGGCATGGGCTCTGGGGGGTTTTATAGACCCCACAGCCTCATTGCCTGCTCCTTGCTCACAGTGACCTCCTGCCATTTAGATGGATCTACCAAGAGCCCAAACTCCTCAGTTGGAAGCTCCCGTGCCCTTCAGGGCCCTCTCCATCCCCAAATCCCAGCCACGTGGGGCTGGTGTCCCCCCTGCTCCCAGCTCAGCCCGCACCTGCTTGAGCAGAGTGTAGTTTGAGCCGTCCAGGTTGAGCTTCCTCAGATAGTACCGGTTGGCGAAGATGAGGAAAGGCTCTTCATCTACGTGGGGAAAGAGGGAAAAGTGGCAGGGAAGCACTGCTGGGACGCGGGCAGAACCCTGCAGACCTGCCACCCTCTCTGCCCCACTCCCTGGTGAGTTGGAGGCAGCCACTTCACCCTGTGACCAACTCCAGCGCCAGGAACATCCCACGGTCACCAGGAACATCCTGGCTCTCACCTGTGACAGCCTTGCAGCTGGTGGGGTTGTCAGGTCTGAGCTTGTAGCCCTCGGTGCAGAGGCACTTGAAGCTGCCCAGGGTATTGATGCACTTCTGGCTGCAGGGGTAGGTGGTGGAGCACTCATCGATGTCGATGCACGTCTTCCCGTCGTCCTTCAGCCGGAACCCGGGACGGCATCTGCACTGCAGGAGCAACCCGGAGCTGTCAGACACCTCCAAGGCCCGCGCGCCGGGAGGTGGCAGGTGCTGGGAGGTGACAAGTGTCACCGTGGGACACGTGGACTCGGCAAGGACAGCTGAGATGCACAAACAGTGCCTGAAGCGCCCGCGTCACATCCCTGGCCCAGCTGGCACAGGACAGACACAACCCTCAGGTCTGCGGAGAGGGAACAGCAGGAGCTGTGCCAGGGGAGGTTTAGGCTGGATATCAGGAAAAGGTTCTTCCCCCAGAGGGTGGTCAGGCTCTGGTGGCTGGCGCAGCCCTGAGGCTGTCAGAGCTCCAGGAGCATTTGGACAACGCTCTCAGGCACAGGGTGGGACTGTTGAGGTCTCCTGTGCAGGGGCAGGCGCTGGACTTCCAACAATCCTTGTAGGTCCCTTCCAACTCAGGGCATTCCGTAACTCTACGATCCCTGCAGGCAGCCCCCCACCCCATGGCCCCCTACCTTGTACCCGATCTTGAGGTCCTCACACTCCTGGGAGCAGCCACTCAGCTTCTTGTTGAGGCACTCGTTGATGAAGCAGTTCAGCTCGTCGGAGCCGTCAGTGCAGTCGTTGTTGTTGTCACAGAGCAGCGCCTCGGAGATGCACTTCCCGTTCTTGCAGAGGAAGAAGGAGTCATTGCACTTGTTCTCTGTGGAGAAGAGGTGGCAGTGGTCAGTGGGGGGTGGCTGGGACCCCACTATCCCCCCTGGGACCCCACCGTGACCCCACAGGTACCTGGGCTGCTGCAGCGTGGGTTCTTGGGTGCTTCGTCCGAGTGGTCGTGGCAGTCGAACTCCCCATCGCACTCCCACTGCCGGTTGCTGAGGCAGCGGCCGTTGTCACAGCGGAACTCGTGGGGGCCACAGGTGGGGTACTCTGAGGGAGGGTGAGGGGCTCAGCCTGCATCCCACTTTCCTGAACCTTCTGGAGGCACCGTGGAGCCACTCGGAGAAAGAGAGGCACCACGGAGGCAAAGCTTCCCGAGCTGCTGGGAGTGACAGGGACACCACGGAGCAGCTGGCTTGGGACAGGGCTGCTCTGCACACACACGGATCCCTCCGTGGGTTTGGATCTCTCCGTGGGTTTGGAGAGATGCCAGGGCTGAAGGGCTGCTCTCCACCAATAATCCCCTTCTGCTGCCTCTCCGAGTTCCCTCTCACCACACTCACATCAAACCCCCCCGGGGTGATGAAGACCCTCCCAGGGTACCGTCCCAAAGCCCAGGAGGAGTGGGTCAGTCCAGCTCAGGCCCCCTGGGTCCCACAGACACCCACCACACTCTGGGGACTCATCAGAGCCGTCACTGCAGTCGTTGTCGTGGTCGCAGACAAAGTGCTTGGGGATGCACTGCCGGTTCCCGCACATGAACTCGCGCTCGTCGCAGGTGTTGTTGTACGCTGCAACAGGGCGCCGCCACCGTCAGCCCCTGCCAGCCCCCTACCACCCCCAGCCCCCCTCCCTCGGGCACTCACAGCAGCCGGCAGCGAGGGTCTCATCGGCCCCATCCGCACAGTCCTTGTCCCCGTCACAGAGCCAGCGCTCCGGCACGCACACATAGGTGCCTGGGCACTGGAAGGATCCTGAGCTGCAGGTGGTCAGCCCTGGGGAAGGGAGGAGCAGGATGGAGTCCGGTCACCCCACTGCTGGAGGCTCTGGGGAACCCCAAGACACAGAGCCCAGGAGAGCGGTGAGACTGCGGGTGGGAGAAGGGATGGGCAGAGGCAGGAACACGGCAATGGAGCAGGCAGGGACTGAGGCAGGGGAGAGGGGCTGCGGCAGACTCACGGCAGCGACTGTCCTCGTCAGAGCCGTCCCCGCAGTCGTCAGCCCCGTCACACACCCAGAGCTTGGAGATGCAGCGGTGGTTGTTGCACTCGAACTGCACGGGGTAGCAGAACTTGTCTGGGAGAGGAGAAGAGTAGGATATGGAGGTCAGAGCGAGGTGATCTGGGGAGGAGACACCAGCAGAGCACGGCCAGGCTGGGTCAGCCGGGCTCCAGGAGCCCAGGGGGGTGTTGGGGGTACTGCTCGTGGTGATGGGCACCACTGGGCTGGTGGGGGACTCCCTATTCCTGGAGCTGGGGAAGACCCCCAGCTCCTGAGCACTGTTTGGGGCTTGTTCCAGGAGGTTAGAACTAAAAACAAAGCTGAAGGGAGCCAAAAGTGGCCCCGTTCAAAAGGGCCACGGACACTTGTGTATGTGCTGATCAAACCAGCACAGGAGGACATTTATACTGGTCACAGCTAAAAGCCCGAGAGTGTGTAGTAAAACCACACAGGGTGAGGAATGTGGGGTCTCGTCCTTGGCAAAGGGATGTCAGGTAGAGAAGAGGGCCCTGCCCACCCTCCAGCACCGCCCTGTGCCCTGGCCCAAATCCTGACCCTGCCGCTCACTGCACTGGGTCTCATCTTCGCCGTTCTCGCAGTCGTCCTCCTTGTCGCAGGTCCAGGTCATGGGGATGCACCTCCCGCTCGGGCAGGCGAAGTAGTTGGACGGACATTTGGGCTTCCTCCCACCTACTTTGTGAAGGAAACATCAGTGAGGACGACGGTGTGGCCACGTCCTGCCTCCTCCCAGCCCGGCACTGAAGGATTCCTCCTCAAAATCCCCCTGAGGTCCCGCATCCCCGATCCCTGCAGCACCCTCTGCACTGGAGCCACACGGGCAGAGGACAACAGTCCCAGTGGGAAAACAAAGCACCCACAGCCCAAGCAGACCCCAAAGGGGTATCCCTGCCCCTGGAGCCCCCTCTGCCCTCCCGCTCTCACCGGGGCAGTTGTGCTCGTCTGAGTAGTCACCGCAGTCGTTGGCACCGTCGCACACCCAGCTGGGTGCGTAGCACAGGGACGTGTGCTCACACTTCTGGAACGTGGTGCCCTTCACCCCCAGCTTGAAGTAGCTGCTGCAGTCGGTGGCGGCTGCGAGGAATCACAGCAGGAGCCCCGGTGACACAGCAGGAACCACGCCAGAAGCTCCCACCACGTGGCACTGGCCTCTGCCCGGCTGCCGGAGCCTCTCACACCCCAAACACCCCCAGATGTGCCCCACACGTGCCCAGGGCTGCAGGGACCCATTGGGTGGCAGGGATGCATGGCAGGGGGGGGCTGCAGGGATGGGCTGCAGCTGCCTCATCTGGCAGGTGCCCTAAAGCTGCGGGACAGGAGCAGGACCCTCCTCCCTCCCCGATCCAGCACAAATCCCAAAGACCAGGTCCCTGCCACTGGCACCGAGGGCAGGAGCATCTCCAGAGCTGAGGAGGGGTCAGGGGCAGCAGCAAGGCACTCACTGCAGTTCATTTCATCCGAGGCGTCCTCGCAGTCGATGAACTGGTTGCAGCGGCTGGAATTCCCAATGCAGCTCCCGTCTCGGCAGCGGAACTCGGTGGCGGCACAGCTGGTTTCTGCCAGGGGATGAGGCAGGGTGGTGGGACCCCGAGTGCACACCCACCCCATGGCACCCACGGGTGCTGCAGAGGGGCATCCACACCCCCCCACTGACCACACAGCTCTGGGCTGCCCAGAGCGCTCCCAGACCCCATCTCCTTCCGGAGGAGACGCGGTGCCTCCCGGCTCACGCTCTGCCTGGCAGTCTGAGCCCCTCTCCCTGACACAACCAGGCCTGGACAGGACTCTGAGAAGCTCTCGACCACCCCTGTCAGTTTGGGACCCAGCAGACCCATCCTGCAGCCCCCTAAGGGGGTGTTGCCTTTGGGAATGCTTGGGAGCCATGAGGAGCAGTGACACTGCGCCCTGTGCCCCTCCTGGGTGTCAAACCACTCTTGTTGGGAGGCTCCGGGCACTGCATGCCCATGCCCAGGCGTTTTTCCTCTCAGCTGTCACTCCGTGAGCTTTCCAAAGCAGCACAAGCTTGACCCTGACTCTCCGTTAAGCCCCAGCTCTACTCTGCTCCTGTCAAGCTGATGGTAACTCCCTCCTGAAGCCGCTGTCCCCGTCCCAGGCAGCTGACAGAGCCCTGGCAGGGCTGGCCGGGCGCCAGGCAGACACTCACTGTTGCAGGGCAGCTCGTCCGAGTTGTCCCCGCAGTCGTCCACGCCGTTGCACCAGTAGCGACTGGCGACACAGCGCCCGTTCATGCAGTGCAGGTACCCCTTCTTGCACTTGCGGCTGCCTGCCAGGGAGGAGGAGGAGAAGAAGGAAGAGGAGGAGGAGGAAGAGGTGAGCAGAGGAAGGGCAGGCACCCCCGAGGTGCTCAGATCGTCAGGGACCCTTCAGCAGGGGAAGAAACCACAGAGCAGGATCAGGGAACTGATCCCTGGTGCAGAGGGGTGACGGCTGGTGTTTGAGGGTGCTGCAGATCCCACTGGCTCAGCTGCAGGTGTTCTGCTCTCCAGCCCATCCCCAACACCTGAAAAGGTCTGGAGACCTTAAAGCCTGGCTGGGCACAGCTCTGGGAGGGTAGGAGGGACTGTGAGCACCTGAGGGATGCAAGGACGCCCCGGAGCCCTGGTTCTCTTTGCTGAGCAACCCTGGCAATGTCGAAGGCCAGGATGGATGGGGCTTGGAGCAACCTGGGCTAGTGGAAGGTGTCCCTGCCCATAGCAGAGGGTGGAATGAGATGAGCTTTAAGGTCCCTCCTGACTCAAACTGTTCCATGATTCCATGATCTTGAACACAGGGAAAAGGATTGATTTACTGGAGCGCTGTGAATCCTAAATTGTCATCTTCCACCCCCTTAAGTTTTTGCCTCCATCGTCTTTAAGTTTTTATGGCAAATTCAAAGAGGTTCTAAGACTAATTAACAAGGGACAGACCTCGCAAGGCTGTGTGGAGGTTCCTGCCTCGTGTGTTTGGCTGCCTTGAAGGGGAAGCCCCAGATTTGGTCCCTTCCAACCCAAACCATTCCGTGACTCTCTGAGCAGAGCTGGCAGCCCGGGCAGGGTGTCTGGGGTGCCAGGGTGCGTGTGTGGGTGAGCAAGGCAGCAAGAGGAGGAACCTTACTGCAGTAGGACTGCTTCTCGTCCGACTTGTCCTTGCAGTGCACGACGCCGTCGCAGGTGCGGCTGAAGTCGATGCAGTCGCCGTTGCCGCACTCAAACTCGTCGTGCACGTTGCAGGTGGAATTCACAGCTGGACAGAGCATGGACACGTCAGCTCTGCCAGCCTGAGATCGGCCTCACCCCCTCCTTTCCTCAGCCCCTCCCACCCCCCTCACCTTTGCAGGTGAAATCCTCCTGCAGGACCCGCTCCCCGCGGCAGGAGCAGTTGACGTGGCCCTTGGGGGTGAGCAGGCACAGGTCCTGGCAGCCGCCGTTGTTCACCCGGCATGGGGACAGCTCGCCTAGGACAGAGGGATGGTGGTCACACCAGGGATGGACCCAGCAGCCCCTGCTCCTTGTCCTCCCTGCTGGGCCAAAAAGTAGGGATCCCTCCCCAGGCCCTTCCCATGGGGTTACGGAGGGGGTAGGGGGCTGGAGGCACCCGGTCTCCCCACATTTTACAAGGAGATGCCCTGGAAGAACAGGGACAGGGCAAATCCTCTCTGTCTTCAGCCTGCACAGGGTTTGGATATGGACAACTCTGGCGTGAGGGTCATGAGGGGGAAATGACAAGCTGGGAAGGACGATGGGATGGATTCCCAAAGGGCCAGGAAGGACGGTGGGATGGGTTCCTAAAGTTCCCGGAAGGACAGAGAAATGGATTTTCAAAATGCCAGGAAGGATGGTGGGATGGGCTCCCAAAGGACCATGAGGGACAGTGGGATGGGCTCCCAAAGGGCCAGGAAGGACGGTGGGATGGATTCCCCTTCCCCAGACCTGCAGACAGGGCGAGGGGCAGAGGGCAGGGACGCTGCAGGGACAGCAGAGGGTCCTTACAGCTGTCGGTGTCGTTGGCCACGGCGATGATGCCCATGGGCTGCTGGGGGATGTCCACGCGCAGCAGCTTCATGTCGGTGCCCACGTATTTGTTGGCGCGCTGCACGGCCCGGCGCACCCAGTCCGTCCAGAAGATGTAATCACCGTACACGGCCAGGCCAAAGGGGTGCACGGGCTCCGACTTCAGGATCACCTGCCAGCCACAGAATCGTGGAACAGGTTGGGTTGGAAAGGATCTTCAAACTCATCCGGTTCCCACATCCCTGCCATGGGCAGGGACACCTTGCAGGGTTGCTCCAAGCCCCGTCCAACCTGGCCTTGGACACTTCACAGAATCCCTGAGGTTGGAAAAGGTCTCCAAGATCAAGTCCAACCTGTGACCAACCCCCTCCAGAGCACTCCGTGCCAGGTCCAGTTGCTCCTTGGACACCTTCAGGGATGGTGACTCCACCACCTCCCTGGGCAGCCCCTTCCAATGTTTAACAACCCTTTCCATTAAGAAATTCCTTCTCATGTCCAGCCTGAACCTCCTCTAGTGCAGCTCGAAGCCATGTCCTCACTTCTCAGGGACACAGGCAAACCGGGAGCAGGAGGAACCTGCTGTGGGATGCCCCAAACACACCCAGTGTCCACCCCAGTGGAATGCCTGACCTCCCCAGCCCCAGGAACAGCTCTGCTTCCCTCCGACCACGCTCCAGCCCCAGTCTGGACACTCTCCTCCCCATCTCACTGGCCTCAGACTCACGTGGCGATGGGAGCCGTCGTATTCGCAGCGCTCGATCTTGTCCAGGGTGGCATCAGAGAAGTAAATCTTCTCAGCCTTGTGGTCAATGGCCAACCCGTTGGGCGTCCGTATGTCCTGGTCGATGATGATGAGGACGTTGGCACCAGAGAGGGTGGCTCGCATGATGCTGGGGTGCTGCTCATTCCAGTTGGTCCAGAACATCAGGCTGGGAGGGGACAGACACACAACGCTTTTGGAGCCCCAGCTCAGCCATATCCCTCCACGGCTGGGGGGCTTCCAGAGGCTGGGGGATGGGTGGGACATCATTCCCACATAAAAAGAGTGGGAAGGGGGTGAATGAGGCTGCTGGGACATGTGGCACTCTGTGGATGGGGATGGGATGGGGCGTCTGGAGCTGCTTTGGGGTGCTGAAGGATTTGTGAGGGGGGGGGAGCACAGGGTCTTTCCTCCCTGGGGGTCCAATCCTCTCTGTGCTGGGATCCAGAGCTTCCTTCCCAGTGGAGCGATGTCCACTGCAACCACGTGGACCCCTGGGGGGGCTGGCTGGACACTCAGTGGCCACTCACTTCTGGCACTCATCCAGCACAAAGGCACGGGGGTGGTCGTCCCCTGACATGGTGATCACGGTCTCCCTCTCGAACGCCCCGAGCCGGCTCTGGTCCACGGTGTGCCGGGTGATGGTGGACGTGGTGTAGCTCGTCCAGTACAGCGTGTCCCAGCCGCGGTGGTACGCCAGCCCCTCCACCGAGCCCACGTCTGGGGGGACAGGTAAGGGTCACACTCAGCCCGGACCCCTGCATGGCCAGCGCTGACCCTGACACTGGGATGTTGAAGTTTTTGCTTTTAATTAGAGCCCAAAAATCCCTCGGAGGCTTTGGCTGCTGGGTGGAGACTCAGCGGGGCTGGGGGCTGCACTCAGGGAGGAGCAGAGACCCCTGAGACTCGGGAATCTCGTGGGCAGAGCTCTGCCCTCCCTTGCAGGAAGGCTGAGGGATGGACACCTACAACACACCAAGGACTTGAATTTGGCTCTCAAGCTCCACACCAGCCAGACCTTGCTCCGGGCCCACAGCAGCAGCGCTGGGAAGGGCAGGGTTTCCCTCTGCCAGGGGACAGCTGAGCCCCTGGGGCACAAAGTGACAAGGCAAAGCCTGGTGGGGACCAGGGAGCCCTTCCCAGCTGGGAACTTGAGCCATGCACCCATCCTCCCCCCTCATTAGTGCTCAGCAAAGGATTTAATGAGGCGGCTGTGAGAGCTGGGCCGCGCTCTCCCCTCTCAGGGATAAAGCACCTCGAGCGCCGCTGCGAACTCCCTCATTAGCAGCACGTCCAAGGCCCGGGGAGCTCCTGGAGCAGCAACCACAGCTCTTTGAAGCTGCTGCAGGTGCCAATAAGCCCAACCAAGTGCAAAGCAAGGGCTGGAGGTGAGGCCAGGGCTGGGCACCCCAAGGGTCAGGGCTCAGGGCGCTGCCTCGGGAGGTGAGTGCAAGCACAGAGCCGATCCCAACTTCGCTGCAGTGCCTGTTTCTAGAGCCATGCCTGCCCGAGCCTCGTGACACGCTCTCTGTGCCACAACGAGCTCTGCAGGCTGCTCCCAGTGCCTGTATCCACTTCCAGAGGCTCCTCAGAAACCTCACAGCTGAGCCTGTACCCACTGCCCCTCCAACAAAACACATTATCCAAGGACCAAAACCCTTCGGGGTGTGGGAGGAGGTGGGGGAGGACAGAGAGAGGGGTCTGAGGGTGGGCACAGAGGGGAGAACCCTGTGCCACTCACTCTCCACGATGGTCTTGCGCCCCGTGCCATCGTCGTTGATCTGCTGGATGTTGCCGAAGTGGATGTCGCTGTAGAAGATGCGGTTGCTGCCCTTGGAGCCGTAGCGGTAATCGAAGGCCAGGGCGATGACGTTCTTCATGTGCTCCGCGTCCTCGAAGGGTTTGATGGGCGCGTTGAGGTTGTTCTCATCCGAGAGGTGGATGCTCTTGAGGATGGTGCGCTCCGAGTAGAGCAGGTACCCGTCGTAGTCCCGGCAGCTCACGCCGTCCTCAGACAGCATCCCGTGGGCGCAGGCGCACGTCCTCTGCCCGCCGCCGCGGAACAGGCACAGCTGCTGGCAGCCCCCGTTGTTCTGGGCACAGATGTTGGTGCCTGGTGGGCGGACAGGGGGGATTGGGCGAGGCACTGGGCAGGATGCACACGCTCGGCCGCTTTCGGCTCTCAGCGCTCCCGGAGGCAGCAGGGACACGGTGACGCATTTGTTTCCATCCCCATTCCCGACATGAGGAGCTGCCCCCCACGCTCGGACCTACCCTTCTGCCGGGCCCGGTTGAAGACTTTGATGTCCTTGAGCTGCACGCCGATCCCGGTCCGCAGCGACACTGACTCGGTGGCATTGTCCTTGTTGCCTCTTTTGATGGAGCCATTGGCGTGAGTCCTGAAGGAGGACGGAGTCACCGAGTGACCAGCACAGGACCCTTCCCCACCTCACCACAGCACCCACCGGCTCCCCCCGCCCTCCACACAGCCCCCAGCCCCCTTGGCACCGCACCTGTCGCTCCAGTAGATGTATTCCTCAAAGACCGACACGGAGAACATGTCCATGTTGTTGCTGGACAGGACGACCTCCCGGTTCTCGCCTGTCTCCAGGTCAATCCGTTCGATCTTGTCTGTCCGGGCGTCGCACCAGTACAGCTTCCCATCCTGCGGGGATGGGAGAACATCCCAGTTGGCCTGGGGGCAGCACCCTCTGCACCTCTGGCAGGATATCCCGGGGTTCAGACCACCCTGGACAACCCTCCTGGAGCCCCGAGGAGGGCAACCATGTCCCCACCAGCAACAGGACATGGCCACAGGGACCCTTGGGACTGGTACCAGATGCTGACTGTACCTCATAGTCCACAGAAATCCCGTTGGGCCAACTGATGCTGACGTTGACCAGCACCATCCGCTCGGTGCCGTCCAGGCGCGAGCGCTCGATGCGGGGGTACTGCCCCCACTCCGTCCAGAACAGGTACCTGAGGGGACAGCAGGGACGTCACCGCAGGGACGTCACCAGGAGCAGCATCCTGAGGCCCTTTGGCCATTGGAGTAAAGGACAAACACCACTCCATTCATCCCCCCACACCGGGGCCTCAGTGCAGACCCTGCCCGCTCACAGACTGGGCATCACATCCCCTGCATCTCCAACCCTCCCCACATCCAAACACCGCTCCTCTCCCTGGGGCTCTGTCCAAAGCTGGAGCCAGTCTGGGGAGGCTCTGCTTGGATTTCCAGAGGTACTGGCACCCACCAGCTCCCAAGGGGCTCCCAGGGAGTTCAGCCCATCAGTGGTTGAATCCAGGGTTTGGACTCCTTGGTGTGGCAGGAGATGTGTGAGTCCTTCCCTGCTGTGTGCACACCCTACTGTGTCCCCCTCTGCTGGGAGCTGCGCGGGTCTCACCCTGTGCCCACCCTGCGGGTGATGCCCCTCTCTGGGGCGGTGACTCACCCCTTCTCTGGATGGACCGTGATGGCCCGTGGCTTGTCCAGCCCCTGCGAGATGACCACATAGCGGAAGGACCCGTTCAGCCTGGCCACCTCGATGACATCGAAGCCCTGGTCCGTCCAGTAGATGTTTCCTGCAAGAGCGGACGGTGAAGCCCCTGGCAAGCCCCGCTGCCCCCGCTGTCCCCAGGTCCCGAGCCCC
>NW_008237087.1:157189-164687 GCF_000691975.1 Corvus brachyrhynchos | reverse complement strand
GTGCTGGCCCGTGGCTTGTCCAGCCCCTGCGAGATGACCACATAGCGGAAGGACCCGTTCAGCCTGGCCACCTCGATGACATCGAAGCCCTGGTCCGTCCAGTAGATGTTTCCTGCAAGAGCGGACGGTGAAGCCCCTGGCAAGCCCCGCTGCCCCCGCTGTCCCCAGGTCCAGAGCCCCATCCCACCAGCGATCCAGTCCACGGCGATGCCCTCCACGCGGCCAATGCCGTTGGTCACCACGTCCTCGCGCCACGTCTGGTCCCGCTTGGCTCGACTGATGGTGCTCAGGCCCATGTCCACCCAGTAAATCGTGTCGTTCTCTGAGAGGGACAAGGAGGCAGGAGGGGACGAGTCAGTGACCACCTCTGGTCACTCCAGAGTGGTAAAAACCTGCACCTCAGGGCCCTGAAATCCTGTCCTCTGAGGGGGTGTTCCAGGGCAAAGTGCTGCCAAAGGGAGGGATCTGGTGATGGCCCCTCATGCTCCCCATCCCCCATCCTGCTCCCAGCCCTGCATCACCTGCATGGAAGTCGATTCCCACAGCCAGGGAGGTCCCCGACACCGGCACAAGAGCATCCGACTTGTCGTTGGGGTCCAGGGGAATGCCCCGGATCCCCTCGTGCACCGAGTACAGGAGGAAGGAGCCAACACCTGTGACAGGTGCAGGGACAGTCAGACACATCGCAACACCCACAGGCTGTCCCTCCACCATGGAAAATGTGACAGGGGAGAAGCACGAGCCTGGCAGGGTTCCACAGGCCCAGCATGGACCTCCCTGGGGGCTGCAACCCCCAGGCACAGCCCGTTCCAGGGTCCTGCCCTGCTCCGGGGGGGCACGAGTGAGGCCCCTTCCCACCACCCACCACCCCCACCCCGTGCTGGCAGAGGCTCCGTGGCGCATCTGGGTCAGGGCAGCACTTGTTATTCAGCCCCTGCCCTGACCCAGATGGTGCAGAGCTCTGCCAACCCCCCCACAAAACCGCCCGGAACACTTTGCACACAAACAGCCTTTGAGAGGCCCTGGCAGTGCCCGGGGGGACAGGGGATCTGCAGAGTGAGCGCTGTGCCTGGCCCTGCTCCCGGTGAGCCAAACCCGCTGCCCACAGCAAGGGTCCCACCTCTCCCTAGGGGGGTCCCACTGTGCTGTCCCCCTCCCCTCCTCCCGTGACGCCCTCGGTGGCCGGGCAGTGCCCCACGCTCATCCGGGACAGCCCAGGCAAGGATCTTGCTGCCACCTGAGCCCACAACCCCTCCGAGCCCCTCGGTGTCCCTCTGGTCCCCAGCGTTCCCCCGCAGTGACGTGGGATGCAGAGCAGTGGGGAGGAGCAGCTGGAGCGAGGGGTCACCAAGCAGGGTGACCACAGTGGCCATGGGGTCTCGCTGCTCCGAGGGGTGGCTCAGGGAGGGGACAGGGATGGGCACACACCTTCACAGGACTGCTGCCCACTCTTGAGGCTGTAGCCCGCCGTGCACATGCAGGAGCGGGAGGTCTCCGAGGTGGGGAGGCAGAGCTGAGAGCAGTCCCCGTTGTTTTGGCTGCAGGGGTTGGTCCCGGCTGTGGCAGAGAGAAGGGGGTGAGGGGCTACGGGGGCCAGGGTGCACCCACCGGGGCTGGGGCAGCTGGGGCAGCACCCACATGAGGTGTGGATGCCCCGCACCAGCCAGCACGGACCTGGCACAAGGGCAAGGGCCAGGCTTGGGCCAGCTGTCAGGGGTGGAGCAGCCACGGAGCGGCCAAGCTGCCGCCCGGCCCTGCGGGGTCTCTGCCCCAGGACCCCACACTGACCTTGCTGGATGCTCTCGTCGTACACCTTCATGTGCATCACCAGCGTGGTGCTGTTGCGCAGCACTGTCACCTCCGTCCCGTCCTTCTTGTTGCAGGTGCCCATCCTCTCGGAGGCCTGGTCAGCCCACCACAGCTTGTCCCCTGCGGGGAGAAGGCAGGAGCATGTGGCAGCGTTCCCCATCCCCCCTCCCACCCCAGCTGAGAGTTCAGGAAGGGCCAGGAGGCAGGGAAAGGTGTCCCCCTTTGCCAGCCCTCACCCATGATGGCCAGGGCAGTGGCCTTGCTCAGCTGGCTCCGCACGGACTCGATCACCTCCAGGTTGCTGCCGTCCAGGTCACACCTGTTGATGGTGCCGTTGCCAGAGCTGATCCAGTACAGTTTGCTCTCCGGGTAGTCGATGGCCAGGCCTGGAAAGGACGGGAATGTCATCGCGCTGGTGGCATGCAGGGACCATCACAGAGCAGGAGGTGGGATGGGATGGGATGGGATGGGATGGGATGGGATGGGAGGGGATGGAGAGTGTGGGCAGGTGAGGTCACGGTGACCCAGCACAGGACAGTCACCACCCCGCCGAGGAGCCAGAGTGGGGACTTGAGGCTCTGCAGGACAGCAAGGCGAGGTGGGGGACCCTGGGGACATGGAGGGCTCCGTACCAACAGGTCCCTTCTGGTTGGTGAAGAGGAGCGTGCGGTTGCTGCCGTCCATGTTGGCCACGCTGATGTTGTCCCCATCTGTCCAGTACAGCTTCCTGCAAGGTGAGGGGCCAGTGGGTGAGGGGACACAGTGTCAGCACCCCCCTGCACCCTCCCAGCCCTGCAGAGCCCCTCGCCTGCTCGTGGCACAGCCTGGGCAACCCCACAGCCCCTTGGCCCCACCCAGGAGTGGGTCTGGGCATTGCCAAAGCCCTGGATTGGCACACGCTGGTGGGGGCACACTTGTCACAGCCTGTAAGGACACACAGCACAGCCCCATCCCCTGTCACACACCCTCCTGCATGCTGACACGCAGGGACAGCACCCGTTCTGTCCCCCATCACATGTGTGCACTGTCACACACACACCTGTGCCCGCACACACACCTGTGCCCACACACACCCCTCCTCCCCACCAGACTCACCCCCGCAGCGGGTGCACCACCAGGCAGTGGGGCTTGTCCAGCCCCTGGATCACGGCGTTCTTGAAGGAGCCGTCCAGCCGGGCCACGTTGATCTGCTTCTTGTTGGCATCATAGCTGGTCCAGAAGAGGTTTCTGGAAACCCAATCCACGGAGAGGCCGTGAGCGTTGGGCAGGTCTGCAAGGCAACGGAGACGGGAGCTTGTCAGCTGTGAGGACGGGGCTGGGATGATGCTCAGATGAAGAGGAAGGGCTGATCTCAGGGAGATGAAGGCTCTGGAGGGCTGGGGGTCCCCAGTTCTGGGAGCCCCACACCCACCTGCAGAGACGACAGTCTCCACGCCGGTGCCGTTGATGAAGGCTCTCTTGATGGTCTGGGTGCGGACATCTGACCAGTAAATGCGCTGCTCCAAAGCGTCGTAGTCCACCACGGTGACATTGTCGATGTCGGGCACGGTGAAGGAGATGATGTAGTTGTAGTAGGGGTTGTCGATGTCCACGCCCCGGATCTCCATCTGCCGCGCGTACAGCAGGAACTTCTTAAACTCTGAGGGAAGAAGAAGGGCAGCAGTGGGATCTCGGCTCTGGAGCACCTGCTCATCCCCCCGGCCCCCCAGGCAGACCCCTACCATAGCAGGTGGTGTTGTCCTTGTCCAGCTTCATGAGGTGGGGGCAGGCACAGGACAGGGTGCGGTTGTAGTTGATGAGGCAGAGGTGGGAACACGGCCCTTTGCCCCCGTTGGCTTCACAGGGGTTAGGAGCTGCAAAGGGGACAGGACTCAGCGACATCCCAGCCCCTGGAGACATCCACCTGGGAAGCCCCAAGAGCTGCAGCCCCCCCTACCCTGCCTGCCCCATCAAGGAGTTCAGACCATCACCCTCATCACCTGACCAGGCAAAGGGGCAGCCACAGCGATGACAGCAGCCCACATCCAAGTGGGTGTGGGCGCAGACCAAGTGCCAGCACCACCCCCTGTGGTCCCCCCCACCCTGTCCCCCCACCTGCACTCCCCCAGCCTCACCCAGGGGCTGCCGGGAGGGGTGATACACCTGCAGGTCGAAGGGCTGCGTGTTGGTCCTCTGCACCACGGTCACGTTGTGCCCCGTCCACTTGTTGGCCTTGGCCAAGGTGTTGGTGCGCCAGTCGGTCCAGTACACCTCCCCCCCGTAGAGGGTGACGGCGAAGGGGTGGGACAGGTACTCGTGTCCCCGCAGCACCTCGATGTGCCCCGTGCCGTCATATAGGGCTGAGTAGATGGCATCCGACCTGTGCCGGGGGCAGACAACGGTGAGGGAGGTGGGGAGGGGGCACCACAGGGTCTTTAACCCAACAGCAACAGCTGCTGATTTACACCAGAGATCCACGGAGGAGAAAACCCAGAGCAAGGGCTGGCACGTGTTGGAGACATAAACAGACCCCAGAGCGCGAGGGCTTCTCACTCCCAGCCCAGCACAGCGCTGCAGCGAGAGGAAGGTCCAGACTGGGAGGGACAGAGGGGGGAAGACAGAGAGAGGCGTCCTGGCCCTACCTGGCATCGATCCAGAGGATCCTCTTCTCCAGGTAGTCGACCGTGAGCCCGTTGGGCCACCCCCCTGAGCCTGTCTCCTTGTGGATGGTGCGTCGGCCCGCACCGCTCATGGAGGCGGCCTCGATGCGGGGCAGGCTGGCGTCCCAGTCCGTCCAGAACAGGATCCTGCCAGGAAGGACAGTGAGCAAGGACAGGAGCCCGTGGCCTCATTCCCCCCATGAGATCCCACAGGTGCTGGCGTGTCCCAGTGAGTGCCGTCCCCTCCTGCCTCACCCATAGCGAGGGTCCAGGGCGATGGCGCGCGGGTGCTCGATGTCCCCGGCCAGCAGCGTGGTCCGCATGGTGCCATCCAGCTTGGCCACCTCGATCTGGTCCAGGTTGCTCTCCACCCAGTAGATGTTGCCGGCGATCCAGTCCACGGCCAGTCCCTCGGGGGGGGCCAGGCCGTACTGAATCACCACCTCGAAGCTGGTCAGAGCTGTGGGGCACAGGGTGAGGGCTCAGGCTGGTGCCCCTTCCCCAGCCCACCCAGCACCACCACCCCCGAATCCTCAAGAGCTCCACCCAGCTCAGCTGGGGTTGATGGTGGGGAGACATGTCCTCCCCAAACAGGGCCTGAACCATCCCCATCCGTAGTCCAAACCCCAAAAGGCTCAGCCCCCATCCATGGTCCAAACCCCAAAGGGCTCAGCACCCCCTACCCATAGTCCAGACCCCAAAGCTCTCAGCTCCATCCATGGTCAGACCCCAAAGGGCTCAGCATCCCCTATCCATGGTCAGGCCCCAAAGGGCTCAGCCCCCATCCCTGGTCCTGGCACTGGGCTCCTGCGGGAGCAGCACTGATGGAGGGGGGGCTCGTCTCTGTGCCCAGCTGCTGGGCTGCAATTACCAGCAGGGATGCGCTGGGAATGCTAATTAACTCCTGCATAATGAAAGCAGAACAGGATCCCTATCAGGGCTGTGAGCTTCAGCTGCCACATCACCATGGGGTGCCACAGAATCCCTGACCCCAGACCTGCCCCCCTGCTTTCCCTCCCACCAGCTCCCCCCAGCCCCGGGTTCCACACCCCCGTTCTCCAGCAGCTTTCCCCTGTAGATCTTGTCCTCCACCACGTCGGTCCAGTACAGGGAGCTCTGGTTGAGGTGGAAGTCCAGGGCGATGGTGTTGCGCAGCCCGGGCACCAGGACGCTGTAGTCACCCCGGTGCAGGTCGATGCGCCGGATCTCGTGGCGGTTGGAGAAGATGATGAATGGCTTGAAGGGATCTGGGGGAAGGAGGGTGAGGTCAGAGGGGCAGGGACAAGGCAGGGGACAGCGCACCCAGCCCCAGCCCCACTGCCAGCACACAGACCCCACCAGCACCCAGCCGTGTCCATCAACACAACCCCAGCTCCACGAGAGGACAAACCCCACCTTGAGGCAACCAGGGGGCTGCTACCAGCCCCTGGTGTCCCCCAAAACACACCCAGGCTGCGGCAGCTCTCGCCGTCGGGCTCCAGCATCCAGCCTTCGTAGCAGGAGCACTTGACATTGTACTTGTCCTGCTCGCACTTCTGGCTGCACTTGAGGTGCTTGGCACAGTAGCTCTGGATCTGGCAGGTCTTGTTATCGGCGCCCAGCTCCATGCCCAGGGGACAGGAGCACACGATGCCCTCGCCAGGGGCCACCGTGCAGTTGTGGCTGCAGCCGCCGTTGTTGAGGGAACACTGATCTGCGGGGACAGGACAAGCTCGTCACCTCCTCGTCCCACTCCCAGGTCACCCCGCGTCCCCACGCCCGGCCCCGCGCTCACCGCAGAGCTCGCCCTCGTCGGAGCCATCGCCGCAGTCGTCGGAGCCGTCGCAGAGCTTCTCGGGGGGCAGGCAGATGGAGGTGTTGTTGGCGCAGGTGTGCGAGGGGGGTTTGCACACCAGGGACTCACAGTTCTCCTCGTCGGCGTTGTCCTCGCAGTCGCTGTCCCCGTCGCAGACCCAGGCCTTGCTGATGCACCGGGCTGACGGGGAGGGGGCGGGGAGGGGGCACAGCAGAAGCAGAAGGGACATTATTCCAGGCATTTCCAGATGTTATCCCAGGCAAGGGGGGCGTGGGGGTGGTTGAGAGCTCCCCAAAAATTGGACCAGAGCTGGCCCAGGCAGAATAGGTCAGGGAGGGCCTGGGCGGGGCACAGGGGGGGCATTGGGGGCTCAGAGGGTCAGCCCCAGAGCTGATGTCCCTCCACACTTGTCCCCAACTCGCCAAAGTGTGTCACAGCCCCTTCCTCAGAGAAGGGGAGAAGGGATCTGAGGATGACACCATCCATCAGGATCCTGGTTCGTGGATTGGCCGCTTGTGTTTCCCCATTACCCCGGCACCGAGGACAGCCCAGCACCCCCAGGTGGGTTCCCCTTTCCCCTGCTCTCACCCGAGTCCTTGCAGCCGAATTTGACGTTGGGGTCGCAGACGTGGGTGACCCCCTCGCAGTTCTTCTCGTCGCTGGAGTCCATGCAGTCCGTGTCACCGTCACAGCGCCAGCGCATGGGGATGCACAGCCCGTCCAGCCGGCACTGGAACTCGTCCGTGTGGCAGCCCCCCGGCGGGCGTGTGGCTGTGGGGAGGGCACCGCTCACTGCCTGCACCCCACGGAGCTGGGGGGCTCCGGGAATGGAGGGGGACCAGGCACTCAGCCAACAGGCAAAGAGCTGGAGGCACCCAGAGGCACGGGAGGGGGATCTGGGCACTGAGTGTGGGCTGAGAAGGCGGCAGAATTCCCTGCCTGGAAGCAGGGCGGCTCTGCTCGGGGCAGGGTTTGGCTCTCCGGGCGATGCCTGTGCCTGTGCTGGGGCTCACCCTGGTTGGTGCAGTTGGCGTGGGTCTCATCGCTGTAGTCACCACAGTCGTTGTCCCCGTCACAGGTCCAGTGCACGGGGATGCAGCGCCCGCTGTTGCACTTGAACTGGTTGCTGGAGCACGAGTGGCTGCAGCCGGCCTCGTCACTGTTGTCCCCACAGTCGTTGTCTGGAGAGGGAAGGGGGGGCGGGCAGGGGGTCAGCAGGTGGCCAGCCAGAAGGGGACTGGCAGGGGGGGAGGGA
>NW_008237087.1:150539-156403 GCF_000691975.1 Corvus brachyrhynchos | reverse complement strand
CCCCACCCCGGGCGGAGGGACCCCCGCCATGGGCTGGAGACCCCCGGCCCTCCCTCCCCCCGCTTGCCACAGCACCAGCAGTGCACAGAGAAAATGAAACACAGAAACTGCATAGATCAGCCATGAACCTGGAGGGCTGCAGGCGCCCGGCACCACGGGGAGCTCCACTCCAAGGGGAGCAGGGCTGGGGGACAGGCGCTCCTTTGGGGGTGCACCCATGGGGAGGGGGGCTGGGACGGCCAATTGGGGGGCTCAGATTGCCCGGAGGAAAGCCCCGTGCCCACTGTGGGCATGGGGAGGTTTGGTCTGAGGGTACCTGGATACTGGCAATGCAGCCCCTCCGCCCGCCCGGCATGGGGGGCCTGGCCTGGGGACCACCACAGGGCTCCACTGTGGATGTCCCACTCGAGACTGGTCAAGGGGATTTGCCTCCTGGTGCCTCAGGATGGGCACAAGGATGATGGCACTGATGGGGACAATGGCACTGATGGGGATGATGGCACTGACGTGGATGATGGTACTGATGGGGACAATGGCACTGGTGAGTATGACGGCATTATGGGGACAGTGGCACTGATGGGGATGGTGGCACTGATAGGGACTGTGGCACTGATAGGGACTATGACACTGATAGGGACAATGGCACTGATGGAGACAATGGCATTGATGGGGACAGTGGCACTGATGGTGACGATGGCACTGATGGAGACAATGGCATTGATGGGGACGATGGCACTGCCAGCTGCCACGTGGCCTCACCAGCAGCGCAGCTCCTGCACCTGCAGCCCTTGACCTCTCCAGGCTCCCACCAAGAGGAGCTTCCCAAGTGGCTCTGCTCGGTGAGCTGGGAGGAACAGCAGCTCCCTGGAACCTGGCACATCCCTCCTGCTGCTGGGGAGCATGGGGGACACTGCTGGAGAGGCACAGGGCCATGGCTGGAGAGGATGGGGTCATTGCCAGAGGCACAGGGCCATGGCTGGAGAGGATAAGGGCATTGCCAGAGGCACAGAACCATGGCTGGAGAGAATAAGGGCATTGCCAGAGGCACAGAGCCATGGCTGGAGAGGCTTGGGGCATCACCAGAGGCACCAGGGGCATTGCTGGAGGCACAGGGCCATGGCTGGAGGATGAGGGCATTGCCAGAGACACAGGGGGCATTGCTGGAGGCACCAGGGCCATGGCTGGAGAGGCTGGGGGCATCACCAGAGGCACCAGGGGCATCACCAGAGGCACAGGAGGCAGTGCCAGAGAGGACGGGGGGCATTGCCAGTGTCCGGAGCAGCAGCCCCTGGGGCTCACAGCCCCTCTGGTGGGGGCAGGTCTGGGGGCTCAGGGGGCCAGGTGGGGGTCTGGTGCATGTTGATCTATGCACTAACCGGTAGGCTTTGGACAGTTCTTTTCGTCAGAGCCATCCCCACAATCTTTTTCTGAAACACAGAACCACCAGACAGGAGCGTGGGCACGGTGACAAACACAACACGCCACGGTGACAAACACGGCACACGCACAGCGGGCGGCACAGAGACACCGGGACGTGGACACGGACACGGACATGGACACGGACACACAGAGGCACCGGGCAGCCCGGGAGGCGAGACCAGAAGCAGCGCAGGGTGCTGGGGGAGCGGGGGGCAGCCAGGATGGGGGGACCCTCATGGCGCTGCAGCTCCTGCCCTGAGCACCTGGCGAGGCTCGGGGCTGCACAAGGGGCTCCACGCCATGGCCTGGCTGCCACGGTGGGGGATCCCAGGAGAATGGACCAGCCCTTGGCAGGGCCAGCTCCAAGGGAGCTCAGGAAGACTTCAGGGAGAGTCCGGCACCCACAGCTCTGCTCAGCCAGGCACCAGTGTCTCGCCTGCTCTGAAGCCACTAATTATTCCTAACAAGGCAGAGCGGCTCAAAGACTGAAATAAACTTGTGGGAAAGGAAAGGAAAGCAACCTTGGGGCAAAGGCTCTGTCCCAGGCCTGGCCCTGGAAAGATCTGAGGGCCGATGGGAGCTGGCTGGGAGAGCTCTCCTGCCTTGCCTGGGGCCGCGGGACCTGGATCAGCCCTGCCGGCAGCTCTGGCCATGCTACGCTTGGTTCCAGCACCAGGGCAGAGTTTGGAAACCTTGGAAAGGATGCCAAGGTCTGGAACAATCCCTGCCAGGTTATTCCTGTGGCACTCCCTGCCCCAGCACAGCCAAGGGAAATACGGGGCTGGGGGCTGCGGGATGGGCTCAGCTTTGGCTCACGCCTGCTCCCTTTGGGGCTTGGGCTCTGCCCTTCAGTACATGCTGAGAACTGGCCCAAATTGCCAAAATCGGGTCCCTGCCAGGCTGCACCCCCGCCTCGGGTCTCGCCGTCCCCTCGGGAGCACGGCGGGGCCGGGTCCTCACCGTTGTCACAGCGCCAGTTGATGTTGATGCAGCGCCCATTGTTGCAGGTGAACTGCGTCAGGGGGAAGCAGGTCGGGTAGGCTGCAGAGGAGGCAGAGGCACCGTCAGCATGGGGGACACCCCATGTCCACCCCAACAGCCCTGTGGAGCACCCCAGTGCCCCCAGTGCTCCCAGTCCCGGCTCACCACATGAGGCGGACTCGTCGGAGCGGTCCCCGCAGTCATCGTCCAGGTCACACGTCCAGGACATGGGGATGCAGCGGCCGCTGGCGCAGGAGAACTGGTTGGGGGAGCAGGTCCGGGCTGGCCAGGAGGGACAGATGGAGTGTTAGTGGCCCTTGTTTTGTCAGGGGAAGGTGGGGAACAACCCCCGGGCTCCTGCGAGGCCCAGGTGCGAAGCTGAAGTGCAGGCCCATGCAAGACCCCAAAACCTCAGGCTGTGGCTCAGCACAGGCTCTCCCGCGACTCCCTGAGGACGAGGCAGGGTCCTCACCCGAGCAGGTGGAGTTGGACTCGTCCTCGTTGTTCCCGCAGTCATTGTCCCCGTCGCAGAGCCAGCGGTTGGGGATGCAGCGGTTGTTCTTGCACTTGAAGCGGTCCGAAGGGCAGGTGTGCTGGTCTGCGGGGAGAAAACACACTCAGGACCTGCCCCTCATCCCAGCCCATCCCTCCTCTACATCTAACGAAGAGAAAAACCGGGACAGAAAAGGGCTGGAGCCTTAAACTTAGGATCAGAATCTCAATCAACATCGTCCTCCTATACCCCCTCCTCTCCTCAAGCTGGAGAGGGGACAGAGGGCTCCTGGCTGTCTGACCTTGCCCCAACCCTGCCCCCACATCTGGGGGAGCCTCAGCCCCAATCCCAGCGCGCAGGAGGGGTCACGCACGGCAGAGCTCGGGGGCTTCGTCGCTGTTGTCCAGGCAGTCGTTGTCCCCGTCGCACTTCCAGCGCTCCTGGATGCAGCGGTTGTTCTTGCAGGCGAACTCCCCGGGCTGGCACTGCGGCGGGGGGATGTACGACGGGTTGGCTGCCAAGGAGAAAGCACAGGCAGGATTTTATCCAGGTGACCAAGCGCAGCTTCCCGTGGGAAAAGGGGGTCCCCACGAGGATCCCAGCCTACCCTGGCAGGTGACAGAGTCCGGCCCCAGGATCTGGTCCTCGGCACAGGCGCACTGGCGGCCCCGGGGGGTGGCCAGGCACAGGCTGCTGCAGCCCCCGTTGTTGACACGGCATTTGTTGGAGCCCACTGTGGAGGCAAAAGGGTGAGGAGATGGCACCTCAGTGCCCAGGGGCCGCTGCAGACCCAGGGGGGTGCTGGGTGCCCCTGGCCCCCTGGCCTCCCTCAGCAGGAGCCACAGTTGGAAGCCAGCTGGAGACCTCAGGGCAGGCCACGGGGACCCCTCAGGGGACACAGAGCCTGATGGAATCAGGGTGGAAAAAAGAGGGGAAGGCCGGAAGGGCAAGGCACGAGCAACAGGAAAGCAAAACAAGGAGCACGGGGATGGCTGGAAGGAAGCAAAACCGGGTGGGGGGCTGCTTAGGCAGCTCAGACTCACCCCCCAGCCCCACCCCTCCAACCCCAGCCCCCCACGCCCTCGCACCTTGCTGCTGCTGCGCGTCGTACATGCGGATCTCGAAGATGGGCGGGCGCTCGGTGCGGAGCAGGCTCACGGCCGTCGAGGGCTGGTGCACACGGGGGGCCGCTGCGGTACTCGGTCCAGAACAGGAAGTTGCTGTAGTGGCACAGCCCGAAGGCGTGGTTCAGCTCCGGGCCCTCGTACACGATCTGGGGAGGCGGAGAGGCTCCGTTAGCTGGGATGGGCACTCGGAGACACGGACAGGGTGATGGAAGGGGAGAGGAGAGAGGCCGCAGCTCGGCTGCACCAGCGCTGTGGGTGTGCAGTGCCCCAGGGCCACGGGACCCCCACTCGCCTTCCGCTCGGTGCCGTTGAGATAAACCATCTCGATGCGGTCGTAGAAAGCATCCACCCAGTACAGGATCTTGGCTGGGATGTCCAGGCTCAGCCCATTGGGCCACAGGACGGTCTTGGAGGTGATGAAGATGTTGCGGTTGGAACCATCCATCCAGGCCCTCTCAATCTTGCCCCTCTTGCTGTCCTTGGGATCCTCCTCCCAGTCCGTCCAGTACATCCACCTGCCATGGACACTAAGCTGAGCCCTGGCCTGGCCACCACAAGACCCAACCACATCCCGGTGGCCGTTGGCGCGGGGGTGCGTCATCTTCCCCTCGATCAGCGTCTTCCGCGTCTGGGCGGCCTTTTCCAGCCGTGCCACGCTGATGGTCTTCTTGGGGCCGTCGTCTGTCCAGTACAGGTTGTTCCCCATCCAGTCCACGGCGATCCCTTCCACGTTGTGGATGCCTTTGGGGGAAAAGCGGAGCGGGTTCATCACCGGCAAGGAGGTGAAAAGAGGAAGCAACAGCCCTGACTGGTGCCTGATCCCGACCCAAACCGATTGGGATGACGGACACAGGGTCACAGGCCCGGCCCCCCAGCCACGCACCGTCCTTCAGGATGGTCTCCCGCCCCGTGCCGTCAATCTTCTGGCGCCCGATGAGGTAGCTGGTGGTGTCAGCGAAGTAGATGAAGCCGGTCTCAGCGTGGAAGTCCAGAGCCCGGGGGTTCATGAGGTTCTCGATGGGGATCATGTGCTCGTCTGGCACCTTGGCGCCCATGTCCATCCCGCGGATGATGCCAGGACGTCCCTTCCCATACACCAGGAACAGCTCGTGCTCAGGCTCTGTGGAGACACAGGGACAGCCATGGCCACCAGCCGGGCCGGGGCAGTGCCATGGGAGTGGCACGTGGCACCGGGGCTGTTGTGGGGTCAGAGAACACAGAGCCCATGGCTCCAGCCCCTCGCCCCCCGTATTCCCCCCAGGAAGGCCAGCACTCACTTTTGCAGGACTTCCCGTCGCTGCCCAGACTGAACCCGGAGCGGCAGCGGCAAGTCCGGCTCTTGTGGCTGTTCCCAAGCAGGCAGATGTCCGAGCAGCCTCCCGGCTTCCCAAACTGATCTGGTTCGCAGGCATGGCTCCGAACTGCAACACAGAGAGGGGCTGCAGCGCCTGGGGGCACCGGAGCGGCACTGGGAGCACAGGGGGGGGACAGGGACACGGGGCTGCAGTGCCCGGGGGCATCAGAGCGGCACAGGGAGCACGGGGTGGGGACAGGGACACGGGGCTGCAGCCTCCAGGGGCATCAGAGTGGCATTGGGAGCACGGGTGGGACAGGGACACAGGGATGTGGGGATGCTCTCATGGGTCCTCCCTGGGTTTTAGGGGGATCATTCCTCCCGGGAGCTCCTGGCCAGTCAGAGAAGGGCTGAGCACTGCACAGGACAGGGCAGAGGTGGGAAAGGATTTTCCCATGGGAAGGATCCCCAGGGAGAAGCCAGCATGTCCCAGCACAGCACCACAGACACAGGGCCACGCTGCCCCATCCTGCTGCACCGGCGGGGGCAG
>NW_008237087.1:146034-150519 GCF_000691975.1 Corvus brachyrhynchos | reverse complement strand
CGGAGAGCCCCTTAATCACACTCCTTCCCCGCTCAGAAATCTCCTGATTAATTTTATATTCTGGAAAATGCCGAGCAGGCTGCAGACACTAAGAGGATTTTAAAGGAGTAAATTGATTAACTGCAGGAAGGTGCTGGTGGCGGTGGAGCGGGCAGGCAGGGATGGATGCAGGGAGGGGTCGGCGCAGCACCGGAGCCTTTCAACTCCCTGGAAATCCCTTGGTGCTTGGGAGCACTGGGGTGAACGTGCTGGCAGTGGGGACAGAGAGTGGGACCATTAATATTTTAGGATGCCACATCTGCTCTGCACTCTCCATGATCCATCAGCCGTGTAGTGCAGCGCTCACAGGAGGAGCTGCAGCGAGAGCAGGAAAGGGGGGCACCCCAGGGTGTTCAGCAGACCCCAGTGACCTGGGGAGTAGGAATTCCCGAATCCTTGAGGTTGGAAAAGACCTCCAAGATCATCCAGTCCAACCTGTCACCAATCCTTGTCAACCCAACCAGACCACCACATCCAGTCATTCCTTGGACACCCCCAGCAATGGGGACTCCACCACCTCCTTGGGCAGCCCCTTCCAAAGCCTGACCACCCTTTCCATGGCAAAATTCTTCCTGAAATCCCACCCAAGCCCTTCACTGAGGAACCAGGGAGCTGTTACTCCCAAGTCGGGGTCCCACCTGTGGGCTGGCGCCGCTGGTGGTAGATGTGCAGCGCTCCGCCCTTGTCCACCCGTGTCACCACCTGGTACTCGGTGCTGTTGAAGCGGTTGACGCGGATGACGCTGGTTTTCTGCTGGGCGTTGGCGTTGTCAGAGTTGGTGGCGTACAGGTAGTTCTCAAAGACCGTCAGCCCGTACAGGTGTTCGATCTGGAAGGGTGTCCACAAGGATTTAAGAGTTGTGAGAGCCGGGCTCCGCAACGCACAAAACCCCTGGTCCCACCCCGTGGCTCTTGTCCATCAGTGTGGTCTTGTCCACCACTGGCACAAGATGACCCTCGGCAGGACCATGCCCAGTGCTCAGCATGTTCTTACTGGCCCAGTAAAGCCACAACTGCAGACCAGTGGCACCCAGGACACGAGCTCCGACACCAGTCCTCTCCCTCGACCCCACCCTGCCCCAAACCTGCTCACCAGGATGCCCTGGATGATGGTGTGCCTGTTCTTGCCCTCATAGTCCACCACCTCGATGTAGTCCAGGTAGGCATCAGCCCAGTACACCAGCCGGTTCACCAGGTCCAGGGTGATGCCGTGCGGGAAGACGATCTTGCTGTCCACCAGCTTGGTGCGGTTCTGCCCATCCATGTCACAGCGCTCCACCTTGGGGATCTGCCCGTAGTCAGTGAAGAACACCTTGCTGTGAGAGAAGAGCAGAGGAGCGAGCTCAGAGCCGGGGTGGCACTTTCACCCCTGGCAGAGGGAGGATACGGATGTGTGGATCCCCACAGGGACGGCTGGGGGCTGGCACAGAGCACCCGGGAGCATCAGATGTGTTGGTGTCACCGGAGGAGGCCCACGTGAGGTTGTAGATGTTAAAACACAACCTGAGGCAGCTGCCTGTGCATCCCAGAGCTCCCAGCACGGTGCTTCCCAGCACAGCACAGCAGAGCCAGGGATGAGCATCACCACCACAGAGCCCAAGGGACTTAACTCAGTCACCTGTGGGGCTTGTCTGCACCAGCCCTGCTCGAGCTTGGAGTCTCTCTCCAGGATCCTCTGCGATATTTGTTTGTTTATATTAAATACTCCCAATTTTCTGCTCAATAACACCAGCTTTTTCCATCCGAGCCAGGAGGGAAGTGCCCATCAGGAAAGCAGCTGGTGAGGGGGGAGTTTTCCTCTTGACTGGTTACTCTGCTCTGCCCACCATGGCCTCGGCCACAGCAGCCCGCAGCTCCCGGGGCCTGGCAGCTGCCAGGTGTGCCCTGAGCTGCTCCCATGATTCAGCATCCTGGCATCCCCATCCTCGGGGCTGTGCAGAAGGCAGCGGCTGGACCCACAGGCACCAGGGAGCTGCTCCGGCCACGCACAGAGCCGACTGCTCCGGCTCCCAAAAGCTGGAGCAAAGCTGTGAGCACGCTGTGTGGCACGAGCTGGAAGCAGCAGCTTATCCCAGAGCTGGGCCAGGTGTGTCCCGCAGGACTGAGCCCTGCAGAGCTGGTGGGAAGCATCCCTGCAGAGAGGGCTCACAGAGACACAGGAAACTCCCCACCCCAGAGGGACAGGCCACCCTTGCCAACTGTCCCCAAGGGCAGTGAATTCCCAGGACTCACCCCATGGCCGGGTCCAGCGCAATTCCCTTGGGATTGTACAGCTCCAGGTCCAGCAGTGTGACGCAGGTGTCCCCATTCTTGTTGCAGACAAAGATCCTGTCATCAATGTCATCCACGAAGTAGAAGTTGCCCGTGAGCCAGTCGATGGCCATCTGCTCCACATCTGGGCCGGGAGAGGAGGGAGTGAGGTGAGGCAGGGAGGGACAGAGCCAGGAGCCCCCCAGGATCACACCAACACAGCCAAGGAACGAAGCCGTGGGAGCCACGAGGGCAGCGGGACCTGCACCCGTACCAGGGATCTGCCCTGGTCACCCTGCGTGGAGCCACAGGGCACCCACGGCACCCACGGCACCCACAGCACCCACGGCACCCCATCCCCTGCTCCCCAGGGACACGGGACCTGCTGCCCCCAGACAAGCCAGAAACATCGCACACAACCGGGAAAGCATCTGGTGTGAACACCGCGAGAGCATCCCGCATTATCCTGCAGAAACACTGGGAATTCATCCCGCAGAAACACCGGGAATTATCCTGAAGAAATACTGGGAATTATCCACAGAAATACTGGGAATTATCCTGCAGAAACACTGAGAATTCATCCTGCAGAAAAGAAACACTGGGAATTATCCTGAAGAAACACTGGGAATCCATCCCGCAGAAATACTGGGAATTATCCTGCAGAAACACTAAGAATTATCCTGCAGAAACATTGGGAATTTTCCTGCAGAAACACTGGGAATTATCCTGAAGAAACACTGGGAATCCATCCCACAGAAATACTGGGAATTATCCTGCAGAAACACTAAGAATTATCCTGCAGAAACATTGGGAATTTTCCTGCAGAAACACTGGGAATTATCCTGAAGAAACACTGGGAATCCATCCCGCAGAAATACTGGGAATTATCCTGCAGAAACACTGGGAATTATCCTGCAGAAACACTGGGAATCCATCCCGCAGAAATACTGGGAATTATCCTGCAGAAACACTGGGAATTCATCCCGCAGGAATACCAGCAGAGCAGGGGGAAGCTCTGCAAGGTGGGTGCTGGAGGAGGGAGCGGGCAGCAGGGAAGGGGCTCCAACAGCGGCACCGGGACGGGACACGGGGGGCCGCGGGCAGATCCCGCTGGGCGAGGTGGGAGCAGAGCTAATCCGGAGCTGCGGGGACACCCCGGGGGCCGGAGCAGGTGAGGGACAGCACCTGGCACGCAGCGTGTGAGTATTTAATTAAACCACTGAAAGCCTGTTAAATCGGATAAACCCAGCGTACCCGAATTCCTGCCTCGCCACCGGCTCAGCGAGGCTGAGGCCGGGCTGAGGGGCTGCAGCTCCTGGGGATCCCAAGTGCTCTGGGGAGCTGTCCTTTGGATTATTGCCCCTCCGAGACCCCAGCATTGCAGCACCACAGCCAGCACGGGCAGGGCGGATCAGGGACAGGGGCACAGCAGCCCTGGTCAGAAGGACCCAGAGGTCAGAGGGACCTAGAGAGCCCTGGAGGAAGGAGCAGGGATGGGGCACAGCAGCCCCCCAGCCTGAGCACCCCGAGGTCAGAGGGACCTGGACAAGCCTTGGAGGAGCAGGGATGGGGCACAGCAGCCCCCCAGCCTGAGCACCCCGAGGTCAGAGGGTCCTGGACAAGCCTTGGAGGAGCAGGGATGGGGCACAGCAGCCCCCCAGCCTGAGCACCCCGAGGTCAGAAGGACCCAGACAGCCGCAGAGGAGCAGGGCCAGACACCACTGAATTATTAACCAACGCAGGGAGGGAAAACATGAATCAAGGCAGGAGGTTTTGCAATGCCCCCGCTCCCCCTGCTCTCCCCGGCGATGCCGAGTCCATCCGCACTGCTGGGCTGGGATGAGGCCATGGGGATGAGCACGCAGAGAGTTCGGGGTGCACAAACCCCAGTTCCCAGTGTCTGAGTTATCCGGGCCAGCTCACCCAGCCCGCAGCCACCACCCGGCGTGAGGCAGCTCGTAAAAACAAGTGGAAACAGCCCGAGCCAAGGAATGAGCATCAACCCCAAACCCAGGCCGGCGCAGGGCTCCCACCGCGCTGCCCAACGTGCCGGGGCTGGCACAGGGCTCCTGGGGCTCCTGCTCCAGCCAGGATCCCCCTATCCCAGCTCCTGGGGCGACAGAGGGGTTTGTGACGAGCAAAAACCATCTAAAAATGTACACTGGGGTGCCAAGGGCCACGCTCTGCCCCCGAGACG
>NW_008237087.1:141021-145645 GCF_000691975.1 Corvus brachyrhynchos | reverse complement strand
CCCCGCCCCACCGCCAGCGCCCCTTTCCCGTCGCTCTCCCGCATCCCTCCGAGCCGGAGCTGAGTCCAGCCCAACACTCAAAAGAGGAATCCAAAGGGAAAACGGCCAAAACGAGCCACAGACTTCCAGCCCCACACTCCCCTCACGCCCATCCTGCCACAGCCGCCTCTTCCCAGGGGAGCCGGGGGTCCTGGTCCAGCCGGGGGTCTCCGGACAGGCCCCAGCTCCGGGCAGGGCAGCCCAGGGCCGGGGGCTGGGGGTGACGCAAGCACTTGCTCCTCTCCCAGGCTGTATTTTTGCAGCTGGAAAGCATTACCCTCCTCAAAGGCTTTTGTTTTCCAGCTTTGCTCCTTCTTTCTGTGCTCACCATGCTCCCCTCTCCTTCGCAGGAATCACTTTGTATTTTTTTTATCATCATCATCATCATTGTTATTTTCATCATCATCACTATTATTATTATTATTATTTTCAGCTCTTCCTTGTAGCCTCAGCTAAACCTGGATTTCCTCTTGAACTTTTGGTGGAAGCTAATTTAGAAAACATCTATTTTTAACCCCCTGGCGCTGGCCTGCAGAAACCTTACCCCCCCTCCTTCCCAATCTTTGGAGAGGGGGGGAGTGGGGGGCAAAGAGTCTCCCCCCTGCATCCCCCCACCCAAAATGGGAGCCTGGGGACAGTGCCACGGTGAAGACACACCTTGGACCCATCTGAGGGGACCGGCAGGGATGAACTTGTCCCCTGGAGGGGTTGTGCCACGATTCCATGGCAGAATCCAGAGGGCACAGACCAACCCCCCCCCACTCCTGCAGCCCCCCGCGGGGGCCTCTCCCCACCAATTCCTATCCTGGAATCAATCCTCCTCCTCCCTGCTCAACCTCGGCGGGGCCGTTGCGGGCGATTGCGACACGCCGAGCTCATTTCCCAAGATTTATTTATTTGAGAGTGTTTGGAAGGGAGCTGGTGGGGGCAGAGAGCAGGGAATGTCGGCTTCCCAAGGCTCTTCCTGGGAGAGGCGGCCAAAAAACCTCACGGGGATGGGGTCCACGCTGGCAGCCCCCCTCGGGGGGGGGGGGCAGATGGAGGGAGGACGGAGGACGAAGGAGCACCGAGAACTTCAAAGTTGCTCAACACGGGCGGGTTGGCAACTTCAGCAAACCCCAAAACCCACCCGCACAGATGTTTCCTGGTTTCACACCCGCCACAGCCTGAGTGATCCCGGCTGAGAGCCATTCCTGAGGTCCCCGCCACAAAATCCTGTGTGTCACGCTGAGCTTGGATTTTCCCTTTTCACAGAATCCTGGAATGCTTTGGGTCAGAAGGGACCTTAGAGCTCATCCCATCCCAGCCCCTGCCATGGGCAGGGACACCTTTCACCATCTCAGGGTGCTCCAAGCCCTGTCCAGGCTGGCCTTGGACACTGCCAGGGATCCAGGGGCAGCCCCAGCTTCTCTGGGCACCCTGTGCCAGGGCCTGCCCACCCTCACAGGGAGGAATTCCCTCCCAGTATCCCACCTAACCCTGCGCTGTGTCAGTGGGAAGTCATTCCCTGTGTCCTGTCCCTCCATCCCTTGTCCCAAGTCCCTCTCAGCTCTCCTGGAGTCCCTTCATGCATTGGAAGAGGCTCTGAGCTCTCCCTGGACCCTTCCCTTCTCCAGGTGAACACCCCCAGCTCTCCCAGCCTGGCTCCACGGCAGAGGTTGCTCCAAGCTCTCAGAGCAGCTCCGTGGCCTCCTCTGGCCACATCCTTCTGCCGGGATCCCAGAGCTCCAGGTGGCCACTCAAAGAACTCCTTGACACAAGTGGGTCACCGACCCCACATTTCCCACTGACGCCGCAGCCCGAGGTTCTCCCTCCCTTAACCCGAGCCGCCCGATTTCCCCCGCTCGCAGCGAGGCACTGCAGGGCTGTGGGTTTTTTGGGGAAGGAGCTTTGCTGACCCAGCACATAACTTTGCTCTGCATGAATCAGTTGCTGTGCAGTCTGCAAACACATCAATTGTGGCCTGACAGGAGGAGGAAGGAAACACACAATCTTCCCTCGGATTTAAACCAGGGATTTCGACAGTCCCCAAACAGCTGCGAGGGCAACGCAGCCACTTAGCAGCTCCTCCAGACTCCTGCACAGTTGAGCGAGGAAGAGGAGAAACCCCCTATAGCCACAGAGATCCAACAAGCTTGGCCAAAAATCCCTGAATTCCAGAATCCCTGAGGTTGGAAAAACCCTCCAGGACCATCGAGTCCAACCCGTGGCCGATCCCCACCAGAGCCCTGAGTGCCACGTCCAGTCATTCCTTGGACACCTCCAGGGATGGGAACTCCACCACCTCCCTGGGCAGCCCCTTCCAATGCCTGACAACCCTTCCCATGGAAAAATTCCTCCTGGAATGTGTGGACGTGGCACTTGGGGACACGTTTCAGCGATGACCTGGTGGTGCTGGGTTCATGGTTGGACTCGAGGGTCTTAGAGGGCTTTTCCATAATTATTAACGGAATTAATAATTCCGTGATTCCAAGTCTGGCAGAAACTCCACTTCCCAGCTACCCCTCCAGGGAGCACTCCCAGGACAGCAGGACTGGGATGGTGGCCAGGAGAGGTCCCAGCTTTGCTTGAAGCAGCTGGAGACATCGCTGGGCACGGAGCTCCGACACCAAATCCTTGTTCCCGTTCTGCTGAGGAGCACTTTCCCCCTTGCCCCAGCACATGGGATGGAGAACAGAGATGGACCAACCTCCACCGCTAACATCTGGCTTGAGATAAAGAATAATAAAGAAATAAAGAATAAATAAAGAATATTTACGTCTGATAAACACACATCTACGGCAACAGCCAGTTCTTGCTTCCCCACAATGAACAAGCCCTGACATGAACCCCAAGTGCCTCAGGAGGCCTCATGGGGTCTGTGGCCCAAGCAACACCACACCAGAGCTGCCCATCCACACCACATCCCACAGAGATCCCACCCAGAGAGCAGCGGGCGCTGCGTCCCCCGCTCCCGGCACAACCCACCCCGCGGGGCAAGGAGGGGCCGTGGCCAACTTGCCACCCAGTGAGACGCCCGGGCGGGTGGGAGCTTGGAAAAGTCGCCGAAATGTTTCGGCTCAGAAACGCCGGCGGCGCAGGAACGGAGGCTCGTCAGGAATGCGATCCCCAGGGCCGCTCGAACACATCGGTTTCCCACTTTCCTTTTTATAGGGAATGATCCGTTTGATACATTTACATAATACCATAATCTGGAGGAATTTCTGTCTCTTCCCTCCACAGACATCCTCTCCCCGGGAGAACAAGCCCGTCTCTGTGAGGGCACCGCGCTCTGTGGATAAACACTGCTCCTGGGGACAATTTTCCTTAATTAGAAGTATGTTAACAGCACGGGCACAAAGACAAACTCCCGCCCCGAAGGGCGCCGGACGGCCGGACAGACACCCCGTGCCCCCGAGGGTCCAGCACGGCCCCCCTGCTCCCAGGAACAGCCAACTCCTTGTGTCCGAGCCAGGCAGGAGGGGACGGCGGAGAGGACGGCCACCACCACACACGGCCACTGCCGTCACGTCAGCCTCGTTCCCTCAGCAAACCAGGCTCGAAAATAAATAAATTCACCGCCCTCTCTGCTAAGATGTTTCGCTGTGAGGAGGAACCGCTGGGTGGAAGCCGGTGGCCCACGGCCAGGATGTCTGACTCGGCGCTGGGATGGATCCCTGGGGCTCTGCGAGAGCTCACGCCTGCCCTGCGCAAGCCAAACGTTCCTCGGGGGCAACGCGGCCCCCCCCGGGGCTGTGCAGCCCCCACAGAGGGACATCCCAGCCCGATGAGTGGCAGATGCTGGAGCGCTGCCCTTCTCCAGGGAGCTCTGGGACCCCCAGCCCATGTGGTCGCTGTGCCTCAGACCCCCGGTGCAGCACCAGGGCTGCATCTGAAGGGGAACTGTGTCCAAGCGGTCACTGGCTCCTCTCCAGCCCCCCAGTGACACCGTCTCCAGCTCCCCGCGGTGGGGACACCCCAAACTTTCACTCCTCCCCATGTCCTGGCTCAACCCCGCAGCATCCCTGCAGAGCCTGGCTGAGGCACCGGAGGTGGGAAGAGCAGGAACAGGGATGGAACGAGCTCCAGGCTGCGTGGAGGGCAGCCAAGGGACCGCTAATTACTTGGCCTTAATGAGACCATTCCATGGGCACAAATATTCCGTAGAGGCCGAGGGAGGGATGGGGCGCTTGGCTTCCTTCTGGGTGAGAGGAGAGAGACACAGGCTCGACAGGAACCCAGGGAGCACCACTGGGGTGATCCAGGGGGAGGGGGGATGAGAAAGCAGAAATGGGGCCAGCGTGGGCAGGGAGGGTCCTGCAGGGTTCCCGCAGAGAGCCTGGCACGAGGCAGCACGGGATGGACACACAGAGGTGTGCAGGGACAGACAGATGAGTGCAGGGACAGACAGATGAGTGCTGGGACACACAGATGGGTGCAGGGACAGACAGAGGTGTGCAGGGACAGACAGAGGTGTGTGCTGGGACAGACAGAGGTGTGTGCAGGGACAGTCAGAGGTGTGTGCAGGGACAGACAGATGGGTGCAGGGACAGACAGAGGTGTGTGCAGGGACAGACAGATGGGTGCAGGGACAGACAGAGGTGTG
>NW_008237087.1:133656-140917 GCF_000691975.1 Corvus brachyrhynchos | reverse complement strand
AGAGGGGTGTGGGCAGGGAGAGAGAGATGGGTGCAGGGACAGACAGATGTGTGCAGGGACAGACAGAGGTGTGTGCAGGGACAGACAGATGGGTGCAGGGACAGACAGATGGGTGCAGGGACAGACAGAGGTGTGTGCAGGGACAGACAGAGGTGTGTGCAGGGACAGACAGATGGGTGCAGGGACAGACAGAGGTGTGCAGGGACAGTTAGAGGTGTGTGCAGGGACAGACAGAGGTGGGTGCAGGGACAGACAGATGGGTGCAGGGACACACAGAGGTGTGTGCAGGGACAGACAGAGGTGTGTGCAGGGACAGACAGATGGGTGCTGGGACAGACAGATATGAGCAGGGACAGACAGATATGAGCAGGGACAGACAGATGGGTGCAGGGACAGACACGCTCCTGTCCATGTGAAACCAAGCCCATCCCTGGGCATGAGCATCCTGATGACTCAGGACATTAATGTCACCCTTTTGTCCCCAGCAAGGTGGGAATGCAGCTCACCGATGCCACCACGGCCTAGGGGGGTGGTCTCAGTCCACTTGGGGGATTTTTTCCTGTCCCCTGTGAGGGGAAACACCAGGTAATGGGAGTCAGAGGTGCTGGGCAGAGCCGCAGTGGGGTCCTGAGTGTCTCGGTGGCAGATCTTGATTAAAATCATCATCGTGGTGTTGTCCCCTCCCACACAGTGAGCTGGTGTGAGTGCACAGCTCCAGACATGGCCCCCAGTCCTTGTTCCCCCCATCCTCTGCTCTCCCCATCCCCACCCCCTGCTCCCCTGCAGCTCCTGCTCTCCTTCATCCCCAGCTCCCACTCAATCCCTGCTTTCCCATATGGCCCCTGCTCTCCCCCACTCCCTGCTCTCCCCCATTCCCTGCTCTCCCCCATTCCCTGCTCTCTGCCATTCCCTGCTCCCTCCATCTCCTGCTCTCCCCTATCCCCTTCTCCCAATCATCCCCTGCTCTCCCCTATCCCCTTCTCTCAACCATCCCCTGCTCCTGCTCTCCCCCATTCCCAGCTCCCATCCATCCTGGTCCCTGCTCTCCCCCATTCCCTGTTCCCATTTATCCCCCAATCTCATTTATCTCCTGCTCTCCCCCATCCCCTGCTCTCCCCCATCCCCTGCTCTCCCCCATTCCCTGCTCCCATCCATCCTGGTCCCTGCTCTCTCCCCCAATCCCCTGCTCTCCCCCAGCTCCCCCTTTCCCGTGTCGCTGCAACAAGAACAGCCACAAACAGTTAAAGAAAAAACCCAACAGAAAGGAACCAGGAGATGAAGTTACCAATCATCCTGCTCTCCTGCCAAGTGAGTTCACATCGGAGCCTCTTTCTTGGCCAGGATGAGGCGGCAAGGAAGAAAAATAGCTTTCCATGCAAAGTGGGGGAAGAAATGTACTTGGATTCCTCTGCAGAGCAACATCGCCCTGAAATCAATCTGTCCCAGCGCCCACAGCTCCTGTGCCCGCTGGCACCGGGACAGCCCATTCCGAGTGACAGGGCTGAAATGGAGTCAATGAAAACACCCTGCGAGCCGGGCGGCTTGGGATTGATGCTGCCCAGGAAGGGATTTTAATGGTGGCCAGATTGCCGGCGTTCAGGGTTTATAACGCGCTTGGGATCAAATGTCCTGATATTTCAAACCCCTTCCTGGGGGCTTGTTTTTATAAAGGAAAACAACAAACCTTAAACCGAGAAATAATAAATCACAGCACCTCTGCAGCCCTTTCCCAGCAGCCCCACATGGATCCTGCCGAGCCGCAGAATTCCTGCCTGTTCCAACTGGGATGGAGCAGTGCTGGGACTGGGAAAGCGGTGCTGGGACTGGGAAAGCAGTGCTGGGACTGGGAAGGAGCAGTGCTGGACTGGGAGAGCAGTGCTGGACTGGGAGAGCAGTGCTGGGACTGGGAAAGCAGTGTGGGGACTGGGAAGGAGCAGTACTGGGACTGGGAAAGCAGTGCTGGGACTGGGAGAGCAGTGCTGGGACTGGGAAAGCAGTGCTGGGACTGGGAAAGCAGTGTGGGGACTGGGAAGGAGCAGTGCTGGACTGGGAGAGCAGTGCTGGGACTGGGAGAGCAGTGCTGGGACTGGGAGAGCAGTACTGGGACTGGGAAAGCAGTGCAGGGACTGGGAAGGAGCAGTGCTGGACTGGGAAGGAGCAGTGCTGGACTGGGAAAGAGCAGTGCTGAACTGGGAAGGAGCAGCACCAGCACTGTGAAAGAGCAGTGCTGAACTGGGAAGGAGCAGTCCAAGACTAGGAAGGAGCAGTGCTGGGACTGGGAAGGAGCAGTGCTGAACTGAGAGAGGTGTTGAGACTGGGAGAGCAGTGCTGAACTGGGAAGGAGCAGTGTTGAACTGGGAGAGAGGTGTTGGGACTGGGAAGGAGCAGTGCTGAACTGGGAAGGAGCAGCACCAGCGCTGGGATGGAGCAGTGCCGGCCCCAGTCACCTGCCAGCACAACAAATTCATTCCCTGGCTTCACCAAGCTCCTGGTTCTGCCTGTGCAAAAAGCCACAGAAAAGGGGAAAAAGAAAGCGAAAGAGCATGAGGAGGGGAGGGGAAGGGGAAGGAAAGGGAGAGGGGAGCCACCCCAGGAGCCACAGAGCAGCCCAGTGCTCCCCAGTATTTTTCCACAGTCCAAGCAAAGGACTCCTGCCTTCCCCCGAAGGCAGGTGACACCCGAAAGCCGAGCGTCACCCGATCCCAGCGCACCGGAGACGGGGATTTAACGCCGCTGTCACCGCCGGCGTGGAGGCCGAGAGGTGACCGGCACAAGCTTGGGCTGCTGCCAGCTAAAGGTGGCCTCCTAAGGATAGTCCTGGCCTCTGTGCCTGCTCTAGGGAGGTGTTCCCACCTCCTGGTGTCACCTCTGGGGGACAGGGACATGAATTTGATGGAAGGAGGCACAAATCCCAGCACAGCTTTTTCCCTCCCTGTCCTGGCCCTGGGTCGGTGGCTGAGCAATGAGGATTGCTCAAGGATGTGATCCCTGACAAACGGCCCCAGGACGGGGTACAAGGCCAGCAGGATAAGCCTGGAGAGCTGGGGGAGCTGGGGGAGCAGCGGGCTCCGGCCAGGACATGGGAAGCAGCAGCACAAGAGCCCAGCAACAGATTTTAATTATTATTTTTTAGTGCTCTGTTTTGGCTCTGAAATTCCTTGGAAGCCCAGCTCCAAGCAAACAAGGACATTGTCTGGGGAAACACGCGGAGGCTGGAATCTGCTTGAGAAAACCCACGGGATCACAAAGTCCTCGGAGGTCAAGGATCTGCCACAGAGCACAGAGGGTCCAAGGGGAGCAGTGACAGCCCCGCCCCGGCCCCCAGCTGTCCCCTGCCCCATGCCAGAGGGGTTCAGGGCTGACAGGGGGTTCACAGTGAACCCCCCTGTGCCATCCCGATGCTCCAAGGGGTCGCAGCAGCCTCGGCACAGGCACGTGCCTCTGTCCTTGAGCACGAGCGGGCGCGCGGTGCCTGCCAGGATCCTCCCGGACAGGAACACTGCTAGATTGTCACACGGAGCGGAGGAGAGGGACAGAGGGATGGGAGGAAGGATAAGACAAGTTCCCCTTGTTACAATTCAGTGCTGGCAGGAAGGACGAGCCCTTCCCGTGCCATCGCTGGTGCCTCATCCTCGCCACTGGGCCGAGCACGGAGGGACACCAGGGCTGGCAGGACGGTGCCACTTCCAAGGTCCCTGTGGACACGGGGACAGCCTGGATCCTTGCCCAGTGAAGGACCATGTCATCCCACCTGTCCTGACCATTGGCACCAAGCTCCACATGTCCCCCAGAGGTTCCCCGAGCCCCCCCAGCCCACTCCGACTGATGGCAGAGAGAAATGATCCAATTCCAATGAGAATTGGAATTCTCTTTTGCAAGAGAAATGGACAGAAGGCTTCGTCAGCCTCGGATTTTTAGCCTGTCCCCAGAAAAAGACCTGGGGGTAGGGAACCAGCCAGCTTAGATCAACTGAGAAAATCAGTGCCTGTGACAAATATCCACAGGCAGCGAGGTGGGAGCCGAGGGGGCGGCGCCGCGGGAAGCGCTGCGGCTCCGGAGCCTGCGGAGAGCAAAAGGCTTTGGGAGCACAAGGACCAGGCGAACAGCAAAGCTCCGGGACAGCGGGTCGTGCCAAGGGCTGTTAACAGCCTTCATTTAACACATCTCCCACAGCACAAGTGGCAGGAATCTCCACAGGAACGGAGCGGGACAGGGAGGCAGGGAAGTGACCGGAGCCAGGCTGTGGCACCGCACATCCCAGGCATCCCCCGGCAGCTGGAGCTGCTGCTCTCCAGCCCCTCAGCATCAATCTCCCCCCGTCAGATGCCAGCTCAAGCCCCATTAGCAGCAGGCACCAGAGAGGTCCTGTTCCTGCTGGGAGCAGATAATGCCATAAAGAAGCAAATAAAGAGGGAAACCACTAATTGGATTCATGGGTCTCGCCAGTGTCCTGCAGCAGAGTGACATTATCTCTTCATCCCGACCCCCAGCACCTGACTCAGCGCTGAGGGAATTCACTCCTCCACTTCCTTTGTGCTGATGAACCAGCCTCACCCTGAGGGAGCCTTCGGAGAGGGACACCCAAAGCAGAGACCCCCAAAATCCCACAGACCCCCTCCTAAATCCCAGGAGAGGGAAGCCGAGCCCTGTCCTGCCTGACTCCACGCTATCGCCTCTGAGAGCAAAGGGTGAGGCCTCTCCCTAAAAATACACCCTGCCCTAAAAATACACACGGTGAGCTGAAATTAACTGTGCACACACACCCTCGGCAGCGCCCACAGCCTGCCCAGCCCTGCCACACGCAGCCCCCAGGACCCTCAGAACCCCCGGGACCCCAGCTCACACCCCACTGCCCTCGGCAGGGAATCGCCCTGGGCTCCAGGATCCACCCGGGACCTTCACTCGCTTGCAGAGATCCGCTCCTCCAAGTTCATCCAATTTGCTGGATGAGCCATTGCTCGTCATCCAACAGCGTGGCCGGTGGGATAAGGGGATCCCTCTCGCTTCAGGCCCTCCTGGAAGCCTCCTCAATTTCAGGAGGCAAGAGACACCCCCGGGGGAATGACACCAGGGAGGCAAAACCTGACAGCGACCCACCGCAAACCCCAGATGCTCCAATTCCACCCCGACCAGTTGGTCTGTGGTGTCAAGGGATAAAACCAGTGACAGGAGGGGTGTCCCACATCCCGGCTCTCCAGCTTTCCATGGGGGGACCCCACCAGCCCCACTGCTCTGCACAGGTAGGGAACGTGCTGGAAGCCCACAGGGACCCCTCTTGGGCCTGACTCAGAGAGCACTGAAATACCAGCCAGTAACTCTTGCTCCCATTCTGACTGCGGAACTGGGACCAGCAAGCCCAAAGAGGACACGGAGCTGTAACCGCACTTGTTCTGGCCACGGAGCCACCAGCAGAAGGAAACTGCCACCAGCCACTCACACCATGACTCACGTGGCACCCACAGAGGCACCTCTGGGTTGGGAGTTTGTTCTTAGTCACTTTTTGGGGTGGGACCAAAGGACGCAAGAACTGCCATCCCAAAACCTGCTGCACAGGCAGCAGCCCCGCTCCTCCCTGTACCCCTTTCCCTCATACCTGCACACCAAGAAACCACTAAACTTGCTAGAAATAACAATAAAAGGCAAGGGAATGACCTGGCCCTGCGGGAAGCTGCCTCCTTCCCAATTTCACCCACCATGTTCTGGAGACAGTGGGGCGGTGGCGAGGAATTGGGGATGGGGGAGCAGGATGGGGGTCCCGAGGGGAGAGGGCACTCACGGTGAAGGCTCAGGGAGATGTTGATGGACCGTTCTTCCACGAAGCCCTTCAGGTTGGGGATCTTAGCACACTTGAGGATGGTCTGCGAGGCGCTGTCGCCCACGTGCACCCAGCACACCGTGTCCTCCACGTAGTTGAAATCCATGGCTGTGGTCTGCTTGGCGCTGGTGGGGGTGATGTTGGGCACGGGGGCTCCGCTCAGGTACGTGGCCAGGATGTTCTGGGAGTTGGCAATGAGCAGCACTGGAGGGCGATCCACGGGCTCTGCGGGCAAGGAGGGGACAAGGGGGTCAGGGTAGAGATGAATGCCATGGCTGTAACCCCAGGGAAGAGCCCAATGCAGAGAGCCCAGGGTAGGGCTGCAGAGCTGCCCCAAAGCACCACGCTCCCCCCTGCCCAGGCTCTCACCGTTCTTGGCTTTGCAGGATCTGTTGTCCGGCTGCAGGAGATACCCCTCAACACAGCTGCATGTGTAGGAGCCCTCTGTGTTGGTGCATGTCTGGCTGCATGTCCCGTACACAGTGCATTCGTCAAAGTCTGGGAAAGACAGGAAAAAACCCGAGGTTTGGACCAGAAAACACTCCTCCTTCGCTGCCTGAAAAGGGAATGTGGCTCCCACCTTTCTCCAAGGTGGAGCTGGAGCTGGAGAGGAGGGGAGGATCCCTGAGCCAAAGGGACCCTCACACCAGCTTCCAGAAGAATTGAAGGGACCTTCACATCAGCCTCCAAGGAATCCAAGGGATTCCTTCCAAGGCCACCCCACGACAGGCCAGGCAGCCCCTGGTTCCCCGCTCCAGCATCAGCTGCAGCAGGACAACCCCTGCCCGGCCACTGAGCCTCCCTCCAGCTCTGCACCTTCATTCCCACTCCAACCCCCTCCAATGTCCAGCTCTCAAACCCCTGGCTTGGCTGCTCTTTCTTTGGGCAGATGAAAGCCATGCATCCCCCAGAGCTCCGTGCCAGAGCCAGGAACGGTCCCTGCCACCACGTGAAAGGGATGGAGCCAGCACCATCTCCCACTTCGAGATTTGTTTCCATCACACCGATGCCATCAATCCTTGCTGTGACCCTCTCCTATTTTTCCCATCCTCTCCAAGCCAGGGACACCAGGAACATGTGCCAGTCCCTGACCCCGCACACAAAGACAAAGCTTTTTCCTTATTCCCAGTATTCCTCACTCAGGCTTTTGGGAGCCGCATCCTCAGCGGAGGGACTCCCATCTCATCCCATCCCATCCCATCCCATGGATCCCATCCCATGGATCCCATCCCATCCCATCCCATGGATCCCATCCCATCGATCCCATTCCCACCCCACGGATCCCATCCCATCCCACAGATCCCATCCCACGGATCCCATTTCCATCCCCTCCCATGGATCCCACGGATCCCATCCCACCCCACTGATCCCACAGATCCCAGGGATCGCAGGGATCCCATGGATCCCGTCCCGCTGCGCACCTGCCGCAGCAGGTTGTCTTCGTGG
>NW_008237087.1:130335-133543 GCF_000691975.1 Corvus brachyrhynchos | reverse complement strand
ATCCCATGGATCCCATCCCATCCCATCCCATCCCATCCCATCCCATGGATCCCATCCCATCCCATCCCATGGATCCCATCCCATCTGCCCTGTGTTGACTCAAGGTCTGCCCAGCCCCTTCCCCCCCCAAGCCAACCCCTGGCTGCCAGATGGTGGCATTGGCCACATCCCCAAGGACTCACGGTCACCAGCATGGAGTGAGGGCTGTGCCCACCCCAGACCCACCTCTGCAGCTCCTCCGGTCCTCGGCCAGCTGGAAGGAGTGGTTGCAGTAGCAGACGGGGCCGGCCAGCGTCGGTGCACAGTGGTGCTGGCAGCCCAGCGCCGAGCAGTTGGCCAGTTGTTCTGCGGGGACAGGGAAGGTGGAAGAGAGAGGATGTCAACCAGGGAGGAACAGGATGGACATCAAGGACCCAGGGTTGGGTGAGCAGGACCACCAGATACCCCAATGGGAACTCCACACTGCTCCCACCTCGCCAGTGGGGAGAGAAGGACTGAGCCCCTCACCAGAGGGAGGGAGGATGTGTGGGATCCATGGCTGCTCCACAGAGGGGGGGTCTGAGCAGCCCCCACCGTGCCCAGGGCTGCTGATTCCATGCCACTTCCAGAAGTGGCCGAGACCTGGCACTCCTTGTGCAGGGGAGTGGCATGGGATGCAGCTCCAGGGCATCCTGGGGGATGTGGATGCACCAGAGCTCCCCTCCTGTCCAACCTGGTCACTGGAGTGCTCAGAGAGGACAATGGGGGGGTTCAGCACGGGAGCTCCGCTGGCACTGCCACCCCCAGGATGGCTGCAAGGGCAGCAGAGTCCCCAACTCCCTGAGGGGAGAGGGATGGGGGAAGCAGTGGTCCAGCAGCTGGAGCGTCAACAGGGGTTGGGGTGACAATTCAGGGTGATGGCTCAGGGTGACAGCTTGAGGTGATGGCTCGGGGTGACTGCTTGGTGTGACAGCTCGGGGTGATTGTTTGGGGTGACAGCTTGGGGTGACAGCTCAGGGTCATTGTTGGGGTGACAAGCTCGGGGTGACAGCTCAGGGTCATTGTTTGGGGTGACAGCTTGGGGTGACAGCTCAGGGTCATTGTTTGGGGTGACAGCTTGGGGTGACAGCTCAGGGTCATTGTTTGGGGTGACAGCTTGGGGTGACAGCTCAGGGTCATTGTTTGGGGTGACAGCTTGGGGTGACAGCTCAGGGTGATTGTTTGGGGTGACAGCTCGGGGTGACAGGGTGATTGTTTGGGTTGACAGCTCGGGGTGACAGCTCACCTGCCCAAGCCTGGGGCAGTGGCAGGCTGGGACTCGGAAGCAGCTGCGAGGAAATGGAGGAAATGCCTCCCTGGGGCGGCACCGGCTGTGGGCAGGGGGGACTCGGCATCCGGCTCAAGCACCACCGAGGGCTGGCGGCCCCAGCGTGCCCAAACCTGTGAGCACCAGGTGCCCAAAGCCCCGAGCAGCTGCCCCAACGCGGCTCACGTGGCTCACGTGCTGCCCGGCCGTGAAAAATCAGATCCCACTTAAGTAACGAGAGCTGCTACTCAAATATTAATTCCCAGCTCAGGCACAGCTGCAGGAGCTGCCCCGGGCTGCTCCCATGAGATTTGGGCAGTGGAGAGGAGCTGAGTCCCAGCAGGGAGCCCTTTGGGGCCAGGGGTGCTGGTGGAGCGGGGCAGGAGCCCCCCACCCCTGGCGGGGAAGGGTTGGGGAGCAAAGAGGCTCCGGAGCGCGGGGTCAGCCCAGGACACGCGTTTCTGAGCGATTAATCTGCGCAGCAGCACGCTGGTTTAGGGAGTTTTCCAGCAGGATTAGCCACGGGGACAAGCCAGGAGGGGGGACAAAGCTCCTGGAAATTAGGAAAAAACCACAGTGGTATCTCTTATCTGGACCAGAACCCCAGGCCTGGAGCTTTTAAACCCAGGAGACAATGCAGCTATTTCATGGCTGCAGGCTCAGGAATGATGGGCATTTCGCTTCCAAGCGGCTCTGGATAATCTCTGGATCCGTGACTGTGCTGAGCTGAGTGTGGTGGGGCTCACACTCCACAGGAGAAACCAGGGGACCTCATCACTCCTGCCCTGTGGGGGAGAGCATCCCATGGGGCAGCCCCTCCTCTCCTGCAGCCCCCTGGCACCCCCAAACCTACCCCGGCAGTGCGGGCCCTCGTCGGAGCCGTCGAAGCAGTCGTGGAGCCCATTGCAGAGTTTGCTCATGTGGATGCACAGCTCGGTGCCCAGGCAGTTGTGCTCGTTGGGTTGGCAGCGGGACACTTTGCTCTGAGGACCTGCAAGGACACCAAAGGGTCAGCACAGGGACCGTGACCCCCCCCTCCCCCGGGTGCCAACACCCTCCTTGCCCCGAGGCCGTGGCACGGGCAGGTTCATGGGGGGGCCCCCTCCGAGCCCAGTACAAGGAGATTTAATCTCCATTATTAACTGGAAAAATTACAAAGGAAGCCAGGCTTTATTTTTAAGCTCCTCTGAAAAGAAGCAAGGCATGGAGACAAACAACAAACACACCATAAATCCATTAATGGCCTGAAACCCCAGGAAAAGCTCCTGCAACGTCCAGCACAGCTTCACCCCGTGCTGGAGGTGGCTGCAGGGGTGACAATGACCCCTGGCATGGCCCCTACAAATCCTGACCCCCTCCTTGGGGTCTCCTCCTCTCCCTGCCCCAAATCCACGTTTCGGAGCTGAACAAGCAGCATTTCACTGGAGCCACCAACACATTTCTGCCCAGCCAAAACATCAAAATCCCATTTTTCAGGGGCTGTTCATGCCTCACCCTGCCCTCAGCAGGGCTGGCAGCGGGACGGTGGCAGAAATAGCCTGGTGGATCCCCTCGGGCCCCCAGTGAGCAGCGAGAAGGGCACAGCACACAGCGCGTGTCCAGGCACGGTCCCGTTTTAGCCCAGTCACCTTCACCGGAGGCTCCGACAGCGGAGTTTGCCCTAAATAAGCTCCAGCTCTCCTTGGAGAGGAGCGTTACATCACAGCCAGAGCTCCGTGTGCTGGCACATCCTCGTCCCGGACACCACCGAGGGACACTGGAGGTGATCCCACCGTGACCCTTGGGCCCCCGGAGGGGGATAAAAGCCCTCGGCAGCACATGGAGCTGTGGGACAGGGACCACAAAGCCCAGGGTTTGTGAACCCCCCGAGCACTGGAGCCCCACACCAAGCAGGGTCCTCAATCCATCCAAAGCCAAAATTTC
>NW_008237087.1:126074-130298 GCF_000691975.1 Corvus brachyrhynchos | reverse complement strand
GGGATGCCAGAAAAACGGGAATCTAACAGGCTCAAGGTGCCAGATCACTGCCTGGCGTCTCAGACACATGCCAGTATGCTCCCAGTGAGCCCACTGGCCTGGCACTGGGGCAATGAGATCCTCAAGGTTGCTCAGGACACCCAGGCTCTGTCACAGCCATCGGGGATTTGGGCTTCCCCTCTTTACCAGCCCCAGGGCACCCAGCAGGTGATTCCTGGGATAATTTCTTACCGGGTGCCATCGCACAGATTTATCTTTTCACAGAGAGTGGGCCCCCAGTAATTGCAAATTATGGGTTAATTAAGTAACGTCGATATATGGACCAGAAGAATGAAGGGGCTGAAGTGAAGCGCCCAATTCATCAGCCGGAACTGCTCTGCCGTGTCCATTATTCCCTACAAAGAGCCTGGATCAAACCACTTATCCCAAACAGGGCAGGATTAATCCACAAGCCACTTTGTTTGCTTTTGACCGTGCTGGCGCTAATAAATGAGCCAATTTATTACATGTGACAAGCTTGTGGTACACCCCAAGGAGCCGAATTAGATAGGAATGTTTAACCTCGAAAAACCACTCAGGAAAAAAAAAAAAAAAGAAGGAAAGAAGAAAAGCCATTCTTCCTCCTGCAGTTGATTTGGCAACAGCCCAGGGAGATGCAGATGGGGGGAACACAATGAGGGAAGAGGCTGGAGGAGCAGGAGTGGGATGGTCCCACTTGTCCCGTCAGGATGGCAGCAGTGAGGGTCCTGGTGCTGCCTCTGGGTCACTCCTGAACTCATCAGGACCTTGCCAACAGCAGATCCAGCACGGCAAGACGAGGGATCCGAGGCCTCCTGAACCTTCGGATCAACGGATGGGCCAACCAGGCACTGGCCACAGCTGAGCCACGGCAAATTCCTTCCTCAGAGCCCCTCATCTTTGATCTCCAGCAGGACGAAGGCTCTTGTCCAAGTGTTTTCCTCCCAGGGAAGCTCCGTGGAGCAAAAAACTGACCGTGCAAGAACCGTGCGTGAGCCGCTCGCACCGAACGAGCAGCACTGGGGACAGGAAGGGAGCAGCCGATGCTCAGCAAAGCCAGGGAATACTTCAAAGGATTCCCCAGGGAGGAAAACCTGGCACGTGCCTGACGGCATTTCAAGAGGCTCTGGCAGGAGAACGTCAGTGCCACGCAAACGCCGTGGCACCGAAGGACTCTGGAGCGGCGGCGGGAGCTGCGCTCACAGCCCGGCTCAAACACGGATTAAACGACAGTAATAAAAGTCATTCTCTCCCTGCCAGGGAGATAAGGGGGATGAGAGGCTGCTGGAAGCCCCGGTGCCGGAGTGGCGTGAGAAAAACTGGCCTGGCAATCCTGGAGATACCACGGGCCTGTGCTGACAGGTTGGGAATGAGCCTGGGCAGGAGCAGGCGGGAGGCTCCGCTCATTCCCCGACCCGTGGCAAAGGCACAGATGTGCCCTGGCACCCCAATCGCCAAGTCCCAGGGGGCACAGCATCCCCCTGGCTCCCTTCCAGGGTCTAGGGGTGCAAAGTGGGAACTGGGGGAGGTGGGCAGAGCCCCTCAGAAAGGTCCGGCCGCTTCAGGTCCCCAGAGGTCAGCTGGGGAGGGAATTGCTCCCAAAGAACTCAGAGATTCCAAAGTTTGGGGTCTGTGGTGGTGATGGAAACACACGGACTCAGTCCCATACATGGTGGTGAGGAAAGAGGAGATGCCAGGCTTTGGTCTGTGCCTCTCAGAGGCTCCCACTTCCCCCTGTCCTGGAAGTGCCAAGCGCATTCTGAGGAGGGGCGCAGGGTCAGCAGGGGTCCCGTGTCCTCCAGGGATGAGCCCTCAGGGGGCTTTGATCAAACCCAAGAGTCTTCCAACATCCATGACCTCCACATGGATGGGACATGAGGTGCATCCACAGCACCAGAGGCTGCTTCTCACCAGCCCCAGGGAAGAGAGAGGAAGAAGGTGGAGAGGGAAGAGCATCCAAGGGTCCGTGCTCCGGTCACGTGTCCGTACGGACGGAGCGCGGACGCGCGCAGCAAGTGGAACACGCCAATCAGGACGGATTCCTTCCAGCCCCCAAGTCCTCCCGCTGTAATTTTCCAGCGCTGCTGATTGACTGGAGCCAGCCAGCCCATCCCAGCCCCCCATCCCTCCCACGGAGGGGCCGTTGCATCATTTTCCCTTAAGGAATAAACAAACCCAGAGCCGAACCAGAAACTGCTCTGGAGGAGATGGTTCTGCCAAGCACAGAGTGAAGTGGGAACCAGAGAGGGACAGCTGGGACAGGGGATGAGGGGATTCTGCTGGGCCCCGTGGTGGCTGTCCTGTGGCCCGGAATCCTGGGACATGGGGACAGGTGGTTCCTTGCTCCAGCCCAGCCGGAGCAGAGCTCCCGGCGCAGCCGCCATCCCTGGTGTCACCCGGCTCTGACCCCTGTGCAGACACCCCCCACATTCCCACTCCTACCCCCATCTAACCCATCCCAGGTCCCTATTTCCTTCCAGAAAGACTCCACCACCCCATCTGGGGCAGGAGCACCTCCAGAGCTGTGGCCGCCAGTGTCCGAGCGGCTCCAACAGCTCAGACCGGTGAACCCAACCCAGCATCCTAATCCCAAAACACATCTGGGACAGCGATGCCGCCTTCCCGGCTGCTCCCCCACTGCCCCGGGGGAGCCGCTGCTCCTGACTCTTCCTTCCTCGTGCACGCCCATTTCGATGGGAACAAAAACAAACGAGTCATTCTCTGTTCCCAGGAGGCTGGTTTGGAACTATGGACGGATGGAGGGATGGATGGAGGGATGGAGGGATGGAGGGATGGATGGAGGGATGGATGGATGGATGTCAGCTCCTCCTTTCTGGGCTTTGTACTTCCCTTTTCTGTTTGCTTCACTTAAGCAGCTCCATCAACCAGACCTGTAAACTCTTGGTGGGCTTCTTTTTTTCCTCCTGGCCCAGAATGTTTCAAACTTCATTGTTTTTCTGGAAATAACTACTTATTTTTCTGTGCTGTTGCTTTCTGCTTCCATCTCTTCCCTGTTCAAGTCAGCAGTCCCCCTTCTTGTGAATCTGGTTTCCCCTGAGACATGGCTGATTTTTGATCCCCTTTTCCACACTGTCTCCTGGCAGCTTGATAGTTTTCCAGCCTTTCTTTTCCTCCTTCCCAGCCCTTCACATTTCTTTTCAGTGGCACCTCTGGGTGAGGTGCTGCCTCCCTTAGCCCACCCTTATCTTGGCACAGAGATTGGGAACAAGGGAATTTTCATCCAGGAGTCCTCTGGGATGGAGGGATGGAGGGATGGAGGGATGGAGTGATGGACGGATGGACAGACAGACGGATGGAGTGATGGACGGACGGACAGATGGACGGACAGACGGAATGGACACCCCCCACCCCGAGGGGCTGCGGCGGGAGCTGAGGTAGAACGCTGATGGCCGCTCGGGGCTCTGGAACGCGCGTAGAGCGATGGAGCACACCCAGAGGAAGAGGATTAGGAAGGAAAGGCATACATACATATCTCGGGAGATTCATCCGAGCCATCCGGACAATCCTTCTCCCCGTCACAGCGCCAGCCCTTAGATATGCACGTAATCTGATCTTTGCATGCAAACTGTTTGGGGCTACAAGTCTTCGGTGCTGGATGAGAAAAGAAATAACGATAATAAACAACATCAGTTTCTTCCCAAGGACAAGTTGTTTCGAAAGAAAAAATCAAATTTCAATTAAAGGCCGAGATTGGTTCGGGGGGGTTTTTTTTGGGGGGTGGGGAGAGGGTGGGGATGATTTCTTTCCTATGGCTCGGCGGAAGTTTGAGCCTGGCACCGGATCCATCAAGCCTGCCCCTAAGGAAAGGAGGAAATTTAAGCTGGAGCATTAATTACACCGGGAGAAAACAGGAGCCGGGCGCTGCGATGCGCTCACAGATTTTAAAGATCATTTAACTTGGATGAATTAGCTCCTGGGAGCCAGAGGCGCTTCGTTCTCCGTGCTAGGCAAGAGAAAAACAGAGCAAAAAACAAGAAAACCCAAATGAGAACAAATTAAAAAGTATTGCTTTTTTAAATCATGAGGACAGCAGTGGGATGGGGATCCATCCATCCCATGTCCACGACCCCCAGGCAGCTCAGGGAAGGGTGACCCCACATCCCTCACTGGACACACAGGGAGGGAACGTGGACAGAGCAAAAAACAGCAGGAAAAGCCAAAATCCGGAGGCTGGGGAGGGAGAGA
>NW_008237087.1:123885-124222 GCF_000691975.1 Corvus brachyrhynchos | reverse complement strand
ATCCCTAAAGGCTGCGAGGGCACTTCCCACCCTGCCACAACCCTGATTCCTCCTCGGAGCTGCACAGGGCTTTGCCTGATGCCGATGGAAGTGCAGCTCCTCCTGCCAACCCACTTCCTTCCCTGCCTCCCTTCCTTCCCCGCGCACCAGCGGCGTGGCAGCTGCTGCTCGGCACCACGGCGGGAGCTCGGCACAGCCAAGATGGAGACTGGACGGATCAAAATGGATGGAGCATCCCTGTCCTTCCCCTCCACCTTCCCTAGGCCAGAGGAGCAGCCCAAGCTTGTCCCCTTCCTCCTCCCACCAGGCTGGGGGACAGGCTCCCCCCTGCCCCGCC
>NW_008237087.1:119900-123601 GCF_000691975.1 Corvus brachyrhynchos | reverse complement strand
CGTGGGATGGGAAACCAGAGCCAGGACAGGAGCTTGTTGTGCACTGGCAACGCCAATCCTGGAGCAGGGACACTCGAAGGAGCCATCCCTCAGCACCAGTGTCTCCGTGCTGAGCATTCCCACTCCGGGACCGGAGCAGAGCAGGAGCACATGGGATTTCCTCCAAACACTGACACATCACTCACACACACCCTGTCCCAAGGACACCTGCCCTTCCAGAGGGCTGCTGCTCCAGGCAGGATGATCCCAGGGAGCCATCCCGCCACTCCTCACCACCACAGGGCACCCAAACCCCAGCCCCTCCACCATTCCCAACCACGCCGCCGGCCTTCGGCAGCGCGAAGCACCACGGCCCTGGCACGGCCACCACGGCTCAGGGCAGGGGGAGGACGGAAGGGGCTCGCTTTCCACCGGGCTCCTCGGCAACCCCACGCGTTGCCTGCGCATTCCCTGTCCTCGCACAGCGTGTTCCCGGCGGGTTCAATGCCCCCCGCTTGCGGCGCGGTGCCTCGGTGCCAGGTGGACAATTAGAGAAGGTGTCTGTTCATGCATCCCTCGCACGGAGCCAAGTTCCCTTCCCGAGCCGGGCGCTCGCCCCAGCGGCAGAGATGGCAGCGGAGCTCCGGCTCCGGGATCGGGAATAAAGGCGCCTTCATCGGCGCACAATGGGCGGCTCAGAGCAGGGCCGGGGCAGCTGCGGGGACACGTCCCCGCCTTGGCAGGCGGAGGAGAGACCCCGGCTCAAAAGGGATTCAAAGGGGACAAAACTGTGCTTAAAAACACGGCAAAAGTTTGTGAAAATAGCCAAAAGATGGGGGGAAACGGTGGGGGAGGGAACAAAAAAAAAAAACAAAACCCCACCCAAAGGAGGGTCCATAAACAGAAAAAATGGCGGAAAAAAGGGGGATGAAAATGTGGCAAAAAGACAAAAAAAATAAAAAAGAAAAAGAAAAACCAGGCCACAAAAGGTGGCAAAATAAAAGGGCCTCAAAAAAGGCCCATTAGGAAAGGGCCCCCAAAAAGGCACAAAAAAAAGAGGTCCCCAAAATAAGGCCCTACTGCAAAAAAAGGGCCTCCCAAAAAGGGGATAAAAAAAGGAGCCCACCCAAGAAAGGCCCCCCCAGAAGAAAAGGCCCAAAAAGGCCCGAAAAACCAAAAGGTCCGAAACCAAAGTGGTCCAAAAAAAAAGGTGCAAAAAAATCCATTTGGGTGCAAGAAAGAGGATTGTTGTCCTCCAGGACAGGGTGGGAACAGATGTCCCAGCAGCATCTTCCCAGGTGGGAAGGGGACCAAGAGCCGGGTGCCAGCATTCCATGGACACCCGGAGGCTTCGTGTTGGAGCGTGGTGGGTTGGGAAAAGGGCTGGCAAACACAAACAGCAAAAATCGTCTGGTTTTTTGCCTAAAATAAGAAATGGACACCGAAACGGGCTGCTGGAGAGGTGGGGAAGCAGATCCTGGAGCAGATGCCACGAGACCTTCATTCCACAGATGAGGACGACATAAAAACCTGGACAGCCTGGAAGCAAAGCGCAAAAATATGAAAGAACTCCTTCCCTGCTTCCTCCTCAGCCCAGCTCCTCCTCCTCTCCTCGGGAGGAGGAGGCCGGCCAGGAAACAGCGCTGGCCATAAATACGGGCTGGGACGGGCGCGATTCACAAACCAGATGTTCTGGGGGAGAAGGGAGCGCCAAAGGGAGGGAATAAACCCACTCCAGAGGGAAACATTCCCACTCCATGTTCCTCCAGGTCTCCATCCCCACCTCACACGGCCACAGCACCCCCAAAACAGGGCAGGTTGGTGTGTTTTGGGCAATTTCGGCCTTTCTTTGGCAGAGCCTGTTCCATCAGCCAGAGGAATACCACGCCTTCATCCCAATGTTCCTCCTCTTCCTCCTTCCCTGTGGATCGAGGCTGGAGCACTCCAGAAATCCATGGCCACTCTTCCCAGTTGAAGCCAAGCCCGTGGCCTCCGTGGGACCCCCTCCAGTGCCAGCTCGGAATCTGTGACACGGAGCTGCCGGAGCCTTGGGGTCACCCAAGACACGAACTCAACCACATTCAGCACACAAAATCCACCAAAACCACATCAGAGTCACCTTCGGCTTCATTTCTCTCCCCCACATCATCCATCCTTTGTCCCCGAACTACAGGAAAAAACAGCATTTGTCCCTTTTTTGTGCTTTCAGAACTTCCAGTGTCCTGGAGTTTCTCCGCAGCCTCAGGACAGGCGCTGGGAAAGCCAAAGCCTAGAGCCCATCCCGCTCCCTCCTCCCCGAGCTGAGGCTCGAGGCTGATCCTCAAACCCCAAATCCAGTAAATTTTCCGGCTCCCAAAAGCTGAAGCGGGTAATAGAGACATTTAAAATACCAAACCCTCAGGTCTGAGGCACATTTTTTCCAGGGGGAAAGGGAAAGGAAGGCTCAGCTGTTTGTTTTGCATTTAAACACACTATCCCAAAACAGTTCAAATGCATTTTTGCAATTCTTCCATCCGGCCCCCTCCAAACAGGGAAGATTCAAACCAGATCCCGGCTCCGGCGCTTCCAGGACCGACAGGGCTCCCGGCCATTCCCGCCGGAGCAGCCGCAGGTATGCGGACAGGCTGGGGGAGGGGGACGGCCAATTGCTGAGTAAATATTGACTTTAAAATACAGTTTTTTCCCCCTTCTCCCTTCAAGTCGGACTATGGCATCGGAATCACGAGGCATTCACCTTCCTTAAACAAAAAAAAAAGACAGTTTGGAGAAGCCAAGCCTGGCTCTGCTGTGCCAGAGGTGTTGGAATGGCAGCTCAGTGCCGTTCCTGGGACAGGCTCCGGCTGGATGCGGGCGCCCGGAGAGGGTTTGCTCCGATTTTCCCCCTTTTTGGAAACCTCAAGGGGATAACGACAAATCCAACCAAAACCAAACCCCACCATCGCTTCAGCCCCAGCGTTCCGGTGCTTCCCTGGTTTTCCATCCCTGGTTTCTGCCCATCTCCCCGGCCCTGACCAAGAGATGATGCTGCTGGGAAGCAGCTGGAAGTTCCCACCTGCCCCAAACCCATGCTGAGGTACAGGCAGGGCTGTCACCCCCTTGTCACATCCCAAAATCCTAAGGGCCCAGCACCCTCTGGTCACCCATCCCCAGATCCCACCAGCACATCCCTGCCCCTTTCCCACCAGCCATGTTCCACACGTTCTCCCATCGCCCACCTGGCCGCTCCCCACAGCCAGGGACACCCATCCCTCCCCATGGGACATGGACTGGGAGCCACTGGATCCCCACACCGGGTACCCCGTGGTGGCCCAGGGGTGGGGAGATGCCATCCTGATGTCCCCCCTCGCTCCGAGGTCAAGCCCAGCTCCCGGCTCACTCCGGGCAGCGGAGCGGGGAGAGACGACAACTCCAGGGCACAGGGGGTCCCCAGGAGCCCCCCAACACCCCCAGCACGTGCACTGGGATGGGATTCCCAGCAGCCAGGACCTGCCAAGGCTGCCTCCAAACCCAGACAAAGGAGCAGAGCGAGGATGGGGGGGGACGGAGAGGAGGAGGATGGACGGGCGAGCGCATCCCGAGGGAAGCGGGAGATGGAGGCAGGGGATGGACGCTGCCCACCAGCATTCCCCGTGGAGGGGGGAAGGGGGAGAAAATCATATTGCGGCTCCCGGGGCTGCGTCCATCCCGCAGCTCGGCGTCACCTGACTTCAAACGCGTCCGGG
>NW_008237087.1:117664-119462 GCF_000691975.1 Corvus brachyrhynchos | reverse complement strand
AAAAAAAAAAGGGGGGGGGGGGGGGGGGGGGGGAAGGAAAGAGGGAAAAAAGGGAAAGAAAAAAAGCATTTGCAGCCAGGAGAAAGGGGCTTAAGTCCTCTGGGTGCAGTTGGATGAGCTGCAGCCGGCCCTGGCCCGTGGCCATCCCTGCCGGGGTGCCCCGTGTCCCTTTTTTCCTTCCTCAAAAGAGGGATGGGGAGGGGGCAGCGGGCCTGCAGAGCTCCCCCCACCTCCCCTACCTGCCCAGGCTTTATTCCCTGTACTTATCCCAGCAATAGGAGCGGGATGTTTACACCCTGGGCAGTTGGGAACCCAAACAGGACCCGGCGCTCTGCACCGCCGTGGTTATTTATGGCCTGTGGCTGGAGCTGATAACGCTCCCTCCAGAGCCCTGCCTGCGCCGGGAATAAAGCAATTCCACAGGGTAGATTAATAGGCATTTCATCCCGGCAGCTGGGAGGGAGGGAGGGGAGGCTGCCGGGGGCTCGGTGGGGCAGGAGGGTCCGTGCTTCCTCCCGCCGGGCCGGGCATCAGCTCGCCAAGGCTTTCAAAGGGCTGGAGCCTGGCCAGAACCATTGGCCTTAATTCATTAGTCAACTCAATTTCGCTGCCTCCGCAAATAAGGACTTTGTCTGGGATGGGGAAACGGAGCAGAGCAGCTATTGTGCCCTGGGAGCGGGCAGAAAGGGCCCTTTGAGAGGACACTCTGCTGGAATAAAAGTCACTTTTATCCCAGAATAATTAGCATGCTCTGAGTACACTAATTATTCCGGCATAAAGGGACTTTTATTCCCGAGCAGTGCGGCCACGCGGGGAGTTGCTCTGGATTCGGCTCCACCTGCCCGTGTGAACGCAGCCAGGGATGATCCAGCTGGGATTTGGGATCCTTGGGATGGCCAGGATCCTCACTGGAGTGCACATGGAGGGTCCCACCCCAGCTGGGGCAGGGAACTGTCACCCCCCAGGAGATGCTGGATGCTCCAGGAGGCTGGAGAACAGCAAGAGGGGCACAAGGACATGGAGGCCCAGACCTGTTCCAAGCCTCCAGGTCACCTCCTGGGGTCCCCTGGGGACCTGGGTCCCTTAGGGGACCTCAGAGCATCTCCCAGCTCTGGGGAGTACAAGGTCACGGAGCCACCGTCGCACGGCGCAATCTCCAAGGTCTCTGCAGGGATAACAACCCCTGACAATGCCATGGCCCTGCCCAGCTCCTGCCACAGCTTTTGGCTGTCACCAATTCCCATCCCAGCCCCCAAAACCAAGCCCAGCTGGTCCGTGGGGACACAGCTCCTGCCGCCCATCACCCCCCCAGCACAGCGAGCACGTGCTGCCGGTGAGGGCGAAGGTTTGGGGATTCCTTGATAGCACCTCCTGGGAAGGCAGGTCCTGCACAGCTTCCAGGTGGCAGCTGCTCCACTGGAAGAACATCCCTGGCACCGTGAAAAGTCCCATCTGTCTGTAACTGGTACAAATGGTGAAAGAGGAATTGGCACAGCTATCCCTGAGCTGGTGCTGCATCCCAGATGCCGCCTGAACCCTTGGCATCCCCACTGGATGCTCCCACGGGCTTCCTGCGGGTCAGGAATCCTGCTTTCCCTCGTTTTAACTTCTGTAAGTTGCAGGAAAAGAAAATTTAGGATTTCATGCAGCCGAAAGGGCGTAGGGAGCGCTGGGCGAGGGCTGATGGCATCAGAGCGGCTGCGGAGGAGAGCACGGCGCTGGTGAGTAAGCAGCGCTGGGCTCCAAACCCGCTCCTCCCGGGGGAAAACGCGCTCCAGGCCGGCAGAGGAGAGGCTGA
>NW_008237087.1:111996-117552 GCF_000691975.1 Corvus brachyrhynchos | reverse complement strand
CGCTGGGAAGGCGGCTGGAGCGGGAAGTATTAAACCCAAGTGCTTCCTTTTCCAAACAATAAAAAAGCACCACGACACCCGCTGGGAGGAAACCCTTCACAGCCTTTCCCTGCGCTGGGGGCCGGAGGGGTTCAGCTCCCAGCACCTGGAGAGGACGGGACCACTGTAAGCACCACAGTTTGGGGTGTCTGAGCCCCCGGGTCAGAGCCCCCCAAGATTTGGAGCCGCTCTCCTGGCAGTGACAGAGCCAGGGACAGCCAAGGGGTATCAACACCGGCAGCAGCGGACAGGGAAGATGTGTGTCCCCAGCGGAGGCTGGAGTGGGTGGGCACATGGGGGTGGGTGGGCACACACTGGCAGCCCACCAGCAGCATGCCAGGGGGCAGGGTGGGCAGAGGAGCATCCTGCTGCTCCCCAGGACCGAGGGTTTGTGCTCCTGTGCCATCCTTTAGGCCACGATATTCCAATTCTGAGAGAATCACCAGCTGCCAGCATCAAAGGGCACAGGGAAGCAGAGGGAAGGGACACCAGGAGAGTCTCGGTCCTGAGGCGCCCAGTGCAGGGCCAGGGGTGCAGAGACTCCTGCACAAGCTGTGGCCACGCTGTTGGCCAGCTGTGATTGTTGGTGGCCTGAACGAGCCACATGTGACCCAGGACCACGAGCCCATACCCACGGACAAAGAGCTGCAGGTAAATGGGTGAGATTGATGCCATCCAAAGCTCTCAGAACATTTAAATTTTTGCCAGGCAACCTCCAGCAAACAAACCCGGCCACTCCCAGTGAGGCCGGGGCTTGGGGGCAGCAGCAGGATGGCTCCCAAAGCCTCCCCCAGCTGGAATCCTCCTCAACTCGGTCACCAAGGGATGGATGGCAGAGCCCTGAGTCCAAGAGCAGCAACTCCTCTCTCCCCCCCACAACTGCAGCCCCCCAATTCAACAGCAACCCCCACACTTGCCCCCCAACCTTCCCACCTCTGGCACACCCAGGATGAGACCCCCAACACCTGCCTGTCCCAAGGATGAGACCCCCCCCAACGCCTGCCCATTCTCAGGTTAAGACCCCCAACACCTGCCCATCCTCACCACGGTCTCATTTGGAGAAACAGCATCTAGCACGAGGCTAATTACCCCACTCAACTAAAGATGCAACTTCCAACTCAATTAGACTCCCTCCCAGACATCCACCATTCCCACTGCAGCCCCAGCCCATGCATTTCGGACACCACAGACCTGCTCTCACCTTCCTGGCACTCACCGGAGCCCGGCATGCTCTTCCCATCCCTCCCCTCGATGCCACTGCGAGCACGGTCCCACTGGAGAAGCTCGGAGCTGCCAGCAAGGGCATTATCCAACAATTCTGCTGCCAACCCCACGAGCGGTGCTGGGACTGTCTGTGGTCCTGCACAGCATCTGCATGACTGCAGCTCCAGCCCGCTCTGTTCCCTGGCTCAGGAAGGACACTGGAGTCTATATTTAGCCCTAGAAATGGCCAGACCACGTTGGGGAACGCAACCTCTCACGGTGGAATAACATCCAGAGCAGCCCTCACGGCCCACCCTGCGTTTTTCCTTCAAAAATAGGAGTCACACAGCAAAGAAAACAATGAGTTTGGGCCGGATTAGAAAATGCTGAAAATATTTGGTGTGGTCACAGCCGGGCAGGTCGGGCTGCCCGGGGATGGTGCGTGGAAAGGGCTGGGAAGTTAAGTCAACAGCAAAACCTGGGCTGTAAATAGCTCGAGGTGGCCTTGGGTTGCAAAATCCCAAGGAGAGGGGAAAAGCATCCCCTGGAAAACAAGCTGCAGCAGGGGCAGATGCTCCGTTTGGGAGAGGCCGAGGACGACAGCACTGGAGGCAAAACGTCCCCAGGCACTCGCTCAGCAAGGCCACGGCACCACTGGCCACCAAGCCCACATGGACAGGGGTGTCCCTGGAGAGGGATGTCCATGGGAACACAGCTGGACACGCTCTCAGGGAGCTGACGGAGATAAAGTTCATGCCAAGCACAAGGAGAGGCCTGCCTGCCTGGCAAAGCCAGGGCTGTGGGGAGGAAACAGGCAGATGCACACACTGCTCGCAGGCCGGGATCAGCACCAACCCCAAGGAGCCCATTCCCAACCCTGGGACCACCGGATTCATCCCAGGCACCTCAGTGGAGCTTGTTGGGGTGAGCTGGGAACAGGACCTTGGGCTTGGCAGGCAGCTCTCGCAGAGACTCAGATCCCGGCGGGGCTGGGAGGTCTGGGGGGCAGAGAGAGAAGATTTATCTTCACCAGGAAAGTGCTTGGAGTGGATGTGGGAACCGAAATCATCTCCACGCCTGGAAGAGGAACCTCCTGCCCCATGACAAAGCCATGGGCTCACGGTGGCGCTGACTCAGCAGGATGTGGCACATCCTGTGTGTTCCCCCCTCTCTCCAGGCACTCCACGGCTCCCGAGGGCCCGGCCCTGGCTGGGATTTCGGGAAGCGCCTCCCATGCACCCCCTTGCCGGGCAAAGGACACACGTGGAACCACGTGCTCCCTGCACCGTTCTGGAGAGGCTCCAACCAAAAGACCATCCACGGGCTCGGGAAAGCTCCCCAAAGGCACAGCCAGAGCCCTGGAGCGCCACGGGGGTCACAGACACGAGCACGGCTTCTCCTGCCTCCCAGCGCAGCCAAACCCTGGTGTGGACACCGTCCCCAGGGACCCCACGGGCTGCCCCGTTCCCTGCGGAGCGTCCCAGTGCTCGCAAGACGCTGGCAGGTCCTCGGCAGCAGGATCCACCTGACAGCCGGAGCAGATCCCTCCTCACCAGCATCCAATGTGCTCACCTTGTCACCACCATCACCTCTACAGATGCTACCAGTGCTCCCAGTTTCTGCCCAAAGGGCTCCTGGCCCTCACCCTGCCCACGCTCCATCCCTCTCCCCACCCTGAGTGAGCACTGGGAGGTGACCTGGACGTTGTCACAACCTCAGGGGGCAGCCAGGTACCCCCGTGCCCTCCCGGAGGGGGAAGGAGCCATGGTCCTTCCCCAAACACCCTCCTCTCAGGCAGTGGGAGGACAGATTTTGGGAGCCAACCCTCCCTCCTCAAAGCTTCTCGTTCCACCACCCCATCCCCTCGGCCGACTCCAGGGCTGTTTTCGGGACCCCACCCAGCAGCTGGTTTATGCAGCTTTTCCCTTAATTTGTCTCTGATTTTCTGCTCCAATCCTGCTGTTCCTGTGAGGAGAGGGGAACGCCCGTGCAGCAGAGCAGAGCCTGGACAGCCCCATTGGGCAACCAGGGGTCAGGCATGGGCTGGGGGCAAAGAGGAACCAATGGACACCAGCTGGACCCAGAGGAGGATGCTCCGGGAACCAGGGCCTTGGAGGCACAGGGAGGACCTGGGCGGTTTTGCTCCCCATCATCCCAACTCACACTGGAGGAAAAGCATCACCAGCTGGAGCAGCCCCCGCTCCTTCCCGGTTCGCAGGCTCCCCCGGAGCACATGGAACCGGCACGGAGAGAACACGAGGAGCGAGCGGCGGGGCTGAGACACCGAAGGCGAGGGGGCTGCCACAGCTGTTCCCACCCCCACGCCGCCCACGGCGCCTCAGGAGCTTCGGAAGCAACGAGGAGGTGACGCCTCGGCTTCACCCCGAACCTGGCAGCGCTGCCAGGGATGCTCCAGCGCTGCCCCATCCTCCCGACGTCAGTGCCTGTCATGGACAGCAAGCACGTGGGACGGGGGCCAGAGCCCGGCCCTCTCGCAGGACACCACAGTGGCACCAGGCACCTCTCACACCGGGACAGAGCACCATGGGGATATTGGAACCCCAAGCGTCCAGCTGGGATGCTCCACATGGGAATGCCGGACACCGCTCCGGACACTGCACGGGGGAACCCCCAGCCATGCCCCTCCAGCAGCTCCTGCCTTCTCCTCCCAACACCCCAAACCTCCACTCTTCACCTCCACTGAACCCGGTGCAGCTCCGGGCGTGTCCGTGCACGCTTAGGGAAGCAGCGTGCGCACACCCACACGTGTGCACACACATGGGAACTCATGGAAAAACACACGGGAAAACACCTGGGAACACACGGGCACACACGGACACACAGCGGGGCATGCCAGACCACCAAGGTGGCAAGAGGGAAGTGCTGCACCAAAACACCCCAGCCACCTTTAACCACAGATATTTCCAAAACAGGAACGGAGGGGAACCCTGCCTGCCCTCACTCCGCTCCTGGGGCTCTGCCGCCACAGGGCCCAGGAAGCGATGGAGGAATTGGGCAAACAGGAGCTGCCCACCAGTGCCCTTTGTTCCCCATGGAAGAGCTTTCCTCCCACCCCACGGCTGGACTTTGTCCTCTTCTTGTCCAGGAACAAGCAAAGAGCTTCCAGAGCTGCAAACAGAGGCAGTGGGTGTGAGGAACTGGCTCTGCAGACGAGGATGGGGACCTGCACCCTGCTCCCAATGACATCCTGGCCTCTCCCAGAGCCCCACTGCACCCAGCTGGGGCAGTGGGAGACCTGCATCAGGGAAACCAGAGCCCGGCCAGGACTGCCAGGGTTGAGGGACCAGCTCAGGTGGCACCTTGGTGGCAAATTCTGCCTCCCAGCCAGCCTAACCACACGCTTGCGGTGCCTCCACATCCGCCACATGCCTCCACATCCGCCACATGCCTCCACATCCTCCCTCACACAGCTCCCAGCACACCAAGGTGGTGGAGCAGCACCTCGTCCCCATCATGACTGCCAAAGGGAGCCCCTCAGGAGGGGAACTTGCAACAGGAGGAAGGGGTGCCCTACTCCAGCTCCTGGGGTGGAGAAGAGGATGGAGGAACTTCCCTCCAGCTCATCATCTTTCCGCAGCCTTGTTTCCAAAGGCAACGCAGCTTATGCAATGAGCGATGCCTCCTTTCCGCCCCCACCAACTTCTGGATCCACCGGCTGCTCCGAGCCACCTCCAAGCGGAGATGATGCCTCTGAGACCTCAGGTCCCTGGAGGGGTGACCCCAGAGAGCTCAGCTGTTGGCCACCTGCACCGCTGAGCTCACCGGGCGGCGGCCAGCGGCTCAATCAGCCCCGCAGGTGCCACTGGGGGGAGGTTGCAGGGTGCCCTGAGCTGCTCCGTTCCTGTCACCTCCCTCCAAGGGACACAGATCGAGCGCCCGCACCCTCAGTAGGGCGAGGAGGGGCTGGAGGATGGAAACCGCAGGCTCCGGCCTCCTGCAGCCCCAGACATGAATCTGGGGCAGGGATCTGGCGTTTGCCCAAACCTCCTCCTCCTCCTCCATCCCTCCGACCCGGTGACGGGTCAGATGCTGCCACTGCCACGACACCAAATCCCTTCTCCTGCTGCGCTCGAAGGTGGGCAAAGAAATGGGACAGAAAAACCTCCCTCCAAAAAACAAACAAACAAAAAAAGCCCTCTCGCTCATCCATCATTCCAGCCTCTCATTTCACCAGGCCATTCCCACACGGACAGAGGGGAATCCGTAACAGGAAAGCCGAGACAGCCCCCCCATTTCCCTGCTTTTAAAGGGAAAAACAGCCCTGTGCGTCCAGGCGTTGCGAGGAACTTCGCC
>NW_008237087.1:109026-110144 GCF_000691975.1 Corvus brachyrhynchos | reverse complement strand
AGAGACGGACGAGGCAGCAGGACCCTCATCATCCCCAAGGGCAGCGGGACCCTCGCCATCCTCTCAGGGCTGCAGCACCTTCACTGTCCCCCCAGGGCAGTGGGACTTGATCCCCAAAGGCAACAGGACCCTCGCCATTCTCCCAGGACAGCAATACCATCACCAGCCCCAAGGGCAGCAGGACCCTGACCGTTCCCCCAGGGCAGCAGGACCCTCACAATGTCCGAGGGGAGTGGGACCCTCGCTGTCCCCCCAGGGCAGTGGCTCCCTCGCCAGCCCCCAGGGCAGCAGGACCCTCGCTGTCCCCCCAGTCGTCCCTGCGGGGGTGCAGGAGCAGGGCTCAGGGCCGGGGAGCCGGAACAGAGGATCCCCATCATGGGGGTCCCGTCATCGGCAAGGCCGCCCATCACTCACCCAACTCCAGCTTTGACTGAGAACCGTGACGTCAGAGCCTGAGCCGTGACGTCATCCATTGGCCACACCGCTGCCTGCGAGGGCCCGGGGCCGAGGAGGGAGATGGGCAACGGTGCCGGCACCGTCATCGGGCACCATGCGACCCCTCCGCGTGATGTCATATGCTTTTTTAAATTATGTCACACGCCTGTCCCGCCCCACCCCGGTCGGGCAGCAGCAGTGGGGCGGGGGCATGATTCGAGCTGCTGCGGAGCCAGATGTTCGGGAGAAGGTCCAGATGTTCCCGGGATGCCGTCCCTGCAGAAGGGCCGGGGTGACATAAACACGGCATAACCCGCTGGGCTGGAGGGGTTCCTGGGGCCGGCTCTGTACCCCCCCCTTTCCCCCCGAGCCCCCAAACGTCGCACACGAGCCGGAGCGGGTGCGATTCTGATTCCTCCCACGCCTGGTTCCGGCCAGCTCTCCACAGCCCTCTGCCCACTCGATACCGTCCTGGACGGGGCCGTGGGGAGGCTCAGCGTGGCTGGGAAGCTCCTTCCCAGTCCCAAACAGTCCCGGTGGGTGTCCGGCCTCCCGGGAAGTCCAAGTACGCCGTGGAGCAACCGCGCCCACGGGGCTCCCGGGCGCGTTTGATCCTCGAAATGGCAACACGGAGAGTTCACTAGCGCCACGGCGGGAGGAGCCGGGGGGAGCGCGGGGACCCC
>NW_008237087.1:105814-107842 GCF_000691975.1 Corvus brachyrhynchos | reverse complement strand
GCTGTTTGGGGGGTGGGTGGGGCAAAGGAAGACCCCTTCCCCCGTCCCGCCGGTGGGACCTGGACAGCGAGTTCCAGCGCGGACTCCCCGAGCCGTGACTCATCCTGGGTTGGGTCTCCTGGGGAAGGCCCCGCTCCTCTTCCTACACACCAGAGAAACTTTCGCTCGCTGACGAGCGCAGTCAGCAGTAGGCAGCCCCCCCCTCCCAAACACGTGGGCTCCGCGGTGTCCTCCCCGTGGCACTGTCGCCGGTGTCCCACTGTGTCCCGTGTCCTGGCCTCGGCTGGAGAACGCTGGCAGCACTGGCATCCCCAGCACCCCAGGGAAACTGAGGCACGCTGAGAGGCAGCCATGTCCCTCGGGCTCTTCCCCGCGAGGGCAGAGCCGGAGAGGAGTCCGGGTGTCCCAAGCATTTGGAAAACCTCGGAGCATCTGTCCCTGCTCCTGATCTCTGGATCCCTGTCTCGTGATCTCTGGAGCCCACCGAGCGTGAGCGTCCCTGCGAAAGCCCCGGGGAATCTGCCGAGCGGCCGGCAGGATAAGGACGGTGCCCCGAGGTGCCCCGCAGGATAAGGACGGTGCTCTGAGGGACCCACCTGCGCCAGGCTGCGAGATCGCAGACGGCAGCGGGGACATGGCCAGGGCTGGGGTCCGTCCCTGTCCCCCCGGCACAGCCCTCCCGAGAGTGGGGGGCTGCGGTTGGCTGCCAGGAAGGGCTGGTAGTTAATGAGTAACATCCGTGGGATGTACGGCACCTCGGGACAGGGAAGGGGACGGGGAGTGTACGGCAGCTGGGGCTTGGGGAAAGGGTTTCCTGTTGCAGTGAGGAAGCACAAAGCCCGTACTGAGAGTGTGGGGGTCCCTGAGCCCCCCACCCCCCGTGCCCGGGCTCGTCCTGAACCACCTCCCCGCCCGGAAGACCCCCAGTCCCACGAGGAGGCGAAGCCCGTCGGGTGGAGGAGGAAGAGAAAGTGGCTGCGTCGAGGGGGTTTGAGGAGGGACAGTGGGCGGGGGGTGGCTGTGCCCCCTCCCCGGGTGCCCTACCCTGCCCCGTGTCGAGCCGGTTTCCCCAGCCACAACGCAGCTGTGCCCCTGCGACCTCGGCTCCCCCAGATGACCTGGAGGAGGGTCCCCATGGGATGTTGCCCCCAGGAGGGAACTGAGGAAAAGCTCTACTGCAGAAGGAGAAGAAGAAGGAAACATGGAAATTAAGATGGGAAGGAAACTGGGCACAGCTGGGCTGTAGGAACTGCTGTGACTGATGCCAGGATGGGACAGGAATGTTCCCCCCATCGAGCTCCTCCTGGGCAGTGGGAGGAGGGAGCAGTGCAGCTTCTCCTGCAGACTCTCAGCAGATCCAGGCATGCCTGGCTTAAGGCTTACACTCCAGGTTGGCGCTTCCAGCCAGCAGCTGCCTCCCAGGGCTGAGCAGAAATACAGGTTTAATAGGGGAGGAGGATAGGGATTAACCTCGAGGCTGGCAAAAGGAGAGGCTGTTTTTCCCTCCTGCCAAGATCCCCCCGGGACTGTGGGGAGAAGCCCAGCAGCATTCCCAGAATTGCTGGGTCCATCTCCCACCGGGCATTGACCCCTCCGGCATAACCTCATCCCCTGGGCCGTTCACTGCAGTGTATCACCCGGATCTGTTTGCTACGGGCAGGCATGGAGTCGAAAGCAAACGCATTTCTGGAAGGCGTCAGCCTCCAGACACCATGGTTGGTTCCTCACTGGAGTGGCGGCACACGGAGCTCCGTGAGGGCTGCTCCCATGGGACGCGGAGCACCCCGGGGTGCACCCGCCGCTCCCTGGGGCTGCTCGCTGCAGGCCGCAGGCGTTTGTTTGCTCCGGCTGCGACGTTGCCCAGTGACGCCGGCTTCCTTCCCCTCGCAGGGCTCTCGGAGCGCCTCAGCTCCACCTCCGCCCTGCGCCTTCGGCGGCTCCGCGCGGCCCAGGCCCGTGGGGAACGCGCTGCCCGCGGGGACACGGGACGTGACGCGGCTCCGCGTCCCCCCGCTCGCCTGAGGGCAC
>NW_008237087.1:99860-105735 GCF_000691975.1 Corvus brachyrhynchos | reverse complement strand
TGTGGGTGGGCACCCCGCTGGCCGGCCGGGCCCACGGGGCTGCGGCGGGGCCCGAGGGAGCGAGCGTGGGGGGAGGAAGGGCGGGAGCTGTCGGGAAGAGGCGCGGGCACTGCTGAGGGGACGGGCTGGGAATGTTGGGGTTCTGACGTCCGCCTTGGGGTGTGGTGGGGCCGTGAGCCCCCAGCCCAGGCGTTCCAGGTGGAGTTCCCTATCTAGCGCCTCATTCCAGTCCTCTTCTTGCTTTCCGTGATCTCTGGAGCCCACCAAGCGTGAGGGGCAGCTGGGGAAGGGGCCCTGCTGGCAGGGGACACCTGAGGAAGTTTGGGGGGCAGCCGAGCCACCTCACTGGGATCACCCCAGCAGAACGGCCTCACCAAGCTCGGGGGAGTTCACACTTCTCCCACTCCCAGGGGTTTCCACAGTCTTCCGGCTCTCCCAGCTCTCCTGTGCCAAGTCTAGCAGCACTTGCCTGTCCCTCTGAGTGTCCCTGTGTGACACCCATGGCTGAAGGAGCAGGGATTCCCTGGAGACACCGGAAAGTGAGGCACAAAGTGGGCTGCCAGCCCGCCCAGGATTGCCCAAGAGGCCGATCCTGAATCAAGCTTCCCACTCCTTCTCCTCCCCAGCAGCCCCAGCCCAGTGGAGCAGCAGGTTCAGACAGGAAGGGACAAGCAGCAGCTCTTGCCCCCTCCGTGAGAGGCTCTTGGTCCTCAGCCCTGCCAGGGTTGGGCTGGGGGCTGCTCCATTGGCCCTGCCCTCATCCCCTCTCCTTTTTGTTTACAGGTGACTGTTCCAAGATGTCCCTCTGGAACCTGGTGTCCCACATGCCACCGGAGGAGTTCAGCAGCCTCTCCACGGAGTTTCCCCGGAGCCTGCGCTGTCTCCTGGCCGAGTGGCTGGAGAACCAGCCCTGGTGAGTCTCCCGGGACCCTTCCTCCCCAGAGCAGCATGAGGCGGGGGGGTCACACAGGGGAGGGTGGGGGATCCATGCCCATTCTCCCAACTTCTCCCCTCTCCAGGGAGTTCATCAATGGCTCTGACACCTTCTGCACCAGCATGGCCAGCAGGATGCTGTCAGACATGCTGGAGAAACTCCGCAGCGCTGCCAGCAGTGACGGGCAGCAGTGCCAGATCCTGCAGCAAGTCAGCGGCATCGAGGTGCGCGGGGACCCTGGGGCTGGGTCACGCTGGGATCGCAGCCAGCTCCCAGGAAAACTTGATTATTTTATGCTGGAAGGGCTCGATGCCTTAGGATGGTCCCTGTGTGACACCCCTTTCCAGCCTTGTGGGCAATGAGCAGACTCAGCAGCTGGGTTTTTGGGGTGTTACAGAGGACAGAGGGGTTTGTTTGTATCCCAGGCTCTGCAGCCCAGTGGCCCACAGGGAGCTGCCACATCCCCCCTCAAACAGTCCCATGGGGACCCTCCTGAGCCCCTCAGCCCCCGTGGCCCCACTCACCCCCAGTTGTTGGCACCTGGGGGCTGTCTCACCAGATGTTCCCCATTTTCTGCTCGGCTGTTTGATTTCTCCTTTCCCCAGGCCATGTGGGGCTGCATTTCCTCCTGCCGTGAGCTCTAGGTTTCGTTTTTGAGGACCTTTCTCTTATCAAGGCTGTTGGAATTGCTCTGTCCCTTTCCCAACCCTCTGGCCAGCAAAGCTCAGAGCACCAGGGCTGAGCAGGGCTCACTCCCAGAGCCCCATTCTGGTTGAAAACTCTGCTTTTTTGGTAACAGACCTTTTTAATATCCAACATTTGGGAAGGGATCAGCTTTACTCACAACTTCTGGGGAGCAGAGTGACTTTCCAAAACAAGACTGTTGCTTTTTGCTGTAGGAAACGAGCAGATGTTTCAGCTTAGGGATTTTTTATTATTTAAAATGTTGAAGCAGAGCAGCCTATCTGTGTTCCCTCCTCCCTCCATCCATCCCTCATCCCGGACCACCAAATCCTCATTTCTCCACGCCCATCTGGGGTGTTCCCTGTTCTCGCTGCTGCCGTGGGTGGTGGGAGCCAGGTCACCCCCAGGTTGGGCAACCACAGGGCTGGGAGCCAAACCTGGGCCTCTCACCCCCTGAATCCCACATTTTCCCTGGAAGAGCCCACAGGGCTGCATCCAGCCCCTCGAAGTGGAGCTCCCACCGGCACAGGAACCCACCAAGTGCGTCATCAGCCATTCCCCCCATGGTGTTTTGCTGCTGTTTTGGGAAGTAGCTAATTTGGGAAATGCGTGAAGGCCGGAGGAGCTGGCATGGGACGCAGGAACGGAGCCAGCGGGGAATTCCTCTCCCTGTTTTCAGAGGAAAGCATTGATCCGCCCAGGGCAGCTGGGAGAGTCTCCCCCAGGTGTCAGGCTGGAGGAAATGCTCACGGGAATGGAGAATTCTTTTTTGGTTTGGAATTTTTTTTTTTTTTCCCAATTTGAAGTGGATTCTTCTACTTTTTATACAAAAAAATGGAGTTGGAGCCGATGATCCTGATGGTCCCTCCACCTCCAGATATTCCATGATTCTGTGCGCCATTTAAAGAGGTTTAAAAGCTGGAAATCAGCTCTGTGGTGGTTGTGGAACCCCCGAATTGCCTTGGCCAGGTGCTGTGGGAAGGGGCTGGGGTGGGAGGGGGCCAGGAACAGGGGGCACGTGTCCTGCCCCCCCCCGACACCCCCCATTTGTGTCCCCCCAGAACCCCTTCCGCCACGACCCGCTGCGGCTGGTGGCTGTCATGAGAGCCATCCTGGAGGGCGAGAAGGCGGCTGTGCTCAAACGGGTGGGTGGTCCCTGCCCCCCTCCCGGGCACCCCGAGGTGCAGGACTGGCAGCAGCCCCCACTGACCCCGCTCTGCTCTGCCCCAGGACCGCCACCTGCCCCTCAGCTTCCACCGGCGGCAGGAGGAGCTGAAGTTCAGCCTGGGGCTGCAGCGGCTGCAGCATCGAGTCCGTGAGATCCAGGCACTCCCGGGAGAGGGGCCGGGGCGGGACGGGGCCGTGGAGAGCTCCACAGCCCCCAGGGAACTGCCCACCCTCACCCTGGAGGCTGTGAAGGAGCTGGAGGTGGCCAAACAGCAGGTCCTGAAGAGGATTCAGATCTGGAAGAGACAACAGCAGCTGGCAGGGAATGGGGCCATCTTCGAGGAGAACCTGGCACCACTGCAGAAGAGGTGGGGGGGCACAGGGTGTGGCTGGGGGACTCTGAGCAACCCCCTACTCCCTGCACTGGCCCGAGGGGCTCCAGGTGAGTGATGGTGGGGTGCTGAGGGTCCCCCTTTCCCCAGGTGTGAGAAGCTGGTCGAGGTTTACTTCCAGCTGCAGCAGCAGGTGATGGCAGTGAGCACAGAGCTGGGGCCTGAGCTGCTGGCCCCGCTCCTGGAGCGCTTGAACGAGGTGTTGTCCAGCCTGGTCAAGAGGTAACAGGCTGGGGGGCTGTGGTGGCCAAGGGTTGAGGTGGGTCTGCAGGGGCTGGTGGCAGAGCTGGCAGGTGCTGTGCTAAGTGCCATGGTGTCCCTTTGTCCCTCAGCTCCTTCCTGGTGGAGAAGCAGCCCCCACAGGTGCTGAAGACCCAGACCAAGTTCCAGGCAAGCGTCCGGTTCCTGCTGGGCCCTCAGCTGCTGAAGGCAGCGCCCAAGCCCTACGTGGTGAGGGCTGACATGGTGACGGAGAAACAGGCACGGGAGCTGGAGCTCAGCAACTACAGCAACACCCTCAGGTGAGCAGTGGAGGTGAGGGGGGGGGCTTCCCCACTGCCGTGCCCCCCTGACCCCCTCCTCTGCCCAGCGAGAGCACGGGGGAGATCATGCACAACATGGTGTCCCTGGAGACCAACCCCACCAGCGGGACCTGCTGCGCCAACTTCAAGAACGTGGTGAGTGCCACCAATGAGGGGCCGGGCTGGGGGCTCTGCTGGGGTCTCCGTTGGGTTTTTGGGAGTTCCGAGGCTGGGGATGCTCAGCTTTCCCTCCCCAGCTGCTGAAGAAGATCAAGCGCTGCGAGCGGAAGGGCTCCGAGTCGGTGACGGAGGAGAAATGCGCCGTCCTGTTCAGCACCAATGTGGCCTTGACCCCCAGCAACATCTCCATCCAACTCCAGGTACCAGCTCCTCTGCCATGGGATGGGGCTGGATGTGCTGAGCCTTCCCCTGTGGGACACCTGTGCTGGGCTGGGACAGTCCCAGGGCAGCCACCACACTTGGCTCAGGGCCACTCTCTGCCCCCAGGTCCTGTCTCTGCCCATCGTGGTCATCGTCCACGGGAACCAGGACAACAACGCCAAAGCCACCGTGCTGTGGGATAACGCCTTCTCTGAGATTGTGAGTGCCAGGAGCCAGAGGGAAGGAGCTGGAACCTGGGGCTGGGTGGGCTCTGGAGGGGGGGGCAACAGTGCAGGCTGGAGCAGGAGTCCAAGGGTGAGCATCCTGTCCTGATGACCCCCTGCCCACAGGACCGGGTGCCCTTCGTGGTGGCCGAGCGGGTGCCCTGGGAGAAGATGTGTGACACCCTGAACCTGAAGTTCATGGCAGAGGTGCAGACCACCAAGGGGCTCCTCAAGGAGCACTACTTCTTCCTGGCCCAGAAGATCTTCAATGACCACAGCGCCAGGTTCGAGGACTTCCAGAGCCGCCACGTCTCCTGGGCCCAGTTCAACAAGGTGACTGGGAGGGCTGGCCAGGGTGGGCAGGAGCCAGCGTAGCCATGGGGAACCTCATGGCCTCTCTCTGCCTCAGGAGATCCTCCCTGGCCGGGGATTCACCTTCTGGCAGTGGTTTGATGGAGTCCTGGACCTCACCAAGAGATGCCTCAAAAGTTACTGGTCAGACAGGTGGGTGCCCCGGGGCTGAGCTTTGGGAGTCCTGATCCCACCCCACCACCCTGGGTGATCCTGATCCCTCTTCCCTACCTGTCCACCCCTCCAGGCTCATTGTGGGCTTCATCAGCAAGCAGTACGTGTGCAAACTGCTGAGCGCAGAGCCGGACGGGACCTTCCTGCTCCGCTTCAGCGACTCCGAGATCGGGGGCGTCACCATCGCTTACGTCATCCGGGGCAAGGACGGTGAGATGGGGTCAGAGGCTGTGCAGGGGGGGCCCTTGTTGCCAACAGCTGTGGGGTGTTACAGGAACCAGCACTGGAATCCCGTGACATGTCTTCCCTCGCTCAGGCTCCAGCCAGGTGGAAAACATCCAGCCCTTCTCTGCCAAGGATTTGTCCATCCGCTCCCTCGGCGACCGGATCCGGGACCTGGGGCAGCTCCGCAATCTGTACCCCAACATCCCCAAGGATCAGGCGTTTGGGAGTCACTACAACAGTGAGTGGAGGGGTCCAGGATGGGCCCTGGGCTGTGCTGCCTCTCTGCACCCCAGCAATGCCGTGGGGGGTGTCTTGGGTCTCACCCAGGTGGCCCCAGGGTTTGTGGGGGTGGTGGCAAAGAGGGTTGGCAGGGCATGGTGGTGGGAGGTGGTGGCTCATGGATGCTTCTCCTCCCTGAGCAGAAGAGCAGACAGGCAAGGACGTCCGGGGTTACGTCTCCACTGCCATCAAGATGACGGTGGAAAGCGAAAGGTGGGTGCAAGGCTGTGTGCACGTGGGCCAGGGTTTGCACAGACCTGGGTTAGCACGACCCCTGGCCGGCCTGAGCATCCCCCAGGGCAGGGAAATCCCTGACTGGGAAAAACAGAGCTGTGCTGGTGAGTGAAGAGTCCCCTGTGGGCCCCCCGAGCTGCGCTGGGGCACGTCTGTGCACCTACCACCCTACCCCCGAGCACCCACCGGCACATGTCCCCCTTCAGAGCCTGGACCTGGCCATGCTGATGGGGACCATGTGCTTTTGCAGGGACCAGCAGCCTCCAAGCACCATGGGGGCCCCCCCCCAGGGCCCCCCCGGGCGGGGGG